>NC_140215.1:2142500-2385000 GCF_951802725.1 Rutilus rutilus
TGTAAGTCCATTAAAGCGCATCTATCCATCATAAAAGTGCATGGATAGATGCACTTTTATGATGGATGGATGCACTTTTATGATGATAGATGCACTTTTATGATGGATGGATGCACTTTTATGATGGATGGATGCACTTTAATGATGGATGGATGCACTTTTATGATGATAGATGCACTTTTATGATGGATGGATGCACTTTAATGATGGATGGATGCACTTTTATGATGATAGATGCACTTTTATGATGGATGGATGCACTTTAATGATGGATGGATGCACTTTATGATGGATGGATGCACTTTAATGATGGATAGATGCACTTTTATGATGGATGGATGCACTTTTATGATGGATGGATGCACTTTATGATGGATGGATGCACTTTAATGATGGATAGATGCACTTTTATGATGGATGGATGCACTTTTATGATGATAGATGCACTTTTATGATGGATGGATGCACTTTTATGATGGATGGATGCACTTTTATGATGATAGATGCACTTTTATGATGGATGGATGCACTTTAATGATGGATGGATGCACTTTTATGATGATAGATGCACTTTTATGATGGATGGATGCACTTTAATGATGGATAGATGCACTTTATGATGGATGGATGCACTTTTATGATGATAGATGCACTTTTATGATGGATGGATGCACTTTAATGATGGATAAATGCACTTTTATGATGGATGGATGCACTTTAATGATGGATAGATGCACTTTTATGATGGATAGATGCACTTTTATGATGGATGGATGCACTTTAATGATGGATAGATGCACTTTATGATGGATGGATGCACTTTATGATGGATAGATGCACTTTTATGATGGATGGATGCACTTTTATGATGGATGGATGCACTTTTATGATGGATGGATGCACTTTTATGATGGATGGATGCACTTTTATGATGGATAGATGCACTTTTATGATGGATGGATGCACTTTAATGATGGATAGATGCACTTTTATGATGGATGGATGCACTTTTATGATGGATAGATGCACTTTTATGATGGATGGATGCACTTTAATGATGGATAGATGCACTTTTATGATGGATGGATGCACTTTTATGATGGATGGATGCACTTTAATGATGATAGATGCACTTTTATGATGGATAGATGCACTTTTATGATGGATAGATGCACTTTATGGTGGATGGATGCACTTTTATGATGATAGATGCACTTTTATGATGGATGGATGCACTTTTATGATGGATAGATGCACTTTTATGATGGATGGATGCACTTTAATAATGGATAGATGCACTTTTATGATGGATAGATGCACTTTTATGATGGATGGATGCATTTTAATGATGGATAGATGCACTTTTATGATGGATAGATGCACTTTTATGATGGATAGATGCACTTTTATGATGGATAGATGCACTTTATGATGGATGGATGCACTTTTATGATGATAGATGCACTTTTATGATGGATGGATGCACTTTAATGATGGATAGATGCACTTTTATGATGGATGGATGCACTTTATGATGGATAGATGCACTTTTATGATATGATGGATAGATGCACTTTTATGATGGATGGATGCACTTTTATGATGGATGGATGCACTTTAATGATGGATAGATGCACTTTTATGATGGATAGATGCACTTTTATGATGGATTGATGCACTTTAATGATGGATAGATGCACTTTTATGATGGATGGATGCACTTTTATGATGGATAGATGCACTTTTATGATGGATAGATGCACTTTTATGATGGATAGATGCACTTTAATGATGGATGGATGCACTTTAATGATGGATAGATGCACTTTATGATGGATAGATGCACTTTAATGATGGATAGATGCACTTTTATGATGGATAGATGCATTTTTTATGATGGATAGATGCACTTTTATGATGGATAGATGATGGATAGATGCATTTTTTATGATGGATAGATGCACTTTGAAGGACTTCAAAACAGAAACACCCATTCACTCCCATTATAAAGCTTAGAAGAGCCAGGACATTTTTTTATATAACTCTGATTGTATTCGTCTGAAAGAAGAATGTCATATACACCTAGGATGACTTGAGGGAGAGTAAATCATGGGCTAATTAACATTTTTGGGTGAACTATCCCTTTAATCCAAGTCGTTTTTATAGATGTCACGATCTCTTTATATGATGAACTTTTTGAAGTAGAATAATGAACCCTTACGTGTGAGAGTTTAGAGGACATAAAGATCCTCATCTCAGTGTAAAAGTGATGTACTCACTGGATGCCTCAGTGTGCAGAGCTCATAGAGGACACAGCCCAGAGACCAGATGTCCCTGCAGGACACATGAGTTCAGGAAGACCAATCACACACAGATCAGCAGATGAAGATGAAGAGCTGAACACACAGATGCTCTACCTACGTCTTGTTGTTGTACGGTCTGTTCTCGCAGATCTCTGGAGAGAGATAGTACGGCGTCCCGACACAGGTTCTGGCGAGATCCATGGTGCTGCCCAACACACACATCCAGACGAACATCAGCGCAGGAGGAAATTACACACACCGTCAAAGAAATCAACATCAGACTCACTTGTTCAACATTCGTGCGATGCCAAAATCTCCCAGTTTGACTTTCAGTCCTCCTTGAGTGAGAAAGATGTTCTAGAGCACAGGATCAAACACATGAGGGTTCGCTGACATCATCAGATGGTCACGTGCAGTGTTGGGGGAAACTCATTACAAGTAACTTGAGTTATGTAATCAGATTACTTTTTCAAGTAACGCATTACTTTTACATTTTACAACAAAATATCTGAGTTACTTTTTCAAATAAGAAACGCAAGTTACTTTGTTTTCCCATTTATTGACTGACAGCTCTTCTGTCCCAATGTTGAGACAAATCGAAGTGCAGAGGGGCGTGTGTGTGTGTGAACATGATGGTTATTGTAGTTCTAGACTAAATGTGAGCGTGCATTTACTCAACTCACTTGCATACAAAAGATTCAGTATTCCTCAAAATGAATAAAATCAGTGAAATGCAGAATCTATGCAAACCTCCAAAAACTAAATCTGTTAAATAAAACATACATTTTTATCATTGCGTTTAATCTCACTTTATTGACCAAATGTACTTGCTTCTGACATTCGATTATTCAGTTTAACCATAACCAAAAATGACTATATATATTTATTTATTTTATTGATAAAGTAAGTGTTAAACCAGAGAATGTCTAATAAGGGGAGAACGTCCACTCTCAGTAAACCTCCGGCTTCTGAACTGGTTGCAGTTCCACTCTGGCTCCACATGAGGGCTCTCACAGGACGAGTGCAGTTCCACTCTGGCTCCACATGAGGGCGCTCACAGGACGAGTGCAGTTCCACTCTGGCTCCACATGAGGGCGCTCACAGGACGAGTGCAGTTCCACTCTGGCTCCACATGAGGGCGCTCACAGGACGAGTGCAGAATGAATGGAGGTCTATGGCGCTATACCCCTCAAAATCCACTTTTCTCAGGATATCATTTCTTGTCTAGTAATTTGAATGTTGTATTCGAAAGGAGATGCAAAGAAATTACACATTGCTGGGTGTTAGATTTTTTACAGTCACTTATGTGCTTTAAAAAGTCTTTTAAAATGTCAATGACGTACGACCAGAGATACTGCTTTACGGCAATCCTTCCGTCACTTTGGTGCTTTCGCGCTCTGCACTTTCGTTTCTCTCGAGGCATCGACAACACAGCTGACACAGGTAAACACACACAGCTGACACAGGTAAACACACGTGCTAGAAGAGTTTCTGTTTTGTTGTTTTAAAAGACCACGCCGAAAATACACACACACACACAATGCCATCAAGCGGTATCTCTGGTCGTAATCAGTCCTTCACTGACCAATCAGCGTTCATTAGCAGAATGCTAGCGTGTTATGGGCAACAACAACTCAACCTGTAAGAAATCGAAAGGACATAAGTACTCGTTCATTCAACTTTCGACCTATAACCCATGTTGAACTTGCAAAACCTACTATCGAATCTGAGATTTCTCAACAGCAATCGGGTGAAAGAGACAAATTTAGCCGTCTAGCCCCATAGACTCCCATTCATTGTGCACTCATGGGCGATCGCCCCCAGTGGAGCTCTGGTGGAACTACAACCACAATTCAGTACAATAGGACTTAATAGCGAGTGGCCAGGCGTAGACGTAGACATTCTCTGGTTAAACTCTCTTCTCCTGCATCTTATTCTTCTGTTCTCCAGAATAACAGCGGCTGAAAGGTTTGTTTGAGCGGCGCCCTCTACTGAACACGTGTGAATCTGCATTTCCTTCAGTCTGAGGATTATTATTTCACTTTTGGTGTGAAAGGGTCTTTACATGAGCCCAAAAATATAACTTTTTTTGCCCAGCTCAGGTGGGAAAAAAAGTAACGCAAAAGTAACGTAACGCATTACTTTTCTAAAAAAGTAACTAACGCACGCAATATTGTAATGCATTACTTTTCAAAGTACCTTTCCCCAACACTGGTCACGTGTGTCTAACAGTACCTGAGCTTTAATGTCTCTGTGCAGAACCTTCCTGTCGTGGATGTGCTTCAGTCCCAGACAGATCTGAACAAACCAGTCCACAATCTGAAACACACACCAACACACTGAGGGCCAGATTTACTAAACAGGACAAATTGCCGTGAAAAAGCGCAGACGGGAGTGAAAGTTCTGCTCAAATTAAAGAGCAGACGCAGCCGGATCATCTCCATAATGACCAACACAATCTACCAAGAGCAGCGCAAAGTAGCGTCTGGTTTAAGACGGGCTTTTTTTGAGAGTACTGAAACGTCCTCGTCGTTGTGGAGAGCGCAGACAGCGGCGCGATATGTGAACGGCCGCTAATGGATCCGCGCGTCAGGTCTTAAAGTGACAGCAGCCTAATAAACCTGCAGCCAAGTTATGAGCTGATATTAAAAATATCTATATGGCAGTTTGGTTACACTTTATTTTAAGGTGTCATTAGGCACGTTTCCATTAAAGATTTGCGCAAAACTTTTGCGATTTTTTTCAAAATATCGATAAAAAAAACTATTGCGAAATGACGGCGTTTCCATTAACCGATGTTATGCAAATAAAACGTAATTTTTTCCTCTTGCGATAAGTCAATCCAAAAATCATGGCAACAGACGTTGGTAAGTTTATATATATCACAGACACTGCACTAGACATTATTATTATTATTAATCAAAGGAGACATATGTGTGTTATCCAAGCATTAATGGCAAGGAAAGACCCTTATTATACTTGTGAGCGGCTCATATGAGGTGTTTCTGGGTGTTTCTCACTCATTTCTGCTTCGAGGTCTTGATTGTGGCATTTCTTTGAGGTTTAGAATCCAGTATTCCTGTAATTCTTTTGTCTTTTATGAATTTAATAAAGAGCTCTGTCTCGTCTTCTGTCCAAACACACCGCGTCATCTACGTCAGGTGACCTGTAAATGCGCAAAAACTGTTTCCATTGCAGTTTTGTGAAAATATTTCTTTTTCGAATTGCCTGAAAAACCTCCTCATGCGAGCGGAACAACTGTTTTGCGATAAATGGGAGTTTTTGCGAAATTGGCGTGTTTCCATTGGGCGTATATTCAATTTGCGCAGTTTGAAGGGTAATGGAAACGCGGCTACTGTTACAGTGTAATTATATATTTAAAGGAGCCGTATGTAAGATTGTGGCCAAAACTGGTACTGCAATCACTTTCAAATGACTGTATAGAGCGGTGTATCCCCTCCCCCCTCCCCGCGACTCGAGGTTGCCAGATAGACTGCAGGATCCAGCAGGCAACCCGGATGCCGAAACACTACTGACTTCGTGATTGGTAGATAGGTGGAGGGTGGGGCTTCAGGCCAAAACACAAGATGACAACATCAACATCAGTTGAGGGCTGCAACTTCACTTTTAAATGACAATATCCTGGCCGTACTACTGTTGTCAGTGATATAAGTATTTGAAATGAACATGATTTCTTAATGTCTAATGACATGTCAGGGCCATTTTATGATTAATTGAAATACATTTCTTACATACAGCTCCTTTAAGTACTGAGCAATATTAAGCAACTACATGTACTTACTATAGGGTTAGGGTAGGATTAGGGTTTGGTTGAGGGCTATTTGCATGTAATTATGCATAATTTACAGTTATTACTATGGTAAGTACATGTAACACATGTAACAAGGACACTGTAAAATAAAGTGTTACCGGCAGTTTTTCCCCATGGTATCGATGTGAAAACTGTGGCCAGTGAAAATGCAGAGTGGTAACTTTGGAAAAGCACTCGACCACAGTCTCAGGTGAGCGGAGAAGTGTGTGTGTGAAGCGCTGACCTGCTGCTCTGTGAAGGGCTTTCCTCTCTGCATCTTGATCCTGTTCATCAGATCACCGGCGTCACAGTATTCCATCAGGATGTAGAGGTTATTCCTGTCTGGATCGCGCACACACACACACGACACATCAGTGTGTGTTCATATCCAGCAGGAGGGTGTTGAAATTTAAACGAATCTCCCAGATAACATTTCCATTAAGCTATAAAAACATTATTTCTGAATGAACGTTCAAAACATCCGTGTTTTTTCTTGGTTATATGAATGTTAAGCGAACATTCCATTTTAGAATTTTGCAAACATTATGAGAACGTTACTTTTGAATGTTCTCTGAACATTCCGAAACTTCTATGAATTGTTTTTGTGCTAAAATTTGAGAACGTTATTAATGACCAGATCTTTGAACAAACGTTCTTTTAATGTTACTGGAAGAACGTTTATTCAGAAAACTGGCTTAAAAAGGCTGTTTAATTAAGGCTACTGTATTTAAACTAATCTATATCACACACACTGTGAAGAATACATCAGGACAGACGCAGCGCACTGACCGTAGAAGGATTTATAAAACGCCACGATGTTTGGATGTTTCATTCTGGAGAGAAGAATCACTTCCTTTCTGGAGGCGTCCTTATCCCGAGCAGACAACTGAGACACACACACACACACACAGCTGAGACAGAGATACACACACACACACACACACACACACACAACTGAGCGAGAGATACACACACACACAACTGAGACAAACACACACACACACAACTGAGACAGAGATACACACACACACAACTGAGACAGACACACACACAACTGAGACAGACACACACACACACACACACACACACACACACACACACACACACACACAACTGAGACAGAGACACACACAACTGAGACAGACACACACACACACACAACTAAGACAGACACACACACACACACACACACACACACAACTGAGACAGACACAACTGAGACAGACACACACACACACACACACACACACACACACACACACACACACACAACTGAGACAGAGACACACACACAACTGAGACACACACAAACACAACTGAGACAGAGATACACACACACACACACACACACACACACACACACACACACACACACACACACACAACTGAGATAGACAGACACACACACACACACAACAGAGACAGACACACACACCCACACAAACAACTGAGACAGACACACACACACACACACACACAACTGAGACAGAGACAGACACACACACACACACACACACACACACACACACACACACACACACAACTGAGACACACACAAACACAACTGAGACACACACACAGACAGTTTCTCCTGTTCTCTACTCCCATATCCCATAAATCCAGCGCTCATCCCACATGAACGGATCAGAGACTGAAGCAGCACATCAGGCCAGTTGTTCAAAGGTAAGATGATCGGGTTTTGGTTATCGGATTGGATCAAATCTTGAAAATGGGTTGTTCAAAAGGGAAAGAAGGAATCTGAAATCAGATCCGATCACGGAATCCAATCCTAGTTTTAATCTGGATCAAACCTTCAGTTTGTGTTGTTCAGAACTTGTCAGTAGGATTTGGATAACTTTGATCCAAAAAAACAGGATTATTATAGACATTAGGCTACATATTAAGCCGTTCGGTAGCCTACTGTAAAGTAAAAAAGAGATTTTGGCACCATTAAATAATCCCCAAACAGCTGTAAAAATCATATATTTAATTCAAAGTGTTTTATCACCTTGTCTAAACTACACTGGCACATTCATAAGAGATGAACCAGTCAAAAGATCTTTGCAAGTGAACACAACGTTTTTTTTGGTGAACGCTATACGAAACTTTTCTGAGAGAACGCAAAAGCATTGACATTTTTTTTTTTCCCTATCTCATATTTTTTACGTGACCATGTCCCTTTGGGGCTTCCGTAGAGCACCAGTAATCCAGATTTGGCAATCGGAAAGAGTCTACATCCAGATCAGGGTGATCCAATCCAATTTTGCTTACTTTTTGCAAAAGTAAGATGGATTACCTGATCCTGGATAGCAAAACATGGGATTTGCAAATCCAGATCATTCTGATCCAGATTAAACTTTTTGAACAACTGGCCCATCATGATTTTAACAGTTATTCTAGTATTAAAAGACACATTATAAGAGCTGTAAGAGTTCTGTGTGTTCCTGCTGTCATTGCCAAACTAATTCAGAATCAATGGTTAAGCCATCCAGAATTGTTACTTCTAGTGTTATTATTTTTGTGATAATTACTGTAATTAATTGGCTTCAGTATTTCGAATTAGATGAAGCGAAGACGTCTGAAAAGTACATGTGTAAAAGCTGATCCAGATCTTACCCCCTTTTAATATTTGACATTTTTATCTATAACAACTAAATTAGCAAATGTTTCTATATATTTCCTTTAATAACTCATTTTGTCTGATGCATCATCATCCTGCACATGCTAAACTCATATCTAAATATGTTGCTGTTTAAAAGTAAATCCGCACTGTTTCCCCATGTTCCCAACTTTTATGCATTTAGCAAAGCGACGTAACGTTACAAAAGCAACTCGTCAAAGACAAAAGTCAAACTTTTTCTCCAAAATCTGAAAAGATTCCATATGAATGTTGAAGAATTTGGTCATGATCGGAATCAATCCAAGTTTAGTTGTATACATAGTTTCGAAGCAGTTTTACAAAAAAAAGAAAAGAAAGTGTGTTCAGTCATAAGTGTCTCTGACTGAAGGATCGGGTCTAACTTTACCTGTCTCAGGTGGATCTTTTTGATGACGTATAGCAGCTCATCGTCTCCGTGTCGGTGTTTGACCAGAAGCGCGCTCCCGAACGCGCCTTGACCGACCTGTCGAATAACCTCATAATGATCCATAAACCCCGAGGAGGATGATGATGATGATGATGATGATGATGATCTTCAGCCGGTTCAGCAGCAGCAGGCGCGTGAACATGAGCGCCGCGTCACCATGGCAACGCGTCAACAACAGCGTCACTCCGCGGAGTTACTGACAGGAATCCGTGTGGAAACAATTCTCACCAAAAACACAAACGAAGAGCATCAAAAGTGTGGCTCGGCTCTTGTGTGAACAGGAACAGTTCCTACAAATGGATTTCGTGAAAATAAAACAATTTGCAAGGACAGGCTTGATGATGATCGCGCCTGACAGGGCAGAGAGTGAAGCATTCTGGGATTTCTAGCGCCATCGATGCATTCGCATTTTCTCACTGAATTGTGAAGTTTAAATGACTGGTCTATTTAAATCATTTATATAGATCAGTGGATATAAACTCTCAATTGTGAGAAAAGAGCCATAATTGATAGAAAAAAGTAGCAGTTGCCCAGCAAACACAGAACGTTACCCTAACGTTCCCATATGGTTTTTTGTGGAACCTCTAGTTTCTCTTTTTAAAGAGAGCCTTTTCCAGTTCCCCGAGGTTATTCTTAGATTAGATTTTAATTTATAACATAAAGTGAACCTTCACAGAACATTCCTTACAGTGTTTATTTTTTTTTAGGTTTTATTCTATAACCTAAAGAGAACCTTCCCAGAACGCGTTATGTAAGTGAAATACACAAAATAAAGCAATAATCTTGAAGCTGCTTTGAAACCACAGGCTATTTAAAGCGTTATAGAATGTAGAACTCTGAAATGTTATGAAAATAAAGAAAGAAAATACAAAACCCAAGCCTCATATTTGACACTTTTCTTTATCGATCTACACTGTATGTCTGTTGTACTCGAAGTGACCATGAAATTAAAACTGACCAATTTTATTTATTTTGGAACACTGCAGTTTTTTTTATATTAAATTGAAATCGTTTATAAAAAATTTATTTCATGGTGACTTTATGGCAGTTGTGTGTGAAGGAGTTTAATCACGGTTCTGTCATTCCGGATGTCGACACAAGATGGCGCTGTACACTAACACTAGTGTCCTGATGACGACACAAGATGGCGCTGTACCCTAACAGTAGTGTCCTGATGAGACCATGAGCTGTGTCCCAAATCACCCCTCGTTCACCATTCCCTACATTACTCCACTAATAGATGAATGGTTGGATGAAAATGAGGACAATGAGTACCACCTACGTCATTCAGTGTAAGGAAGATCAAGCCTTTGCGCTGTTTTCAGGTCGAAGAATTCAGATGACGTCAACTTGGGTCGCCATTCAAACCGATCATCATCCTTATATTGTAGTAATCATTACGAGCAAAAGTTGCAATTGCTGAATAAACACGTTCCCTTTGTCTGCTTAACTCTATACATGATGTCAACAGCGCTATAAAAATAGAATCGATTTGAAAACGCTAATTTTATTGTTATTGAGGTGCATTATGGGATTGATCATGTGCGCTTGATTATGTCCCCTATGGTTTTGGACACCACTACAAATGGCTGTGTCCTCAAATAGTGCCCTAGATAAGGGTATAGGAGTTTATTTCGGACACAACTGGTGATCATAACTCTCATTAATCTGCTTTATGTTGCTTTTACAAGTTTATTAGCTGGGCTATGAATTGTATTCTCCAGTTGAGCAAAATAAAAGTACTTTTTTGATGAGGTTGTTGTTTTCAGGCCCTCTAGTTCTGTTGACTGGAATGTCTTGAAAATGTGCATTCGGTCTTTTTACACTGATACCAGATCACAAGTCGTTATCAGCTGACTGAAACATGGAAAAGCACGAAACTCAAGTGTGTTTTAACATGAAGTGAGGTCTACAGTACCTGGAGTTCTCCATCCGTCCACTCATCTGGGTTTCTGCGGGTTGGGTGAAGGTACATTTAAAGTCCCTCTGTAGTCAATAGTTTCATCCATTAAAACTCATATTTGATCACCAAAATTCCATATTTAAACGTTTTTCCTTGAATTTTTTTTTTTATTTATGTCTGAAAATATCTTGAATGTAACTTGACACCCTTGCCTCATTTAGTATGCACGGCTCTATGAATATGCAAATGAGCCCCGCCTCCACTCACTCACTCAGCTCAGAGATCCACTGGTTGACGATCACACGTTGATCTGATTGGTTACAAGGTCATTTGTGACGTCAGAAACACCAGCGATTTCAAAGCGTGTTTTTGAGACTGTCTTTGGTTCACTGCAGTTTTAAGGAGGAAATACTCAGCAATGATGTCGACTTATGAATTTACACATGGTTTGTCTTAAAGCATATTAAAAACACCACATAGACATATAAACAACATTAAAAGCTGGATTTCACCACAGGACCTTTTTAAGACAGGGAATATAGGAATATAGTGAAGGGAAATCAATACGGCAATGTGTTCTCTAAATGTAAAAGTCTAGGGAGCAACACTTCCAAAAGATATCTAAAAAATATATAATTTATTTAAACAAAAAAACTTCTGAATCGCCAGAATACGGAAATCCCTTCACCTGTACCTTCTGCAAAAAAAAAAAAAAAGATGTTCTTCCTCTGTAGTTTTGTCTTGTTTTCCAGTGCAAATGTCTAAAGATTATTAAATCAAAATTTATTTACTGGAGATTCAATATGACACAAAATATGTCTTCATATCAAAAAGAAGTGAGTTTATGATTAAAACCAGAACAAATGTCTTACAGTGGTAATTCAAAGGGTTTTCACAACTCATTGACACAGATATTCGTTCTTGGTTTAGTCATAAACTCACATAATTGTATTAAAACTTTCTTTTCCATTTAAATGCATCTTGATTTAAAGATTTTTTTTGCAATGCATGCGACATTTAATGCCATGACTTTATGAATTTAAGACCTCTTTAATTTGTGTAAGGGCAAATCAAGACTTTATAAGACCCGCAGAAACCCTGGACATTATTAAGTCCATTTCTCACAGTTTAGAGCCTTTCAAAAATGTAAAAGTCTGGTCAAACTACTATCACTGTTATGAAATATTAGTGATTTAAATGCTGTTGTTTTTACTCAGAATACATGCATCAAGTCTGCAGTTTTTGCACTAGATCCGAACACATTATTAATTCACCCTTAAACTCGTTGTTCTTTGATTTGATGTAATTCCAGTTCTGCGTATCATGAACCCTTTTCACATTTCTGAGGTTCTCAGAAGTCGTCGTCACAGTTGGGAAAACTTGGTGAACGGGAGATGACAGCAAACATTATTTTTGAGTATAAAAGCATTTCTATGACTTTCCTAAAGAGGAAAAAAAAATATTGAGAGATTGATTAGGTTCGTTGGTCTGAAGAAAAATGACAAATTTGCCGTCAGCCGTCGGGTTAGAAACACAGCAGCGTGACCCAGTTCTGTGCAAATCAATGCCAAGGTAAAATAAGACAAATGTGCAATAAAATTTTTACTTTAGTGGAAAGAAACACGTCATTACAGTGTGTGAAGAGGTCCATTATCTGATTCTGGTTATATTAAAGGGGTGGTATAATGCCCTTTTCACAAGATGTAAAATAAGTCTCCAGAGTGTGTGTGTGAAGTTTTAGCTCAAAATACCCCACAGATATTTTTATATAGCATGTTAAAGTTGTCACTTTTTGAGGGTGAGCAAAAACGCACCGTTTTGTGTCTGTTCCTTTAAATGCAAATGAGCTGCTGCTCCCGGCACAGGGGGGCGGAGCTTCAACAGCTTGCACTCACACACACATGCACTGAAAATTTCAAAAACTTTTAGCCTTTTATGTTCAAACCGGAGTCAGACAATGATGGAGAGACTCGAGAAGAAGTGACAACATGTAGAAGCAACAGGACATTTCTGAATGGTTAGTTGATGAGTTTATGTAGCTTATGTGTAGTTATCTTCTAGTCATTGATTAGCATATTCTGTCTTGATAATCGATAAATCGTGTTCAGGGGGCGGGGTTTATGTAAATTGTAGGGTTTGTGATGTCACTAACCCAGGAGGAATGTGGTGTAGTCTCTACCAGCCGTTTGTTGTAGACCTTAAAAAGCCATTTCTTTAAAAGCAAATATCTCCCTTTGCTTTGAACTTTGAGCGTTGTAACTTTGCAGATGTTGTTTATGCTCAAACAGCAGCATTACACACTAACTAAAGTTAGAAAAGTCAAATCATAATCAACCACCCCTTTAAGTGTCCCTTTAGCCGTGTCTTTATGAAGCACTTTTATATAAGAACACTGCATTATTGCACACTTCTCCCAGCAGTGGAATGAAACGGGACTGGATGATGAAACTGGAGGCTTTTTCTGATAAAAACATCAATTACTGCTGAATAAACAGAAGCTCAAAGCCGAGCGAGATTGTGCTTTATATCCTCACACGGCTGAGCTCTCCAGATGTTGATTTAATTACACGTTAATAATCTCGCCGGCACGGAGCCATTTGGCACACACACACACACACCCGTACCGGACAGAGAAGAGCGTTGTTCATATGAGGATAAAGCCGTCCATTACGGATTCCAGCACTTCTTGTTCCCTCGGGCTCAATAAGGACGCCGGCAGGTGTGGGGATTTTTCTTTTTCGGCAAATTACTTTGACGTTATTGGAGGAGGAAAATGCAGAGAAAGATCTAGATGAACTGTGGGGCGTTTGGACAGATGAGGTGAGCGGCAGGTTAATGTCGGAGACAAACGACCCAATAAAAGCAGAATTGAGATGAACGACACCGTCCATCGGCTGAGATCGGCGCGAACCGAATGACGCTTCATAAAGCCCATGCCTCCGACCGGCGGCTCCTCACTGAACAATCAATCGGGGATAAATGACAGAGGCATTTCTACATGTATAAAAACGACAAACTGATTCATGGCAAAGGACGTCAGCGTTTGATAAAGTAGATCATTTGGTGTAAACATTTATTGGTTCTCAAACTAAAATAAAAATCGACTTGTGTCAGTAAAAATTGAACAGCCTTTCAGACTTAAAATAGATTTTTCTGTATATATATATATATACCGAGTTTGTATAAATGTGCACTTTTTGTCGTTTTTCCCTTCTTTTTATTTCCCCCAGTAAGAACATATTAAAAGACCATTTGTTTAACAGCCTTTCAGACTAAAAATAGATTTTTCTGTGTGTTTATATATATATATTTTTTTTTTAGTCTGAAAGGCTGTTAAACAAACGGTCTTTTAATATATTATTTTATTAAAATACACACAGAGTTTGTATAAATGTGCACTTTTTGTAGTTTTTCCCATTTTTCCCCAGTAAGAATATATTAAAAGACCATTTGTTTAACAGCCTTTCAGACTAAAAATAGATTTTTTTAATATATAGTTTGTATAAATGTGCACTTTTTGTCATTTTCAGTAAGAATATACTAAAAGACAGTTTGTTTAACAGCCTTTCAGACTAAAAATAGATTTTTCTGTGTGTTTATATATATATATATTTTTTTTTAGTCTGAAAGGCTGTTAAACAAACGGTCTTTTAATATATTATTTTAGTAAAATACACACAGAGTTTGTATAAATGTGCACTTTTTGTCGGTTTTCCCATTTTTCCCCAGTAAGAATATATTAAAAGACCATTTGTCTTTTAATTTTATTAAAAATTTAACACCCTTTCAAAGTAAAAATATATTTTTCTGTGTATTTTATATATATATATATATATATATATATATATATATATATATATATATATATATATATATATATATATATATATATATACATACACACACACACACCAAGTTTGTATAAATGTGCACTTTTTCCCTTTTTTTATTTTCCCCAGTAAGAACATATTAAAAGACCCTTAAAACACCCTTTCACCCTTAAAAACGTATTAAAAAAATGTGTTCTGCTGATGATTCATTTTTTTTAACGTCTTAAATTAAAAAACGAGGGAAACGTACAACAATGCAGTCGCTCGTACTGGCGTCTATTCCCAGAATTCAGAGGAAACTGAACGACAGCTACTTCATAAATGACGTACACAAAAGCATGTGTGTGTGACACGAGACGGCGAGGCGCGTTCGTTCGCTCTCGCACACGCTGAGAGCCGATGGCTGGGCAACAAATGCAAATGTGATACAAACAACTGAAAATCACTCAAAAAAAAAAGTCCAATCTGGTGTGTTTTAATACTAGAATATTCAAATAAAAAACAAAAAAACAAACCAATAAACGCAGATAAAAAAATAAAGAACAACACAGTTCCGGCTGCATTTTGATATGTTCCAGTCAATCGCCCAATGAGAGAGCAGAACACTTTCAGTTCGGATCGTTTCCTTTTTCAAATGGCAGGAGCTGAAACACCCACCGTCAGTCAGAGCGCCCTCGTGTGGAAGGGTGAAGGCGTCACAGACTGTGTCAGTGTTATTAGCTGGGCGAGTCTGAAGCAGGACGGCGTGGGGAGGTCACGGCGGGGTCAAATCCACACGACTGAAGCTCCTCTGCGCACGACCGATCACTGGAGGAGACACGGACACGGAGAAGATGCTACTTAAATATCAGCGGTGTCAGAGACAGATTCATAATCATCTGTTTTAGCTGCAGTGTTTTAGTTTGTGTTGCATCATCCGAACAAACTCAATACACACACACTGAAGAATACACAGTCCTGCGGTGTAAGACACATTCATAATCATCTATTTTTACTTTATGTTGCATCATCTGTGGGAGACATGCTTCATTTTATCAGTCTAAGTTTGTACAGCAATAACAACATGGAGCAACACAAGCTAAATGTTAAAGGGAAAAAAGTAGTAGCTGAATAATAGGAGTATTTTAATGGCATTTTAATGGTATTTTAATTTTTTATATATATATATATATATATATATATATATATATATATATATATATATATAGTGCAATGCATAAGTGAATACACCCATGCTAAAGTTGACTAAAAAGAGGAATAAAAAAATCATATTTTGGAAATTGAACTTAATGCCTTAATTAAAAAAATTAGGAAAAATCCAATCTTTAAGGACACCAATTTTCTTTGTAAATGAATAATGTATCGTAAATAAATAAATGTTCTTCCTTAAAATACAGGGTGCATAAGTCTGGACACCCCTATGTTAAATTCCCATAGAGGCAGGCAGATTTTTATTTTTAAAGGCCAGTTACTTCATGGATCCAGGATACTATGCATCCTGATAAAGTTCCCTTGGCCTTTGGAATTAAAATAGCCCCACATCATCACATAGCCTTCACCATACCTAGAGATTGGCATGGTTTTATTTCAGTTAGCCTAAAAGCTAGTTTGATTTGCATTGAGAGATGATCTTATGGAAAGTACCCCATGCCAGTCTCTAGGTATGGTGAAGGCTATGTGATGATGTGGGGCTATTTTAATTCCAAAGGCCAAGGGAACTTTATCAGGATGCATAGTATCCTAAAAAAAAAAAAAAAAAAATACTTAAATAATAAAAATCTGCCTGCCTCTATGGGAATTTAACATAGGGGTGTCCAAACTTATGCACCATGTATTTTAAGGAAGAACATTTATTTATTTACGATACATTATTCATTCACAAAGAAAATTGGTGTCCTTAAAGGTTGGATTTTTCCTAATTTTTTAAATTAAGGCATTAAGTTCAGTTTCCAAAAGATGATTTTTTATTCCTCTTTTTAGTCAACTTTAGCATGGGTGTCTAAACTTATGCATAGCACTGTATATATATATACGACAACAATGTAATATAGTTTAGTGACTAGTTCTTCCCTCATATAAAAAAAAAAATACATATATATATTTTCCTCATATTTGTATGGTTTAATCACACTTCTATGACATATGAGACATATGTAAATATATATATATATATAAAGACAATATAAACACTGCCGTTCAAAAATTTGTGATCGGTAAGATTTTTAATGTTTTTAAAAGAAGTCTCGTCTGCTCATCAAGGCTGCATTTATTTGATCAAAAATACAAAAAACAACAGTAATATTGTGAAATATTATTACAATTTAAAATAACTGTTTTCTATTTTAATATATTTTAAAAATGTAATTTATTCCTGTGATCAAAGCTGAATTTTCAGCATCATTACTCCAGTCTTCAGTGTCACATGATCCTTCAGAAATCATTCTAATATGATGATTTGATGCCCAAAAAACATCTATTATTATTATTTTATATGTATTTTTTTCAGGATTCTTGGATGAATAGAAAGTTCAACTACATGTATTTGAAATAGAATCTTTTTCTAACATTACGAATGTCTTTACTGTCACTTTTGATCAATTTAATGCGTCCTTGATGAATAAAAGTAATTCATTTCTTTTATCTATAAGTTTCTATAGTCTGCCAAATAATTTTATCAAATAAATACCTTAACCAAGTTTAGTGACTTATTCATCCCTCATATATAAAATATATTGAAACATTTTTTTTTGTTGTATTATATGTATATATATTTTTTTTTCATACATTTTTTTTTATTATAATTTTTTTCATATGTATATGGTTTAATCGCACTTGTAGCGCCACTCACACTGAGATCTGTAGAAAGCGCTTTCCTGTGCGGCTTCCTCCCTCGACCAGCGTGTCGAATCCCTACAGGAGCCTAAACAGAAGATCAACTAAATTAATTTAACAAACACACACTTTCTGTCACAACATGCACACGTATTACGGTCACAAATATGAGTTCAGTGTTGAGATTCTTTTTCTGCAGGAAAAATTCATAGTTGCCAATTTTTGTGAACTGTAAGAAAGTCACATTAATATTTAAAAAATGTCCCATAATGGAAACTGAAGTGATGTGGGTTAAAGTGGATAATCAGTATTCACTGTAAAGCTTGTAAATATGTGACCTGCCTGGAGCACAAAACCAGTCACATGGGTCAATTTTTTTAAATTGAGATGTATACATCATATGAAAGCTGAATAAATAAGCTTTCCATTGCTGTATGGTTTGTTAGGATAGGACAATATTTGGTCGAGATACAACTATTGAAAATCTGGAATCTGAGGGTGCAAAAAAATCGAAACATTGAGAAAATCTCCTTTAAAGTTGTTCATTTATGTTCACGATTGTGCTGCATTCACTCACAAAAATAAATGTTTTATATATTTACGGTAGGAAATTGACTAAATATCTTCATGGAACATGATCTTTACTTAATATCCTAATGATTTTTGGCATAAAAGAAAAATGGATAATTTTGACCCATACAATGTATAGTTGGCGATTGCCACAGATATACCCGTGCGACTCGAGACTGGTGACGTGATCCAGGGTCACACATGTGTGATCTGAAACGTGATTGGTGGTCTGACCTGACTGGACATCATGGGCGGGGCATGGAGTAACGGAGGGCGGATCTGAGGGCCGTACTGGAGCGTGTGTCCCAGAAGAGGATAGCGAACGTCACCTGACACAAACACACACACACCTGATCAGAGGTGGACAGTAACAAACTATATTTACCTGAGTACTCAAGTACACTTCTGGAGTATCTGTACTTTACTTGAGTATTATTTTTTTCTGGAAACCTTTTACTTTAACAAATTTGAAAGACAAATATCGTACTTTTTACTCCACTATATTTCTGTCCAGCTCCTTGAGTAGAAAGTAGTGACGTCAGTCAGGATGATTTTGGTTGGAAATGAAAGTCGGGTTGACGTCAGAACTCAGTATTACATACAACAATGCAACAATAATAAAACAATGCATTGACATTTACTTTTTACTTTTGATAATTAAAGGGTTAGTTCACCCAAAAATGAAAATTCTGTCAGTAATTACTCTCCCTCATGTTGTTCCCCGTAAGACTTTCGTTCATCTTCAGACACAAATTAAGATATTTTTGATGAAATCTGAGAGCTGTCTCACTCCTCCATAGGCTTCTCTGTAATCGAGATCTGCCATCCCAGAAAAGTTAGTAAAGACATTGTTAAAATAGTCCAAGTGACTACAGTGGCTCAACCTTAAGTTTATCAAGCGACGAGAATACTTTATGTGCGCAAAAACAAACAAAAATAATGACTTTATTCAACTCTTCATTTTCTTCTGTGTTTCTCTGAGTGAGTTCATGGCTGTAACAGCGCAGCGCTTCTGGGTTGTACGTCAGAAAAACAGAAGAACATGAAGACATTGGACTATTTTAATGATGTCTTTACTAACTTTTCTGGACCAGCAGAATGAAATTGACTAGAAGCCTATGAAGATTTAATCAAAAATATCTTAATTTGATGAACGAAAGTCTTACGGGGTTGGCAGAATTTTCATTTTTGGGTGAACTATCCCTTTAAGTGCTTTTAAAAACGAGTACTTCTGTACTTTTACTAAAGTAAAAATCGGTCTTTACAACTTTTACTTGTAACGGAGTAATATTTGACCAGTGGTGTCTGTACTTTCACTGAAGTAAGGAAGTTGTGTACCTCTGCACCTGATGAACCTCACAACGACTTCAATGCTTGAATAAACACCAGACAGGACGAGAGGACTCACCTTGACCTGAAACGAAGGGTCTGGAGAAGTGAGGCATGATGGGAAGGGTGTTGAGGCCTGGCCGGATGTTCTTTACATTGGTGAGGTGTGTTGGTGCGGGCGACTGGGCCGGCGAGGTGGACGGGCTGCAGATCTGAGGACTGTTCTGCACACAAACGGTTAAACATCGACATGAAGCTGCATTTGTGATATGAAGGAATCATGTGTGACATCAACAAAGATGTGAACAGATTTTACAAGCTCCCACAAAAAAAAAAATTTAAAAAAAAAAAGACATTTTATTAACAGTGCTGCCGGATTTTATTTCTCAAAAAGGTGCATTAAAAGTGATTTTGTCGTTGTCAAATCTGCACACGGATCCCTAAAGGTGGACTAAAGGTCCTTGCACATTGCACCGAAAATCATGTCTGAAATTTGCACACGTAAAAAAATAAATACGACCAATCACGTTTTACACACTGCCTCCGAAAACTGCGTCCGTCATAAAAAAAATGGATCGGGTAAAATTTTCTGGGTTTTTCGCATCCGTAGCAAACATTTTAAGAGGTGTTTTGACAATTATCCCTTTGCAGGGAGTTTGATTGACAGGCGATCTGACCAATCAGCAGTCAGGAGAGTTAGTAGATTAACGTTAGGGTTAGGGTTAGAGTGTATTGACGTCTTTCCGCGGTTAAAACAACATTCCTTCTGATGTTCATTCATGTTTATTTGATGCTATAAATGAACTAGAAGGAAGATGATCGGTTCATGAGCAGCTTTAACTGAGCGATCTGTCAGACACATTAAAGAGCCACAAAATGATATTTATTGTTTAAATTTCTTTAAAAAAAATGACCAAATTTGAAAGTTGAGACTTTGTTTCATATCAAAAGTACCCTGGTCTGTCCTGTCTCAGTGTGTGTCAGTGTCCTCTCTGCTCCACGATGTGTGTTTCACTGCGTGAGAACATGGTGTGTGGCGTGAGAGAAGCGTGGCTTGTCGGACATAGCAACAGTAACTAAAGGGGGCGTGTCTTTGCGAACGGCCAATTCAGAGCCACACCAAAATTAACTGTGTTCAGGATCAGTTGGTTCACAGAAATTGGTGGTCTTGTTTTTAATATGTGGCTCCAGTATCGCTAGCAAAGCATCAAACTGAGCCGCTGACATCCTGAAGGAAACTTTGAATCGCTCGGGAAAATCCCGCAGCTCCTCCTCCTTGATTCCTCTTTCTTTTTCCTCTTTTTAAGAATCATCCTCACTGCTTAAAGACTCCATTTTGTATTGTTTTTTGCAACGGATTAATTAATACGCATCGGACTCAGTGTGCAAGGACCTTAAGGATGCAAAACACTCATAAATACTGAGTTCAAATCATGTCGGAAAGCTCATATTTACAGGCTGAATGCACATGAACACAAGCACACATTCATAAGAGATTCTGAGTTGTTTAACGCAACAGATGCGTCTTCTTGTATTGATGACAAATCTGTTGAAATGAATTACATAATTTTTTCAAATTTACAATAAAACATGCAGAAAATATGAGTGTTGTACAATTACGAAAGAATATAGAGATGAGACTGAATTTACAGCGCCGACATTAATTGAATAAAAAAATAAATAAAAGCACATACTTTATTCATCATTTTGAAGTATAGCTAAAAAAAAAATCTAGAAAAGGCTATCATGCTCCGACCAAAGCGATCTGAACGCACCCGACATTGTAATTACGACTGTCGAATTGTTTTAAATTGTAGATGTCCTGAGTGTATGTGTGATGTGTGAGTGTGTGAGTGTGTTCTTACTCGTGACGTGTCCAGACAGCAGATCTCGCTGGGCTTGTGCTCGTAGTATTTGTTGTGTTTCCACTGCGGGGGGGAATGTGCCTGAAGCTGCTGAGACGCAGGTAACGCCAGGTGCATCATCACCATACCACCTGATGGAGGCGGAGCACCTGCACACACACACACACACGTTGGGTTTTCATATTTTATGGGGACTCTCTATGGATATAATGGTTTTTATACTGTACAAACTGTATATTTCTGTCCCCTTACACTAAACCTACACATCACACACAACTTTTTGCATTTTAACATTTTCAAAAAACATCACTTTATAAGCCGTTTTCCTCATGGGGACCAAAAAAAATTATTTTGGATATTGGTGTCTTTGTGGGGACATTTTATCTCCATACCGTAGGGTTTACCAGGCCCCACACACACACACAAACACACACGCACACGCACACACACGCACTCTCGCTCACGCGCACGCACACACACACACACACACACGTGCAAACACACACACACTCTCGCGCACACACATGCTCGCTCTCACACACGCTCGCTCACGCACACACACTCTCGCGTTTACGTGCACACACACACTCTCGTTCACGTGCACACACACACTCGTGCAAACACACACACACACACACACACACACACACACACAGATTGTCTCCAGCAACATTTAAAGTCGCCATGAAATCAAAATTGCCAATTCTTATTTTTTAATGGAATACTGCAGTATTTATTACAAATGATTTATTCATGCACATCATTTTTTAAATTCATGTTCCTCATAATCTTGAATCAGAATAACGTCCTCTCGCAGCATCTCTTCTCTTCTCTTCTCTGATGACGAGGGCGGGGCAACAACCCGTCACTCACATGAGATCAGCCAATAGCAAACCACAACCATCCAAATCAATTCCCCACAGACAAAAATCAAGCCTGAAGTGTAAACATAACGTTAGATTTTACTTTTAACAAGCAAGCTCGCCCACAACAGGACACTGGACGCCTGATGTAACGTCTCAGGTGATCTATTATATATGCAGATGTAATTTCACAAAGAAATTAACTGATTAAATGGTTCCGACAGTGACACGACGAGTCAAAACACAGCATCGGAAAAGAAATGAATATCCAGACGTGTCGACACGGAGCCATTCAACACACTGCAGAAGAGCCACAACAGGTTTAAAAGGACATTCCCTCTCTTACTGCCTAATCCTCCAATCAAATTAAACCACAAGACGCTTGTGAAGGAGAAGAGGATCTAATTTGAGCATTTGAGGAGCCCTTCTAGCCTCCTCTTTTAATTAGTTATTAAAGACGAGCGATGGAGAGACACCACAGAAGCCATTCAACATTAATGGAGGACACATCAACTGGAAATGAGAAGCACAGGAGCCGTGAAGGCCTTCTTTAAGATAGCCAGAAACCCAGAACAAAGCAGCTCAGGAATTACTTTTTAATTACCAGCTCATATCTATTCAATAATGGGAATGTTGGGAGCAGAGAGTGTCATTTCAATTAGCACCTTTATGCGTCGGAGGAAACGACACGAGGCTGAAGGTCACGACAATGAGCCGCTGAATTATAAGCTGGCCGGGGAACGCTCATGTTCTCCAGACGTCCTTTGTTTGAGAAACACAGGCTAATTCCAGGGTTTGAAGAAAAGACGAGTCTGACTGTATTGTGCTGAGGATCTGGATCACTGATGACACAACTAGCGCTATTTAAAAATAGCAGAAAACGTATGAATAATGCGAACGCTAAACTCAAGTAACGTCACATGGTCGTCATGATGACACCTGCGGTTTGATGACTGATAATCTTCAGTGAAAATGAATGAACAAATGAGCGAGTTAACCAATAAATAATTGACTTGGTGTGATAGCATAAAGCTATCCAGGTGTAGTTGGAACATGAAATTACCTCATTTCTAATCAGTGGGAAAACATGAAATGAAATGCATTATATCTTTTCATAAATAATTGTAACCAAAGTTTAAATGCAGTATAATTATAAATTGGTTGTTTGTACTTTTATTTAATGCATTATTCTTTCTATTCAATCATACAATGCATTATAATGTGTATTACAAGGCACAATTAATGCATTATAAATACTTTTATAATGCATTATATATTAAGTGGGTAACACTTTACAATAAGGTTAATTAGTTAATGTATTTACTAACAATGAGCAATACATTTGTTACAGTATTTATTAATCTTTGTTAACGTTAGTTAATAAAAATACAGCCGTTCATTGTTTGTTCATGTTAGTTCACAGCGCATTAACTAATGTTAACTAATACAACCTTTGATTTTAGTAACGTAATTTTTTAGTAAAAAAATATTGAAATTAATATGTGCTAAGATTAATAAATGCTGAAGAAGTGTTGTTCATTCTTAAATCATGTTGAGTAAGGTACTTAACTAATGTTAACTAATGAACCTTATTGTAAAGTGTTACAAGTAATTGAAACCAATTATGCATTATTTGCATTCATTTTGCCTTCTAATACACCTTACAATGCATTAGCATTATAAGGTGTATTACAAGGCAAAATTAATGCATTAAAAATACTTTTATAATGCATTACATATAAAGTGCTAGCGATCTGAACTCCTGTGGTTAGCATAATGAATCATTGGAATTAAAAGTTGAGCTAATATTGCAATATTTCCCTTCAGAAATCTGAGCAGAAAACATCATTGTCTGATTCTAGTGCAAAGAGGACGAGGACGAACGGGCTTCTGGGTGACTGCGGGTTCGTACCTGAGCACTGCTGGGTGGGAATCTGTTGCGAGCCGCAGGGAGGCGAGGTGCGGTGGTACGGCATCTGTTCTGATCCCGGAGGAGGCAAGAACCCCACGGAGGAGCTGCGGAGACACACACACACACGCACACATTCGCTTACCATGCCAAAACCACGTCACATACACTACTAGTCAAAAGTTTGGGATCGGTAAGATTTTTTAATGTTTTTAAAAGAAGTCTTTTCTACTCCCCAAGGCTGCATTTATTTGATTAAAAATACAGAAAAAAAACTGTAATATTGTGAAATATTATGATGATTTAAAATAACTGTTTTCTATTTTTCTATTTTTTAAAATGTAATTTATTCCTGTGATCAAAGCTGAATTTTCAGCATCATTACTCCAGTCTTCAGTGTCACATGATCCTTCACAAATCACTCTAATATGAGGATTTGATGCACAAAAAACATTTCTCATCATTATCAATGTTGAAAACAGTTCTTCCATGATGACAGTTCTTCCGTTATTTCATGATGCTTTGATGAATAGAAAGTTCAAAAGAACAGCATTTATCTGAAATAGAAAGCTTTTGGAACATTAAACACTACCGTTCAAAAGTTTGGGGTCTTTATCTTAACATTTTTATTTTATTTTTTGGGGAAAAGAAATAAAAGAAATCAATACTTTTATTCATCAAGGCTGCATTAAATTGATCAAAAGTTACAGTCAAGACATTTAAAGATTCACATATATTGTGAATATGATATATGATTATTACACACACACACACACAAAAAACAGTATTGTGAAATATTATTACATTTTAAAACAGCTGTTTTCTATGTGAATAAATAAAAAATTTAAAAAAATTAAAAAAAGTTATATATAAGTGCCATCTGAAATTTCCTTCTAGAATGATGGCAATGAAAATGACCTATTAATCGTCATTAAAGTGAAATTACTGAACTTAAACATACGAGCTTGAAAAAAATGCTACTTTTAGAAGAAAATTTCAGATGGCACTTATATATACATATTCACATAGAAAACAGCCGTTTTAAAATGTAATAATATTTCATAATACTGTGTTTTTGTGTGTATTTTTAATCAAATAAATGCAGCCTTGGGGAGTAGAAAAGACTTCTTTTAAAATCGTACCGATCCCAAACTTTTGACTGGTAGTGTGTATTCAGCTCTGATCAGTGCGACACCTGATAAACGTGCCGAGTGCCAGATCAGCACAGCTCGATGAGCAGATCATCAGTATTCACAGAGCTGGGTCGTCTCTAGCGGTTTAATAAGGACACGAGGCGTGTGACGCAGCTGCGAGTCGTCGTTCGCCATCTGTGATCCGCTTCATATGAAGGATGTGCTGCGCGAGATCGCTCTCCTCACGGGACCCAGCGTTATATTAAGACCAGCTGCAGTTCTGGACTTATAAATCATCTTGAACGTGGCCTACTAAAGTCGAGGTCCCACGAGACGACAGCAGCGAGCGAGTGACCTCTTCCTCACAGCTCTGCACAAAACCCCTTACAGCGAGAGCCATTTTACACCACACTGAAAGCCTTCTCAAGTCGAGTTTCATCTCGAGTCGTAGCTGAAGATTAAATGAGTCTGAATATATTATTCTCAGGAAAATTCATAACTGGACACATTAAAAAAATTATTTACAACACAGTTTCAGAGCTGAACTCCAAACTAAATTCATTATTAATTACACTGAACTTACTTAAGCTGGACTGTGACGCTATTTTCTTCTTGAAACAAACTTTGCTGCATTACTTTCCTGTCATCACTGTAAAGCTGCTTTGAAACCATCTGTGTTGTAAAAAGCGCTATATAAATAAAGGTTACTTGATGTGATTATTTTTTTCTGTTTTACACTGGCGGATCATCACAGTATCATGTGCTTTTATTGTAATTAATAAATATACGTGCCAAATATACAAAGACTGTGGCAACTTTAACCATTGAAAAGATACTATGATAAAGTAATCG
Source organism: Rutilus rutilus (assembly GCF_951802725.1). NCBI lineage: Eukaryota > Metazoa > Chordata > Actinopteri > Cypriniformes > Leuciscidae > Rutilus > Rutilus rutilus. Next base: position 2,168,787 of record NC_140215.1, read on the forward strand.
CTTTCCTTATTCAAACTGATTTTTTTTTCATGTATATATGATGGACCGGAAGAATGAAAGCTGTATCTTATATTTGGATATTTATATATGAGCAATATGACGCTCATAGTCATGCGAAATGTCTTTATATATCTATATCAGATAGGCTGCAGCGATCATTTTGCATGAAAATATTGTTTTATCGAAAAAATCATATATAGTCTTGTAATAATTCAAGCACTCTTTAAAAATATGCTTGTTTTCACGGGTTTTCCAGGACTGAAATACGCATTTACTAGAAGATCTGAATGAATCATAATGCTTCTGCAAAACAAATAAACTGTCCTTTTCATTTTTGCAAATGAACACCTTTTTTCGGTGTAACTGATTCGGCTCCGGACGTCCGTACCTGAGGGCGTTCTGTTGGTTATGAGGTCCGATGCTGTAGTAGACCTGAAAGCTGGACGCAGGTGCGGGTGCATGGCTGACGACGGGCTGATGATACGCCTGCTGTGGCACAGCCGAGGACACCTGACACACAAGATTAGATTACCTTTAATATCATTATAAACATGTGTAACGAAATTAGGAAGTGCTTCGCTTAGCGCCGGATTACACAACAACACAAACAGTGTTATATACAACACATATATTAAACATAATACAAAAAAAAAAAAATCTGTTTTAAATATTGCACTTAGGGATGCGCGATATAATCGGCCACCATAATCGGTATCGGCCGATATATGTTCATTTTTAATGATATCGTTATCGGCTGATAAGAACATTTGGCCGATATCTTAAAGCCGATAAATAATGGATAATTTCCTTCAGCTGAGACACTTCAGATGCGCAGCTGTTCACCATGATGTTTCTGAATCACTTGAAATATGATTTAAATCACTTCAAAAAGGAAAATACAGTAAAAGTGCAACATGTGCAGCACAAGTCTGTCATATAGACTACATAAAAACATAATAAAAACATTATAATTGTGTGCTTGGGACATGGCTTTTAATGGTGAGACTTTTGTTTTTGTAATCAGGTTCTCAAAAATGAATATAAAAATGAATATTTAGATTTATCGGACAATTATCGGCATTCAAATATAAAGAATTATCGGTTATCGGTATCGGCTAAAATTTTCATATCGGTGCATCCCTAATTGCACTTATAAGAAATATATTGCACTAAAACTGAATCGCAAATGAAAAAAAATCCGTCTTACTGTACGTTCTCATCGACAGAAATTAAATTTCTCATCATGAGAGCTCTATAATCATTAACGTGTTATAATGTAAGGCAGCCGCAAAGACTGAGAGAGTCCATTACATGTTCCTCACCTGATAAGATGGCACTGACATATACTGGACCATCATGCCTGGCATCGGACTGCCCATATTGCTGTGTTGGCTGCTGACCAGCGCCTGATTCTGCAGCGGCTGGATGGCGTTCTGGTAGTTCTGCTGCTGATTTGGCATCACAGTTTGGTAACCTGAAGGAACGTACAGAAACGACAGGACAATGCAAGCGCTTCAATAGCAGATGTGTGTAGTGAAAGTGGCAGAAATACACAATTAACCGTTTACTGTCCACTTACAAAACAAAACCATCCTTTCAAAAGAACAATAAACAATCTCTGTTTATTCAAATTATTTATTTATATGTATGTTTCATACATAAAATGCAGCTCTATGTTCTTCGCAAGGTAAAACACAACCATAAAAATAAAAACGTGGTACAACACTAACAATGCGATTTCTATGGAAGCTTGTAATTGGGATAATTGCGACTTTTTATCTCACAATTGCAAGTTTATTTCACTCAATTCGGACTTTTTATCTCACAATTGCGTGTTTTAAAGTCAGAATTGCGTGAAAAACTCGCAATTCTGACTTTATTTCATGCAATTCTGACTTTATATCTCCTAACTGCGTGTTATTAAGTCAGAATTGTGAGATATAAACATGCAATTCAATAAAAAAGGTCAGAGTTTCAAGTTTATTTCTCGTAATTGTGAGTTTATCTCACAGAATTCTTACTTTATAACACACAATTGCGACTTTATATCACGCAATTGTGAGATAAAAAGTGAAATTGTGAGATAAAAAGTCATTTTTTTCCATTCTCTGGCAGAAACGAGCTTCCATAGATTTCACACGTCAATTAATATTGATATGAATATATTCAAAAGCTTTTTGAGGCATAGTGACTAAAAGCACCAACACTGCATTGACTGTATAGTGTGTCACAAGACCAGCACTAGAAGATCTTAAACTACGAACTACGAACATATTTTGACCAACAACCAGGAAAAAATTAAGGCGCCAAGTACTTCATAAACTAAGATCAGCCCTTTGTTGAACTGGCAGTCAGTGTAGCTCCATTACAACCACTGTAATAAACCATTTGGGTCTTAGACCACAGAATAAAAGAATAAAAAAGGTCATTTTAAAGTTTACATCTCGCAATTCTAGGAGAGTAAAATCACAATTGCGAGATTTTTAAACTCAATATTCTGCGTTTTTCCCCTCAGTATCGCGAGAATATCCCGCAAGTCTGACTTTTTTTCTCTGAATTGTGATATAAACTCGTAATTCCAACATTTAAAGTCCAAATTGAGAGATATAAACTCGCTATTACGAGAAAAAAAAAAAAAAGAGTCACTGATATTGTGAGATAAAAATGTTCTAGGCTTAAATGCCATTTCATGCTGTAACTACAGGGTTTATATATTATGCTCCCTATGAACTGCTTATGTGAATATTATATGTGGATCTATTGTTTACATCGACAGACTGCGATGTTTACCCTCATTATAAAGTATGAATTTGGTTTAATGCCTGTGTTTGACATTAAAGGGCATCTTTGACGACGGTACTCTGTAAAAATGATGATTCTGACATCCAAAAGGCACAAGAAAACATTTTTTCCTCTTATTTTGTGGATCTCGCCCGCTTTCCTCCACGTTTTTGTGGGGTATTTGTGGAGCTCTCAACTTTTATTATTTTATTAGCACTCTGGCTGATGCATTTTGTATCCATTGCAATTTAGATGAGACGAGAAAAGATAAATGCATTAGCATCATCCAAAGCTAAAAGAACAAATCCTGGCAATACTTCACTTACGTGACTTTATTAATATGAGATTTAAAACTCAGATCACAATCCAAAAACGACACCCAGGTTTCTTTACTTTGTTCTTAAAACATTGAGGATCATCAAAGCTGGTCGATTCAAATCTCTAAATTCAGATTTGTGTCGTCATAAAGCTCGTCAATTAGAGCAAAGCTATAGCTAATGATAGCCTTACTATCTAAAACGCTTTAAAACACTAATGATCTCACCAAACCAGCAGCGTTAAATTGCCTCTCATTATCGGAGCGCACACACACACACACACACACACTCCCCAAAAGACAATAGCTTACATAATGGCTGCCAATGTTACGCCTTTAAAAGCTTCTACATGTAAGATGGTAATTTACACGAGCGGCGGCGTACGGCGCGCGGAAACGGCCCATTATGAGGCAGGATAATTTGCATTGGTGTCAAGGTTATTGGGGGTAGCGTGTAACTCCGTGACACTATCAAACACACTCTCCCGGCGGGAGGAGGGCGTTTTCAATTTCTGCTGGCTTTTGGCCAAAGGGACGGCAATCAATTTAGCCCAGAAGTGGGACAAAAGAAACGGACGGCCCGCGGCGAGGAGGTGAACGCGCGCTATTTTTAGCTCTATTCTCTCACCTCCACTTAGAAGCAGAGCATGATGGGAATATAATATTAAACACCGGGTTCTGGCTGAGCGAGCAGGTACAGAAGAGGAGAAAATGTGTTTCACGGTCTCAGAACATCTGAAGGGTTTGATTTCTAATCAGCATTTAACATCACACAGGATTCAGAACATATTGCTCACTTTTCTTTCTGATGCAAATTAAACATACAATTAAGAAATGCACATTGTTCACAGTTCTGCGTTTTCATTAGAGATGCAAACGTTAGGCAATCTGTTGACTTGATTGATTCAGGATTCATCCAATCAGAATCAGAGGCTGAAAAATCTGTTTTGAGACTTGTTGTTTTTACACGGATTCATTCATTTGATACACATCTTCTGATTTGATACACATGCTGAAAAATCAAGACGAAGCAGCTTTCATTCACCATATTATACAAACACAGACATTACGATACAACCACTAAAACATTTTATCACTGAATTTCCTGAAGAAAAGAAAACAACAACTTTAATTGTTTAACATGATCCTTAAGAAATCCTTCTAATATGCTGATTTTCTGCTTAAGAAACACTTACGCTGCCTCATATTGTTGTGGAAACCGTGATGCACGACCATTCAAAAGGATTTAAGATTTTAAAAAAGGAGAATTAATACTTTTATTCAGCAATGATGCATTAAATTGATCAGAAGTGACAGTAAAGACATTTATAATGCTACAATTTTTTTTTTTTATTTAAAATAAATGCTGTTCTCTCTATTCATCAAAGAATCAACTGTTTTCAACATTGATGATAATAATCATCATATTAGAATGATTTCTGAAGGATCATGTGACACTGAAGACTGGAGTAATGATGCTGAAAATTCAGCTTTGATCACAGGAATAAATTACTTTTTACAATATATTTGCATAGAAAAATAGTTATTTGAAATTGAAATAATATTTCACAATTTTTACAGTATTTTTGATCAAATAAATGTAGCCTTGATGAGCAGAAGAGTTGCAAAAAAATGAATGGTTACAAATCTTTGACTGGTAGTGTAGACCATTAAATGACATTAAATGACCACAGCAACTGACCCAAAAAAGGGAAACATGTTAAACATTTTATGCAAACAACACAGACTAATGCTGTGTGACAGTCAAACGGATCACGTGACCTCGCAGATGGAAGATTAAAGACGACTCAAACGCAGCTTGATCCGATGTTCGAGGAGGAGTGAGGGGCTGGAAAAGAGACCGGTTCACTGTGAGAATCGTAGGGCGTCTCAGACAGTGCCTCGGCCCCGCATTCAGCCGCTCCGACAGAACTCACGCAGCGTCCAGTTCCCCTCATGGTTCTCAACGGATCCGCTTTCAGATATTCAAAGCACGAGGGATGTTTTTGTTTCAAGCAGAAAGCTTTCCAATTCAATCCAGTAAAACATTTGTCACCGGCGCACGCTGAACAATAGAGCAAAATCAAACCTCTTTGTATCTGTTCAAAGGGCCAAATGCCACGAGCGCCCTGCAATCTCCTGTGACAATCGTTGTGTGTGTGCAACACACAGACAACAAATGTACACCGAGAGTGTGGATAAAGAACGAGCGCATCGAGAGGCCCAGTAATTAACACAAACTAAAAATCAACGTGAGCTCAAAGAGACAGGGTACAAACTGCGTTGGCTGCTAAAGCTCTTGTGCACGTGTGTGCATGTGAGTGCATGTGTCTGCAGATGAATGTATGCGTGTGAATGTGAGTGCATGTGTCTGTATGTGTGTGTATGCGTGTACATGTAAGTGTATGCGTTTGCATGTGAGTGCATGTGTGTGTATGCGAGTACATGTAAGTGTATGCGTTTGCATGTGAGTGCATATGTGCGTATGCGAGTGCATGTGTGTGTATACGAGTGCATGTGTGTATGCGTGTATATGAGTGCATGCCTGTGTGTGCATGTGTGTATATGAGTGCATGCCTGTGTGTGCATGTGTGTGCATGTGTGTATATATGTGCATGAGTGCATGTGAGTGCATTTGTGTGCATGTGAGTGCATGTGTGTATATGAGTGCATGTGAGTGCATGTGTGTATATGAGTGCATGCATGCAAGGTGCATATAAGTGCATGTGAGGTGCATCTGAGTGCATGTGTGTGTATGAGTGCATGTGTGTATATTAGTGCATGTGTGTGTATGAGTGTATGTGTGTGTATTAGTGCATGTGTGTGTATGAGTGCATGTGTGTGTATGAGTGCATGTGTGTGTGTATGAGTGCATGTGTGTGTATATGAGTGCATGTGTGTGTATATGAGTGCATGTGTGTGTATATGAGTGCATGTGTGTGTGTATGAGTGCATGTGTGTATGCGTATAGTTACCTGCCGGCTGCGTGGGTGCTGTGGGCATCTGACTCTGAGGGCTGCTGTATGGCATCGAGCCCACGGGCCGGTACGGCTGTCCAGACACTGTGTACTGACTGGGTGAACAGTAACACGGTGCCATCTGTGACAAGAATGACGACGTGAACTTCAGTGACATACAGTACAAGCTGATTCACACAAAACACCTCCGGGTGACGCGACTACAGTCACTGAATTCATGACAGCTGAAGTCTGTCACTTCTGCACCATCTATCTGGGGAGACCATGGCCCATCCTGATACTCACACTCACGAAGTTCAGCGGCCTTAACACACACTAAACACACTATCTCTAATAATGCTTATTTGGGTCTACGTGTATCCCATCATTCATCATGTTCAGGAACAAAAAAATGTGCAATGCAGAGGAAAACAAAGTAAGTTAAATGAATTAGATATTTATAGAAGTTTGTTTCCACCATGGAATAAAAACAAAGTTTATATCACATAATTCTGAGACAAAAAGTCAGAATTGTGAGGTATAATCTCAAAGTGTGAGACGTGAGAATTGTGAGATGTAAAATTTTTTATAATTTGCAATTATGAGATATGAACTATCAATTGGAAGAAGAAAAAATTCAGGATTGTGAGCCGAAACTCGCAATTAAAAATGTTTAATTGGAAATTACGAGATATAAACTGGGAAAACAAACAAAAAGTGTTGCACATTGTATTGGTGCAGAAGGTGAGCTGGAGTGTGTTTTTTTAGAACATTTGCAAATGCTTTTTTTCTTTCACTTAATTAGAAGCATCACAATTACATAGGAACTAATGAACGTTTATTTTAAAGTTCAATGCACTGAAACTCTAAACATGTAGAAAAAGCTCTGTACAAACTTTCATTTTTGTGGCAAATATGGCATGTAAGACAAGAGGTCAAATGCAAAAAGTGTTTGTATAGGGACAGAACACATGTGTTGACATTAGACGCTCTGATTGTGTCCCGCACCTGCTGCTGGATGAAGCTCTGCTGCTGGTTGACGGAGGTCGCGTGCGATGAAGGGAACGTGGGCACGTTCTGTCCTGGCGAGGGCATCATGTATCCGGCCTGATGAGGCGCAGGCGTCTGGAGAGACACGGGCGACGGGTAAACGACTGCGTGAGCGTCACGGGTGTCTCCCGAGGCCTGCCGAACCATCATCATGTGACTGAACTGGGCGCTCAGATTATCCTGCTGACAGAAGATTTTGTTTCATAAAGTATTTGCAGTTTGTTTTTAGAACTGAAGAGAATCAACACTTTACATGCCTGTAATTCTCCACACTTTACTATGATTATGGTTGCTATTATTATTATGAGCTTAATTGCATCAATTTGATCAGAGTATTGTGTTAACATGAGTCAACAGTTTAACGTGTCAACTGTTGCTAGCTAGACGGCCAAAGCACAGATGAGATGACATGTTCTTGCTTTTACTGTAACTATTAGGCTTTATGAATTTGCTTTTTGTGCCCCATTAGAAATGGTAAGAGACGAGACGCTTTTCTATTCATAGAATATTAATTCCAGCATCTGCTCCTCCATTAATTATTCAAAGCATCTCCCACTCTTTTAATTAGTCATTAAGAGATGTTTACTGGCTGAGGGAGGTCAAGAAAAAGAGGTTATGATGCGTGTCCGAGTGAGCCATGATGGGTTTGAGAACGTTTTCTTAAAATACTGAACCCTGCAGCTTTGCTATGTGCGATTGATGTGAAAAGTGTGCGATGATGGAGTCAAGAAGTTGAGAAATGCACAAAGCGATCGACATCAGAGAGAGAGAGAGAGAGAGAGAGAGAGAGAGAGAGAGTGTGTGTGAGAGAGTGAGTGAGAAAGTGAGAAAGAGAGAGTGAGAGAGAGTGTGTGAGTGTGAGAGAGAGTGAGAGAGTGTGTGAGAGAGAGAGAAAGAGTGTGTGAGAGTGAGTGAGAAAGAGTGAGAGAGTGAGAAAGAGAGAGTGAGAGAGAGTGTGTGAGTGTGAGAGAGAGTGAGAGAGTGTGTGAGAGAGAGAGAAAGAGTGTGTGAGAGAGAGAGAAAGAGTGTGTGAGAGTGAGTGAGAAAGCTTGAGAGAGTGTGAGTGTGTGTGAGAGAAAGAGAAAAAGAGTGAGTGAGAGAGTGAAAGAGAGAGATGTAGGTACCACAGTGAACTGCTGGTTAGGAGACACTGTAAGGATCGGTGGGTAAGACACCGTGGACGGCTGGACAGACCAGAGAGGCTGAAGACACAGAACAGGAAGAGGAAACACACACACAGGAAGAGGAAACACACACACAGAGGAAGAAAATGGATTTAGTCCCAGATGTACAGGATGGAAAAAGTCAGGGAATCAGGAGAGAACGTGCAGATGGTTTATAAAGTCAATCAATGACACTGATAAACACAGATTAATTTCCCAAACCTAAGAACATTAACGTGGCTCCTAGAAAATGTATATGTCCTTAAATAAATCCATAACATTAATGATTCATCAGAGCAAATACGTCCCATAATCCAGCACATCTGACCTAAAGACTGCCTCTGAACACCAAATCAAACCACTGGATTCATTAGTAAACGTCAGCAATACTAAACTCACCTGTGACATGACGTGATTGGCGGGCTGGTGCTGCTGGTGAGCGGCTGGAGGCGGAGCTACAGATGATTGACACCTGGAGGCCTGTGAGGTCATACTGGGGTTGTAGACAACAGCACTGCTTTCAGGGTTCAGGAAAGGCTGACCTGTGATCAGTCAAGAGGATTGTAGATTTAAAGCATCTTCTATACATGTTTTATATATTTACGGTAGGAAATTTACAAAATATCTTCATGGAACATGATCTTTACTTAATATCCGAATGATTTTTGGCATAAAAGAAAAATGGATAATTTTGACCCATACAATGTATTGTTGGCTATTGCCACAGATATACCCGTGCGACTCGAGACTGGTGACGTGATCCAGGGTCGCACATTATATGGAAAATCTCATTGTTTATATTGTAGTAAAATGTAAGTATATTATCGCCCAGCTCTAATCTGCTGAATGCAACTATAAGCATGAAGATATTAATAAACATTACTATCATGATTTTCTGTGAAGTTGCTTAGAAACGGAGTATTGAGAATGTGCTTTAGGAATAAATTGACTTGACTTAATGGTAATGTCCAGTATTGGCTCATTTGTTCACACTGAGAAAGATGAACCGCACTAGATTACGAACAACAGTGCAAATGAGCTAAAGTCTGAATATAAACCTGTAAATGATGACAAATGCAGCACATAAGAAGGCACTGAGCTCCAGAACACGATCTCACATCCCAGAGGCCTCGGCAGAAGTAAGAAATTTCCCATTTGCAAACTCCGTAAAGAGGTCAATATGCAATTACACACCGGTGCTGCCTGGTGTAAACGCATTAGCGCTGGCCATATAACGTGACCTAGCGGCCGCATGCATATTTTAAGGTCTCCAATGAAACAATATGTTACACGTGCGTCTGGCCCCGGACACATCACAAATTGCTTCATTACGAGTTTCCCAGCAGGACACTGTGGATGTATTCGCTGACTGAAGTCTGAGGTTGAAAGTGACCTTTATAACACGTTTATTTTTATTTTTTTATGATCACTATGAAGAGGAGATTTTAGGGCCCTATTATTATCATCATGTTTTATGATTTAATCATTCTGTTTTAAATCATAAGTCCAGAAAATAAATTCTGAAAATACAAATCATAGATTCCTATTATTGTAAAAAAAAGAAGAATAAATTTTAAAGAATTAGGTTGTTAAAGTTTTATTAATTAAAATTATAAATTAAATTAAATTGATTAGAAATGCTTTTTTTGATTATGCAATTTTAATGAAACAATTAAAATTAAATCCAGAAAAATTAAAATAAATAAAACAAATAACATATTTCATAGGGTCCTAAAATTTTTACTTTTAATAAAATTTATGTTTTATGATTTAATCATTTTTTATAAAATAATAAATCCAGAAAAATTAAAATCACACAATTTCTGAATTTTTTTAAACAAAAGAAAAATCAGCCCAACTATTGTATTAAAAAAAATTGATTAGACACTATTTTTGATGATTAAAATTTAAATTAAACCATTAAGATGAAATCCAGAAAAATTACAAAAGGAAAGCATGGAATTTGGGAAGAAGAAAAAAAAAAAAGGATTTTGGGACTAAATCAAAGATATTTTTTAGGGCCCTAAAAATTTAGTTCCATGATTTCAATTAATTAGACGTGCTTTTTGATTACTAAAATGTACTTTAACCATTCATACAAGAGTCAAGAAAAATTAAAACGGAAAAATGAGGGCCCTACGATTTACAGAGCATCTATTAAAAACTTTGACCTTTCAGAAGAAAATAAAATCCTCATTACGAGCCCAAACAGTAATGTACCGTAAAATCCCACCATCAATTCAGCATCAATGTTTATGAAACGACAGTCTGAGACACACAGTTAAGATCAGGGTTAGTGGAGGATATAAAGACATGCATATCGAGAGAAATCAGTTGCACAGCGTTTACCAACCTGTATGTGGGTTGACCAGGATACTTCCGGCTGGTATCCCGGCGGCTTCCAGGGGAAGCAAATAGTAGCTAGCATTAGCCGTAGACGCTGGCGGCTCATAGCAAACGCCGCTACTAGCGCTGACAGGAGGATAGGCCATCGACTGCGTTAAAGCCACGGCAGAGGGAGGCTGGGATCGAGAGAGCGAACCCGTGGACGAAGCTACGCTACTACAAGAGTCAGAACCTAGAGAGAGAGTAACGACAGGAGCCTTAAAGGGATAGTTCACTGAAAAATGAAAATTAGTCCATGAGTTACTCACCCTCAAGTCATCCTAGGTGTATATGACATTCTTTCAGAAGAATACAAATCAGAGTTATATTAAAAAATGTCTTGGCTCTTCTAAGCTTTATAATGGCAGTGAATGGCTGTTTTTGTTTTGAAGTCCATAAAATCTGTCCATGGATGATGGATGCATCTATCCATGATAAAAGTGCATCTATCCATGATAAAAGTGCATCTATCCATCATAATAGTGCATCTATCCATCATAATAGTGCATCTATCCATGATAAAAGTGCATCTATCCATGATAAAAGTGCATCTATCCATCATAATAGTGCATCTATCCATGATAAAAGTGCATCTATCCATCATAATAGTGCATCTATCCATCATAATAGTGCATCTATCCATGATAAAAGTGCATCTATCCATGATAAAAGTGCATCTATCCATCATAAAAGTGCATCTATCCATCATAAAAGTGCATCTATCCATCATAAAAGTGCATCCATCCATCATTAAAGTGCATCTATCCATGATAAAAGTGCATCTATCCATCATAATAGTGCATCTATCCATCATAATAGTGCATCTATCCATCATAATAGTGCATCTATCCATCATAATAGTGCATCTATCCATCATAATAGTGCATCTATCCATCATAAAAGTGCATTTATCCATCATTAACACTTTTATAATGGATAGATGCACTTTTATGATGGATAGATGCACTTTTATGATGGATAGATGCACTTTTATGGACTTCAAAACAGAAACGGTCATTCACTGCCATTATAAAGCTTGGAAGAACCAGGACATTTTGAAAGAAGGATGTCATACACACCTAGGATGACTTGAGGGTGAGTAAAACATGGGCTAGTTTTCATTTTTGGGTGAACTATCCCTTTAACATAGCAGCGGTGAGAGCGATCGCTCGTGAATTCACTGGGGATCGTGGAACATATTGGCAAAGGAAGCGCTGCAGTTATTAAAGCACTGCAGAATATGGAAGTATAGAAAGCAAGGTCAGACGAATTTCAACAAGATGCTCAATTCAATTTTATTTCTAATTACCTCAGGGACCGAAGCAATGGAAGAAGAGAATAATTGTATTAGCCTGAGAATGACATATTAATTAATTTCTGATTAATGTCTCGGCTCATTTAGCAATTTACTTGTTTCTTGTCTCTTCTCTCAAATATGGGATGTTTTTTTTTACCCATTTGAAATGAAAAGCACTAAACGTGTTCATGTCTCAAATGCCGTACAGGCGGAGGACGGTAATTTACATGAGAGCTACCGTTCAACAGTTTGGTTATGTTTAAGTATTTTTTGCTCATCAAGGCTGAATTTATGAGATCAAAAATACAATATTTAAAAAATATATATATTATTACAACTTAAAATAACTTTTCGATGTGAATATATAGTAAAGTGTAATTTATTCCTGTGATGCAAAGCTGAATTTAGCATCATTACTCCAGTCTTCAGTGTCACATGATCCTTCAGAAATCATTCTAATATGATGATTTTGCTAAAAAAAAAAACTTTTATTATTATGATCAATGTTGAAACCAGTTGACCTGCTTCAGATTTTTGTGGAAATCATAATGCTTTTTTCATGATTCTTTCATGAATAGAAAGAAAGAACAGCATTTGTGTGAAATCGAATCTTTTGTAACATCATTACTGTCTTTACTGTCACTTTGGGTCAATTTAATGCATCCTTGATGAATAAAAGAAAGAAAGAAAAAAAACATTTGTTAACATTAGTTAAAATGAACTAAGAGTGCAAAATACTTCTAAAGCATTTATTAATCTTAGTTTTTAACATTTACTAATACATTATTAAAATCAAAAGTTGTATCTGAGTTCATATCATTATATGGACATGAACTAACAATTAGCTGACATGAACAAAGATGAATAAATACTGTAACAAAGGTATTGCTATAACTAATGGTCGTACTAAGGTCTTATTAAGTGTCAAAAAAAAAAAAAAAATTGTACTGATCCCGAACTTTTTAAGGGTCGAGTATTAACGATCACCAATGAATTCAGAGGATTGTTAATAAAAGTGAATTTCAAAGCATGCAGTGAGACACAGATGAGCTGGAATAAAGCATGCGGTTATGAGCATGAATAAAGACTGAGAAGAAAAGAGCATGAAATCATCAGAGGAAGAGGGAGCCAATCTCAGGGCTCGACGCTAAGGTCGGGACAGAAAAGCGCTATACAAATAAAAGTGAATTGAATTGAATTGTCCTGTGATGTCACTCACCTGTCTTTGAGAGCCGGCCCACACTCTTACTGCTGCTGGAGCTGTCGCCGCGGGTCAGGACCGGGATGCCACTGAAGCTGCTGGCTTTGGTCATGGCAGGCTTCAGGTTGCGGTTCGAGCTGTCCGAATCCGTGCTGCTCCACGGACGCGGTTCGGAAAACCTGGCCTCGTTCTCGGAGCTGCTCTGGCGGCTGTTTGCCGACCGATCGTCTTTCAGCCTGCGCGAGAACATCGGACAGCTTTATTAGCCGCGTTTGAAATTGAAATTGAATATACGCCCAATGGAAACACGTCAATTTCGCAAAAACTCCCATTTAATCGCAAAAAAGTTTTCCCGCTCGCATGAGGAGGTTTTTCAGGCAATTCGAAAAATTTATATTCCGCAAAACTGCAATGGAAACAGTTTTTGCGCATTTACAGGTCACCTGACGTAGATGACGCGGTGTGTTTGGAGAGAATACGAGACTGAGCTCTTTATTAAATTCATAAAAGACAAAAGAATTAAAGCAATACTGGAATCTAAACCTCAAAGAAATGCCACAATCAAGACCTCGAAGCAGAAATGAGTGAGAAACACCCAGAAACACCTCATATGAGCCGCTCACAGTAAAAGGGTCTTTCCTTGCCATTAATGCTTGGAAAACACACATACGTCTCCTTCGATTAATAATAATAGGCAGTGCGGTGGCTGGGATATACGTAAACCTACCAACATCCGTCGCCATGATTTTTGGATTGACTTATCGCAAGAGGAAAAAATTTACGTTTTAGTCGCATAACATCGGTTAATGGAAACGCCGTCATTTCGCAATAGTTTTTTGTCGACATTTAGAAAGAAAAAAAAAAGAAAAAAAAGGGAAAAAGAATTTTAAAAAAGAAAAAAAAGGAGAAAAAAAGAAAAAAAAAGAAAAGTTTTGTGCAAATCTGTAATGGAAACGCGCCTACAGAAAACTACCAGCTTCAATTCACTTGCAGGCCATGAGAACATGATGAACGGCAGTGATTACCTGAAGATCTGCCGTCTCTGCTGTATGTTGTTACACATCTCGTCCTCCTGAATCCTGGAAAACATGTCGCTTATTACTTGACGTCCAACGTGATTTATTATGGCAGTACACAGGCAACTTAAGCTCAAGTGAGCTTTACTTCTACAGCGCTTTATACAATACAGATTGTTTTAAAGCAGCTTTATAGTTATAAACAGGAAAATCAATAATGAAAAGTCATTAAATATGAGACAAATTAGCAGCTCTACAAAAAACAAGTGTCGTTACTCAGTTAAATTTAGTCCAATGTTGATTTAATTCAATAATGTCAGTGTTGCAAAGTTCAACAGTTACGAAATTAATTCAATTCAGCTGTAAAGCAGCTCTACAGATAAGTCAATTCAGTTCAAGTTTTGTTCTCATCTGGTTGAGTGGTTTGATAATATCACTGAATATTAAGTTTATAGTCAAATCAAATGCTGTCTGGCACCCATTTACTCCCATAATGAAAGAGTGATGCATGATATTTAATAAGAACAAAAACTGTAGGGCAGGACTTGATTTTCTCTATGTGACATTTGTATATTGCAAATGTTGTACGAATTGCTTTTGTTCCTTTTTTGCAAGTCGTTTTGAATAAAAGCAAAACTAAATGCATAAATGTAAATATTCAGTTCAGACTATGAAACACACATCATTTGACATTTATGCATTAGGCAGAAGCTTTAATCCAAAGTGACTATATGTGACCCTGGACCACAAAACCAGTCACATGGGTCAATTTTATGAAATTGAGATGAATACATAACCTGGAAGTTGAATAAATAAGCTTTCCATTGATGTATGGTTTGTTAGGATAGGACAATATTTGGTCGAGATACAACTATTGAAAATCTGGAATCTGAGGGTGCAAAAAAAATCGAAACATTGAGTAAAATCTCCTTTAAAGTTGTTCATTTATGTTCACGATTGTGCTGCATTCACTCACAGAAATACATGTTTTATATATTTACGGTAGGAAATGTACAAAATATCTTCATGGAACATGATCTTTACTTAATATCCTAATGATTTTTGGCATAAAATTAAAATCGATAATTTTGACCCATACAATGTATTGTTGGATATCGCCACAGATATACCCGTGCGACTTTTCTGATCCAGGGTCACATATTACATTTCAGTTCATGCATTTCCTGGGAGTCAAACCCATGATCTTGGCGTTGCTAGCGTCATGCTCTACATGTGTTTCCCCTAAATTCTGTGTCTCTCGTCTTACACTCACCTTTGATCCAGCGGGAAGGAGTCTAAGCCCTGCAAAAGAGATTCAAGGCTGTTAAAATTGCATTTCAAAGACCCATAAGCACACGATCACGCAGCCGTTAATGCATCTTACATCAGCGAAGATCCTCTCTCGCACTTTCTGATATTCCTCCTCACGCTCCTCGATTGACTTGCTTCTCCTGTCCTCTTTTAGTTTCATCCGCATCTGAAACACACGACGCTCTTTGAACTTTCCCTGCAGTTTATGAAGTATTACATTACGTTATTATGCGATCTAATAACCACGTTGTCTTTATTAGCAGCTCTCCACCTACCATGTTGTCGTCTTTGTCTACGCTGGAGTTGTCCCGTTTTAAGATGTAGCGCTTCTGGAAATCATCCGTCTTGTCGTCTTTGATGTGTTCGGAAAACTTTTGATCTGGTCTGCACACGTCGGGGGAACAGAGAGAGAAATACAAATGAGACACTTTCCAGGAGAAGCGCTGTGTTTACACGGCCGCTTACACACACAATCCTATCGCAAATCCCTCATAATTACGTTTCTGCTCTAAAACTCATTTCAAAAGGATCAAACGCAAAAGACGGCGCAGTCGCTCACATCCGTGTATTGCTGGTTTTGTTGATGATGACACATTTCCCGGTTTGGTCGACGTTGTGGTCTAAGCCGAAGTAAGCAGAGACTCGGTGCAGGAGCATTCGGTGATAGGAGGTCATGGGCGGAAACTTTCTCCTCTGACACCTGGAACACACAGAAAACACATCATTTAAACATTTGAACAAATCATTCAATTGTTAAAGTTGTATGCATTCAATTGATTAGACTTTTGATTATTAAAATTTAGTTAAACAATTAAAAAAGAATCCAAAATATATTAAAATGGATTAATTTAAACATTTTAACAAATCATTAAATTGTTAGAGTTATATACATTTAATTGATTCAATTTTTGATTATAAACATTTAGTTAAACAATTAAAAAAGAATCCAAATATATAAAAATGGATTAATTTAAACATTTTAACAAATCATTAAATTGTTAGTTATATAAAATTAATTGATTCGACTTTTGATTATTAAAATTTAGTTAAACAATTAAAAAAAGAATCCAAATATATTAAAATTGATTAATTTAAACATTTTAACAAATCATTAAATTGTTAGAGTTATATACATTTAATTGATTCGATTTTTGATTATTAAAATTTAGTTAAACAATTAAAAAAGCATCCAAATATATTAAAATGGAAAAACCGGAATTTTGGAAAATAAAATTTGTGAAAAAAATTAAATGGATTTCACAGGGCCCTAAAATGTAACCTTTGTTAAACTTTTTAATAAACTGTTGCTATATTGTATACATTTCATTATTTTAACGTATTCTACATGCTTTTTGATTACTTGCGTCAAATTGAACAATTAAAATGAAATCCAGAAAAATTCATGAAAAAAATGAATTTTGGAAAGAAATTGAAAGACTCACTCGTTATTACTGATGAAGTCGAGGATGTCCTGTTCCAGCTTCAGCAACATCATTCGGTCCCTGTCGATAAACGCCAATTAATACATAATGATTCAAAACGGGTATATATATAACCAGCACTTTCCACAACAGGGTAAAAGATAACTAAAACAAATGTCATCCTTCAGGAAATGTTGAATGACCACCTCTAGAGGTCAAATGAAGTATTACACATCAAATTGAACAATTAATAACTGTTCCAAAGTCAAAGTTATGTCCCTTATTGTTTTATTTTTATTCATTGTTTTTGGTTTTAGACCATTGTGCAGCACATCGGTCAGCTGTGGTTGTTCTTAATTGTGCTTTATAAAGATTAAGATAGGCACTGGTTAGTGGACAGTGTGCTCACAGAGGTCAAAGGTGTCTGACCTGGGGTTGTTCTTCAGTGTGTTCGCCAAGAACTCGTGCAGGTCGATGCCGGTGGAGTCCGTGTAATCCTGGCTGGAGTCTGCAAAGACAGGAGAACAAGTTCATTGTTAACATGTTCACATTTTCTTTGTCTTTAAAATCCAATCGCACAACACAACGCACCTCTGGACAGCATCTTGCGTGGCATTTTCTCAAGCTTGTTGGCACTTTTGTCTTTATCATCATCATCGTCGTTTGCCGTGAGAGGCGATTCTTCTCTGTCAAACGTCTGGGAGAATTTAACACGATCTCCATCCTGTGGGGTGAAGATGAACACAACGCTAATGGAGCAGAACAAGAAGCACATTTTCCACAACACTACACCAATATCTCAATGAAAATATAGACTTGTGTTCGTGTCATCACAGTTCTTGCTAACTAGCTCAATCATATTTTTAATAAAGCCACTGTGATAAAAAAGGAATAGATGAATAGCATTAATTAAGTGGTCTGGTTATTAATAATATTGCCGTTAATGACAATCAAACAGCAATATTGACAAGGAAAAGAGAAAATTTAATTAGTATATTTTGTTGTATGAATGTATGAATATGCAATATATCAAAAGAAAGAACATGGCCTCTGGTTTTAAACAAAATAAACCTTTTTTACCAACACTTGAATGTGGGTAAGTTTCATAAAAAAGCAACATTTTGAACAAAAAGCGGAGAAAATCGGGTTATCAAATACTACGTCCGGGTTGTGATTCAGAATGATGATCAAAACAGTCGATCGAGTCCATCAACACCCATAATGCTTCACAGTCCTAGAGCTCGTCATGGTTCGACATTTCATTCAGTAACATTTGGCCGTTTTGATTCACATGCCGTTTAATGTTGATGATCGCGTTATTTTACATATGCATATGCTAACATATGATATCGCTTGTTTCTGCTGCTTCTTCGCCTGTGCTTTGATGAGGAGATTCGGCACTCGTTCAGAAGTTGCGTAATAGCGCCCCCTACCATATAACAGTGAGAACACGGAAAGCCAGAAATGTCCGTTAATGGCGGGGAAAGGGTTAATATTTTAAACATAAATATGTAAGATATTAGTATCGTGTAGCTGAATTATTACTAGTCACAGTAGGGCGAAATGTACAGTATGATATGTCACTATGAGACATATATAAAAACATGATGCATGTGTGTTGAGCGGCACGTCATGAGCTGGACTGCATTGACCGTTGATGATGTTTACCTGGTGGTCTTGAGGCAGTTGTGTGGTAATTGTGGAAGGAGAGGGTTCTTCACAAATGGCCAGGCTCCGAACTAACTTTAACTTTGCGTTAGACTGGAGAAGAGTACGGGTGAAGGTTACACACACACACAGAGTCATTGACTTTCACAAGCAGGAGAGCATGAACGCATGGCAAAACTAACCCCTGGAAACAGGGAGCAAATACACTACCAGTCAGAAGTTGTGGATCTGTACGATTTTTAAGGCTTTTAAAAGCTTTTTTTTTTAAAGTCTCGTCTGCTCACCAAGGCTGCGTTTATTTGATTAAAAATACAAAAAGATCAGTGATATGGTTAAATATTATGACAATTTAAAATAACTGTTTTCTATTTCAATATATTTTAAAAATGTAATTTATTCCAGTGATCAAAGCTGAATTTTCAGCATCATTACTCCAGTCTTCAGTGTCACATGATCCTTCAGGAATTATTCTAATATGCAGATTTGATGCTCAAAAAACATTCGTTATTATTATTATTATCGGTTGAAAACAGTTGTGTACAATTTTTTTTTTTTTGCAGGATTCTTTGATGAAAAGAAAGTTGAGGAATAAAATTGGATTTCTTTTATTTATTCCCCCAAAAAATAAAATAAAAATTCTTACTGACCCCAAACTTTTGAACGGTAGTGTTTAATGTTACAAAAGCTTTCCATTTCATATAAATGCTGTTCATGTGAACTTTCTATTCATCAAAGAATCCTGAAATAAAAATATAACTGTTTTCAACATTGATAATAATCATAAATGTTTCTCGAGCAGCAAGTCATCATATTAGAATGATTTCTGAAGGATCATGTGACACTGAAGACTGGAGTAATGATGCTAAAAATTCAGCTTTGATCACAGGAATAAATTGCATTTTACTATATAAATCACATAGAAAACAGCTGTTTTAAATTGTAATAATATTTCACAATATTGCAGTTTTTTTTGTATTTTTAATCAAATAAATGCAGCCTTGGTGAGCAGAAGAGACTCTTTTAAAAACTTTTTTTTTTTTTTTAACGTACCAATCAAAAACTTTTGAACGGCAGTGTTTATTTAAAAAAAAAAAATCCCATGCAAACATAACAAACATGGGTCACTGATTATGAAACGGCCTCATCAAACTGAATGCAAACGTATGATCCTCAGGAAAGACTGATGAGAATCATGCAGAGAACTGATCAAATCATGACGGCGGTGCAAGGCGACGTCTCCGAGCTCCTCAGAACACACAAGCCGCCCGTTACAATGAACAAACACACAGTGACCGACAGCAAACACTGAACCGCCTGACGGATGGAAGCAGCAAACACTCGTGCTCATGCCTCAGGACGCGGTACCTTGGGTCTTTTAGTGCCTTGTCCGGGGATTTGCCGCTGTATGGAGGGCAACGAGACACAATGAAGCATGTGTATCTCACCGGGATTAATGTTTCTAAATCACAAGCTTCAAAAAAGCTCAGCTCTGCATGAGATGCCACAGAGAAACGGACATTCATCTGAACCACTTATCAGAAAAACTATTTATTAAACATCACATGAGTGAACCAGCAACTGCTTCTCCTCTCCTCATGGATTCATTTAGGGAAAAAAAATATATATATACACTTTGTTTCTGAGATCGACCACAGGAATATTATTTCTCTGGAACACTGGCGTAAAATAAAAATATATTCAACACTAAACCAGTCCTGGGATTTATGAAAACCTTTCATTCAAATATATTGGACACGATTAGATTAATAAAAGGCAGGAGTGTCAATCAAAAGCCATCATTAGATTTACAGCTGCACGTCTTCCCTCATTGGACACGAGAAAGAAAGAGTGTCACGCTCTTGAAATGTCCTTTTTAGGATACCTTTGAGGTTTCTGCTAATATAATATAATGGAAATATAATCCCTCAGGATGAAAACCCATTACAGAATCACTATGGACACACTGGAAAAAAAAAATTATATAAAAAAATTATATATAATAAAATAAATATATAATGTTATATGGTAACACTTAGATTAGGGAACACAGATTGAGTATTAAGCTTATTAGCATGCATATTAATAGGATATTGGCTGTTTATTAGCACTTATAAAGCACATATTAATGCCTTATCCTACACATAACCACTACAACCTTACTATAAATAAGCAGTAATTAGGAGTTTATTGAAGGAAATTCATAAAATCATTATATATATATAAAAAAAAAACATTTACATTTAAATTTAAATTATTATATACATTTTTTTTATAATTTAAATGTAAATATTATATATGTAATATAATTAAAAGTGCTTGTGTTTCCTAATTTAAAGTGTTACCAATTATATATAAAATTATTATATAAAAAAAATCTATAATTTAAAAACATAAATAAATATATAATGTTTATAATGATATAAAATGCCATATATATATATATATATATATATATATATATATATATAAATAAAATTAAAAGTCATTTCAATATTATATAAATATATTGTATATAAAGTATATAAAAACATTTAAATTATATACATACATTTAATATTAAGTATATATAATTTACATTTAAATATAATATAATATATTTATATAGACACACATACACACACACACGCACACGCACACACAGTGATCCAGTACATCATTTGTTCACATGTCTTTTGTCTCGATTGTTCTCTCAGCCTGAACACACAGAAGTGGCCGATTGTTAATAAGCACAGGGTGTCTTTACTGAATAATGACGGATGGTTATTCAGCTTTAATTGGCTATTGAACATAATGTATTCCCTGAGAGGCTGAATCTGGCATACGGCCACACAGAGCCTCGCTGACAACTGATGCTGGAAGAGTCTGTGCAACGTGGCCGTCTGCGCTCTCAGTTAAACACACAGGTAGAGTTGCATTGTGGGCAGGAGCTGCCAAGATCCGCGAGAGAAGAGCCAGATGGCCGTGAAGACCCTCGCTGAGTCCCTTCGGGCAACATGCGGGACGTTCACGGCTGTCGACTCGGTCATCCGCTCTCTTTTCACTAGCGCTTTTCAAAAGATGGCAGAGGGAATTAAAACGCAAAGGGAAGAGGGAAGTGTCGCCGTATCAGAGAGCGCTGTAACCTTCACCATATCTGAAGACGGCCGAGAGTTTGTCCATGTCTGCCGCTTCTCATAACACAATTACCCGGCGATTGATCGCTCGACTCCTGAGGGCGTCTGTGGCTAAACAGAGCAATCGCTTCGGTCGTTTGTTTTGCTGACCCTTGCTCTCCGTACAAACAAAGGGACAATCCGTTTCTGCAGCACAGAACGAACTATAACGATCGATATGAGCGAAGAACAATGTCATCACAGCAAACGGCCTGTAGGGGGTTAACGATCAATTAAAAACCTATCAATAATTGCACATCTGAATGTGCTAGTTTATTTAAATCCAATCACTGCAGAGCATTGCGTAACCTATAATAATATTGCATTATTATTAGTCTTCATCTCATTTGAGTGTTCGCAAACACTTTTTGACTGGGAGAAAACTTTGGTAACACTTTATAATAAGGTTCATTAGTTAATGTATTAATTAACATGAACTAAACATTAGAGTTGATACTGTATTTGTTCATCTTTGCATTAACTAATGTTAACAAGATTTTAATAAAGCATTATTGAAATTAACATTAAAGATTAATAAATTTGGTAACACTTTATTTTGCAGTGTCCTTGTTACATGTGTTACATGTACTTACCACAGTAAATTATGCATAATTACATGCAATTAACCCTCAATCAAACCCTAATCCTACCCGTAGTTGCTTAATATTACTCAGTAATATTAATAGAGCATGTGGTGAATGGTTGCTAAATGCTAATTAGATTTAATTTTGTATGTGATCTTAAGGAATATTTATTATTGCAGTGTATGTATTTGTGTTTATTTTATTTTGTATTTGGATGTGGTTCAATGTACAAGGTACCTTTTAGTCATCTGTAAGCTTGCCTGGCCATCTTTATCAGACTACAACGAGGACCACGATGGAAATAAGTTTGTAACTTTCTTGTGTTATCCTCCACAGTTCTGATAAATGTATAATGTCACTGTGATGGCATCTTGTTATGCATTTCTTTTTGTTACTGTCTAATAAATCAAATCAAAGTACTTATATAATGAATATATAATTACACTGTAACACGGACACCTCAAAATAAAGTGTAACCATAAATGCTGTATAAATCATGTAAACTAATGTAGGTAACTAATGTTAACTAACGAACCTTATTGTAAAGTGTATC
Source organism: Rutilus rutilus (assembly GCF_951802725.1). NCBI lineage: Eukaryota > Metazoa > Chordata > Actinopteri > Cypriniformes > Leuciscidae > Rutilus > Rutilus rutilus. The sequence goes on from NC_140215.1 coordinate 2,191,642, forward strand.
CGTTTCTCTCCAATAAGCTTGTGATGTTTGTTCTTTAAGCTGAGAACTTGAACTGAAATGAAAGGCTCTGAAGGCAAGCGAGACTCTTTTGTCGTGACGTCACGTTACCTGCGTCTCAGTCCTGTCGTCGCTGCAGTTTTCGCGGTGGCGTTGGCTCTGTGACGCGTCGAGGTCGAGGTCGTGGTCGGCTGCGGTCGAGGTGTTTTCGTCCAGAGCTCTCATAGTCTCACTGACAGTATCAGACATCCTCATCAGACACGGCTACTTGGAGCGTCTACCAAGAGCCTGGAACCTAAAACACATGCTTGAATTATTTTAATGCATTTCTAAAAAAAATACAAAAATAATAATAATAATAAAAGAAACTACTTCTGATATCATCAGTGGCTTTATCATTAAGCATCAGGGGTGTAACGAGACCCTCATGTCACATATTGATATTATTGCGATACTCCAAGACATATGATAAAAGGTTAACAAAAAAAAATGTACTGTTGATTAAAATGCTAAATTTGATATTACACTGGTGTGTAAATGGACAGGCTTGGACTTGGTGCTGGAAACCCAAAGCACAGGACAATAGAGACACCAGAATAACAATATTCATGATTCTGAAGCTGAAAACAGAATTATTTTGGATGAATATGCTTGCATTGTTTCACGACTAGATGTATTTAAAATAATGTAAGCCACTTTTTACTGGTAACATCAGACATTTGGCATTATCAGGACACACAAATATTCCCCCACTGCATTATATATAGTAGTTTATTGTAGTACTGACACTAAAACTCTGAAAACTCTCTCATTTTGGGTGAACTATACACAACACATATTGCTGCATTTTTGTATTGCGATATATAGTGCCACGATATATTGTTACACCCCTATTAAGCACATATAAATCAAGCGTTTGTGTTTTTCAATGATTTAACTACAAACCGCAGGCATTTGCTGCAAATTGGTCAATATGAGCATAAAAAGCATGAGTTTATATTTAAAAAAATGCATGACGTCTTCAATGACGTAGTTGAGTTCTCAAGGGAGACGGTGTGCATGAGTGCCGTTACCCAAACCAATTAACCTCTAGCAATTATGAGCCGAGTGTCTTGCACAAGAATCTGAAGGGCAAAATGAGTTAATGAGAATTACACCCGTCTCAGACTTTCATTAACACGTTAGCACCGAGTGAGATTTCTAACACGCGCGGCGGTCCAAATCCCCACCGAGACGACACCTCATCCAGATGGTGGAGAAACCTGTGAATGCGGTCGGCGTTAGCATCAAAACCGCACGCTAAAACATCGACCCAAAGAGCGACGAGGACGGCTTTGAATCAAAACGACTTGTTACTTGCTTATAAAACAGCTATTAAAATGATAAAAGACTTTTATAGATGAGCAGAAAGCTCTTTCCCTGGGGTTTTAAAACACACATTTTTGCCCGCAGAAAAGCTTATTTTTTTTTTTACCCATTGAAAAAAAGAAAGAAAGAATCGAGTAAGAAAGCATCATTAGATTTAAAATTTCATTAAGTATGAATTATTTGTTTGATTTTGAGGAATTGCTCCAGTGTGTTGCCTAAAAGCTATTTTTTTTTTACGTTTCTATAATCCATTACTATAGTATTTTTAGTACTTATCATACATATGCAAAATTCAAAGGTGCATTAAGGATTCATTTCACATCAGTCATGCTTTTAGTTTTCAGTATTACTTTCTGTCCATTGAAGGACCAGCTCAAATATTAGTGTTTGATTGCAGTAATGAAACTGATCTTATGCAGAAAACAAAGAAAAAAAAACTAAATTACATTTTGTTAGCATTGCATGGCGTAAAAAAAAACTAAAACACCTGTCTCTAATTTATAGTAAACTATATCATGTTTTTAAAATCAGTTTTGGTTTCATTAATATCTTTCAAAGAGTTAACTCGATAAAAAAAAAAAGGTTTCTCACTGGGTTAAACATGCTTGAGGGATAAAGAACATGTTGGTGGATCTTCTCCTTATACTAAAACCTTGGCTAAACGAGAGTGTTTACGCCGTTACCCGATGGCGGCCTGTTGACGTCGCCCTGGCGTGAAGACCGAACCCTGGTCCGTTTCAGTGGCGCTGTTGAGCGTGTTGTGGCATGAGTTGAAGCGGCGGCCCATGTCCTCTTCACCAGCACCACAGCCAGATCACAACAGCGCCGGCCGCCAACAAGCCTCTCATGTCCTTCAGGAACCTGCAAACACAGACAGATGGTTTGATTTAATGCCATGTCAGCATCTAAGGCTATTCTCATGGCGAAAATTCAATTACAAAAATACAAATATCATATAAATACAATAAAACCCAAGCAAACAAATACAAGAAGTCATATTATAATTTTTTTTTTTAATTAACATGATACAAAATGAAATAAAAAGCCCTTTTCAGGCATAATCTTACTAAATCAGCCTGCAAACAACGACGGGTCAGAACATGCATGCAAAATTCGCTTGCAAAGTTACCCTGATTTGTGGTTTTTGAATGAGCTCTAACGCAGAACGGACCAGAGCATCATTGAACAAGAGCTTTGAATATTTCCCCGCGATGCACTTTGACCTTTAGTGAAACGACATGAAAACAAGGTCAGAGATGAAAGAGGGTGCAGCTAAACAAACACTCGCCGGGGCAGAGCGCTGACGACGCAACGCATTTATCAGCCAAATGCGAGCGAGGCGCCGCTTCTGCATTATTTAAGAGGCTGATGGCCGCGGCTGATTGATATTCATGAGATCTGAAGCCTCAGGGTGTGTGTTGTCATTGCGCACACACACACACACACACACAGGTAGCTGTCAAATCACTGCGTCTGTTCGCCGCATGTGGGAGTGACGGCGCGCTAAACACTCGCAAACATCCTTCAAAATGAATTCTGCAAACTCTCATATTCCCTTCTTAAACGCAGCGCTCGAACAGCATTTGGGCCGTAACGCGGAGAGAAACAGCTTGTTCTCTTATCCGAACCGGACGCCAGGAAAGATGGAGACTCGACAGGGGACAAAGAGGAGGAAAGGGACGCGTGCCAGGATCTGGTGACACCATACGCTTGCACGGACACACACCTTCAAAACGAGGACAGAGACAGAGACAGAGACAGAGAGAGAGAGAGAGAGAGAGAGAGAGAGACAGAGAGAGAGACAGAGACAGAGACAGAGACAGAGAGACAGAGAGAGAGAGAGAGAGAGAGAGAGAGAGACAGACAGAGAGAGAGAGAGAGAGAGAGAGAGAGAGAGAGAGAGAGAGAGAGAGAGAGAGAGAGAGAGAGAGAGAGAGAGAGAGAGAGAGAGAGAGAGAGAGAGAGAGAGAGAGAGAGAGAGGCGTGAAATCCAGCAACAGAATTGGTCACACTGAATGTAAAATGCACAACAGTTTACAAACTCTAATAGAGGCTTAAAAACATGACTGGATTTCCATAAATCAGTATTTTTCCCTCAAGCTGACGCACATCTGAGGACGGAGTCCACATCCGGCGCTAACAGGCCCGTGTGTAGCAGACAGAAACGATGTCTGAATGAGACGTCTCACGGTCGAGCGCGCCGGGAACTGCTGACAGGAGGATTGGGAAAATGAAACGGGGAAAGAGAAATACACAGTTTGATGGCACTATCAATCTGAACTCCTCAAACGAGACATAGGTGTTGCTGTCAGACGAGCGCCGCACATGCATTGATTTTGTCAGCTTAGACAAATAAGCCGTTTGTTCTACATGCCGTTTGTGAACTGTTCAACACAGACGGCTGACGATATAAGCCACGTCTCAAACCCTGAAAAACGGAGAATTATGTTAAAAATATATATAAAAATATAAAAGGCTGTCCTAAAAATGAACAGTAAATGTAGAATTTAAACCCAGCAGTGCATCGTAATCATTCATATACATTTAATCATTTTGCAGACGCGTCATCAGGTGTAATCTATGCTCTTAATTAACGATTGCATATGATAAATAACAGCTTTTTGTTATTGAGCTTTTCCTTCATACATTCATAACCACGGCGTACTTATTAATACGAGCCCCATCTGCTCCGCAAGTCATTATTTTTCGGTCAATTATGCTCAGATGATTGACAGCTGCCTAAAAACACAGTATAAAACAGTTTATTATTACATAAATACAGAGAAAGAAGAGAGAGTCTCGTGATATTAACCGAGACAAAAAAAATGTCTAATTCTAATTTGAATAAAAAAAAAAGCTTTATTTCTACAGCGCTTTATACAGTACGGACTGTTTCGAAGCAGCTTCACAGTGATAATAACAGGATCAGTGATGCAAACTTCATCAAATATGAGACAAATTCAGCTGTAAAGCAGCTCTGAAAAGACAATATGATTCAGAAAAAGATTTAACAAAGTGTGCAAATTAAATGCATTTATAAATCTGATTTCATCAGAGAGGACGAGGACACTCGGATGCCGCTTGTGTGATCAAACACCTCCATCTGCTCGATTACACGACCACATGAAACAAACCGAACAAAGCCCATCTCCACACACACACACAGAGGAAATCACAGGTAAAACACACACACGCCAAACTTCAGACTGAAATACAAGCAGTCATCACACACTGATCAAGTGCACTTCACAGCAACTGTTAGAGTAAACGGCAGCGCTCATACATTAACAAACCGCACCAGCACATGATCGTCCTCACCTCACCCGACACACCAGCTCAGCTCTACAACACAACGGACTGGAGAACGTCTCCGGTCCAAAAGCACACTCCCCTCCTCTGAAACGAGCCCCGCGACAGCAACAACTCCAGCATGTGCTTTTACACTCACATTTATGCCTTTAGCACACGCTTTTATCCACTACAACACTGGAGAACTGGAGAACGTCTCCATCGCAATGAACCGAGATCGGAAGAGACGTTTCACAGACTTGTCGAGATCTCAGCATCACATTCACCTCGAGCAACTAGAGCATATTCATTTACACTCACATTTCTGCATTTATCCAAAGAAAACCCCAAATTCACATTCATTTACACTCACATTTCTGCATTTATCCAGAGAAAACCCCAAATTCACATTCATTTACACTCACATTTCTGCATTTATCCAAAGAAAACCCCAAATTCACATTCATTTACACTCACATTTCTGCATTTATCCAGAGAAAACCCCAAATTCACCCCGAAACGAACAGTTTGCATTGCTTTTCCTGCCTTGAGCAAAGTTTCTAACACCTGGATCTTCACGCGTTACCTGTGCGTCCGCATCGAACACTCACCTGACACATGTTCGCTGTCATTATTTCCATGGATCAGAGGGTTAGTTTCCATATTACCCGAGACTGCATGGGCTTCTGCGCTCCCTAAAGCGCCTCCTCCTCTTCCTCCTCCTTCTCCTCCTCCTCCTCCTCCTCCTCTCTGTGTCTCAGTCTTCAGCGAGAGCTTCTCTGTATGCGTCTAACTCTCGAAGCCCATGGCTGAGACTCTCGCCCGAAGCCTCAGAGACAGCGGCAAATCAACGGCTGGCCAACGTGATGTCATTAGCTCTCAGCCAGTCAGAGCGCGCGACTGCGCTCGCGGCACGTCACTGGCTAAATTGAGCTCTTCATTAGCCAAACAGCCGAGCCCGAGGTGTCAGGGGGGGAGACGTGGGTGGTTTACCTTCACCCCCAACCCCAAAAATACCCCCCCGAGCGCGTTGTTGGGAGGGGTTGGTGGTCTACAGAGGCCGGGTCACATGCCAGATCCATTTCAAGAGGGTTTAATCAATAATTGTAGGGTGCTTTTCAATTGCCGTCTGCACACGGACCGTCATTAGGATTAGCACTATTCAATTAAATGGCCCACAAACGCCACCAAATATTTCAAATGCACAAATGAGTGTGATAAAACACTCCCAACAACCCTTTATTTCCATAGCGCTTTATGCAACACAGATCGTTTCTCAGCCAACAAATATTTCAAAATGCATTAATTAGCGAGTCGTTTTCAGATAAAACGCTCTAAAACACTCCCAACAAACCCGAAACGAGTCAAGTCTGCTTTATTTCGACAGCGCTTTATACAATACGGATCGTTTCAAAGCAGCTTCACCGTGATAAACAGACAAATAACAGCATCAATGATCCAAACTTCAGCAAATATGAGACTTGTTTTGCGGCTCTAAACAGACAATAGTGTCATTGCTCAGGTAAAATCAGGTCGATGTTGATTCAATTCGGTTCAATGCTGCACATTCGTCAATTACGAAACCAATCGGATTCAGCTCTGTAGAAGACGAGTGTCATTCATTATTCAACAACTCAGTTCAAGGTTCGTTCTCAAATGAGAGTGTCAAAAAATATTGATCAATGATTATTAATTGATTTTTTGAAGCAATGGCAGCAAACAGTTTTCTAATAGAGCGTTACATTGATTTTAGACTTATAAATAACTGATGAATATGCAACATAAAAAAAAGAATAAAAAAAGGTAATAACGCCACAAAAGAAAAAGAGTCCAACAACACCATCTGAAGAAACTCACTGTAATTTACATATAATTAAACCAAAATTCTCATTTAGATGTGCTCACATCTTTACACTTCCACTGCACTGAAATAATTGCACCGCTGATAAACTGCACGCAGGAATCTTCACCCCATAATCAATTTATTTCAATTTGTGTGTGTGTGTGTGTGTGAACTATTACTCAACGAGAGGAGATGAAGATTTGCTCCCGCACGGAGACAGAAGAACGGACACCTCGTGTCTCTCAGACAATTACTGCAGCCGCAGCGTAACATGGAGGCACTAATATCTATTTTCAGTGGAGCACCACAGAGCTGCGTCGCAGGAAAGCGTGCGCTCACTGAACGCTGTTACATTAGTCCTCAGAAAAAAACAATGCGACGAGTAATAACGCGGCAGCACATAATATCCTAATAATGAGAAGATGATGAGAAACATTATGCGAGCTGTATTTGTGCACCGTTTTATTGACAAACGTGAGCAAATAGCCGCGAGTCTCGCATTTAAAATCGTCTGTGACATGTTAATATTTGATGATTTCTCCTGAAAGCGCACACACACACACACGCGCACACACACACTCCATCTTCGGTTCTGAGGTGTGTATCTGTAATTGCTCAAAGGAACAATGAGGTGCTGAAAACACGACCCAAATTGACACGCGTGTCATTGAGCTGCCGCACAAGTTTATTACCCGTGTTCAGGTGGTGAAGTCAGATTGACAGGCGGAGGTGCGAGCGATGTGTGTGTGATGTGTGTGTGTGGGCGAGAAGCGTCAACACATCAGGGCACACGGGCGGAGAAACTGCCAACAACTGTGGCGTGACCTTCCAGAAAAACCCTGAGCCAACATCACACAGCACGGCGAGCTCGACGCTCCCTCTTCGCTTTAACACGTGAGCGCCGGTGAGCGTCGGTGACTTCGAGACTGACGAGGACTCGTGTCACTAAACCGGACGTTTCTCAACACATTAGCTTACAAGATTGGGCAGTTAGAGAGGAGGAAGGTGAGATTCACAGCAACAGAGAGGATAATGGGAAACACACACTCAACGCACCTGCAACAGCTTCAGCACAACACCTGCACACAGTCAGAGCGCATACAGAGTTACTGACATGAAATCTCTTGTTTCTTTTCACAAATCTTGCCTTTTCACAGGGGATTATAAACGTTTCTTTCTGTCCTTTAAAGTAGGAAAACGCTGTAGGACAGACACTTGCACAGTTTGTGCTTGTTAGACTTGGTAAGGCGCGTCAAGTTTAGTGTATCGCACATTGTAATATCGCAATACTTGTAGAAAAACAACTTTTTTTTTAATCACAATACATGTCCTATCGGCACCCGAGTATTGTGATAGTAGATTTCACACACACTGTTAATTTAGTTTGGCTTTCTCTGGCAGTGCAATAACAAATAGGCCTAAACATCTCGCACCTGCAGAAGATAAAATGTGCTCTTCAGACCTTTTACAACAATCGCTTTGGAAACATCGGGAGAAAACATGAAGATATTAGACTAGAGACGGTCTCCGTCATCCTCTCGCGTCCCACATCCCTCTCAAAACACTGAGTTGTATTAGGGCTGGAAAAATAAATCAATTCGCTTAACTATTGTGAGAACTCGATTCAATATTGTGAGGAGTTTTGTGTGAAGCGCGCGCCTAGAAAGCCGCTTCTCAGACAGCTTGTGAATGCTAAATCGAGCTCTTTCACGTCTTCTTGTGCTTGAACGGATATATCAAAACCTCATAACATTGTAATATTGAATCGCAATATTTATGCAATTGCAATTCTTAAAAAGAAATCTCAATACATATCGTAATCGGCACCCAAGTATTGTGATAGTATCAAATCAGGAGATAGGCTAGGTGTATCATCCCAGCCCTTATATATATATATATATATATATATATATATATATATATATATATATATATATATATATATAATATAATATAATATAATATAATATAATATAATATAAATATAATATATATATATATATATATATATATATATATATAATATAATATATAATATAAATATATATATATATATATATATATAATATATTATATTATATTATATATATATATATATATATATATATATATATATATATATATATAATATATTATATTATATTATATATATATATATATATATATATATATATATATATATATATATATATATATATATATATATATAGACACGTTTATCTTTGTGGAAAATAAATCAAACTTTGCTTAGTTCCAAAATTTCTTCTATTGTTTTCCATGTTCAAGGACTTTGTGTCGTTTACATTTTGAAAAAAAAAAAAAAACATATGTAATACATAATCACTGTATATAATACATTTATACACTATAATACTATAATTAATTCCAGCCAGCCACTCAAATAATAATTACATAATTCCTCCCACCAAATCACCGCTTGAAAATAGATTTCACTAGATTTCGTAAGTGACAGGAGGAGGAACTTCTGTTGTTCATATTCCAATATAATTGGCCAAATATCTTGCATAAAAGTCTTGCTGAAATGTGGATGTATGAATCATGGGGAAAAACTGAAGGGTTCATATCTTAACTTTAAATCTCATATATTATTTAATCAGCATTTTAACACTGAAAACATGACGGACAGGTGATGATGCTAAATCTGATTGGCTGACACACAGCTCAAGATTCAGGCCAGATTTACAGGACAAAGAGAGACAAGCAAAAGTTCCTCCGGAATAAATCAACTCAAGCCCGGGATGGACCGCGGCCTCGTCCTCCGTCACTGTCAATTTCCAAGTCATAATCCTTCCCAGATCTCCCTCATCATCATCCCTCGCTCGTGCTGCCGGTGAGGATGGCGGGAGCAGGTGGGCAAGATTATCATTCCACATTTCCTCTCATAAAACCTGCCGCTAAGGGGGAAGACTTATAGATTTTCAATATTAATCAAGCGCTAACCCCCTCGGGAGAAGCGCCCGCCACCGTTACATGCATGACCGTTCCAACTCCTAGATTTCCGGGAATCTAGTTCTCGAGAAAAAAAAAAAAAAAGAGACGAGAGAATAAGAGAATCCCAACGCTTGACAGCCACAGCATTCGGAAAATCATCATCCCTTTTCTAAGCTCGACCGCAACAAAGGAAATCAAAGTAAGCGTCGTCACTCACAGCGCTAAAGCTGTGGATCGGAGAGGAGGGGGAAAAAAATCATCTGTCAAATAATTATAGCTCGTCCTACGATTTCACAGTACAGTTGTCTTTTTCTTTAGCGCGAGGATGAAAAAAGCACCGCCAGCTTTCAGCCAGAAAACACCTGGCACAAAGCTTGCGAGACAACAGTTCCAAGTGCTCGGCCGCTTCATTTACATTATAAAGAACGCATAATGGCAGTGCTTACTAATTAAGCCTCACAATGCAATTTCTCTTCCTGGAAAAAGCAAAACAGGGAGGGAGCTAAGTGACAAACGCGTTTATTTACATTTTTCCCTAAGGAACGGTGTGATTCCTGCATGGAGACGGTAAAAAAAAAAAAAGCCTAATGAGGTCCCCGGGGGCCGAGCAGGAGAAGAGCCTTCATCGGGAGACGTGACAGCGCTCGGCGGACACTGTTCTCCATCCTCATTAGAGCAGGGGAAAGATGCCGATCTGGTTTAGGATGTGTCAGCGAGCAGCGACAGTGTTCCTCTTCACCGTGACATGCTGCTTCTATAGCACAGGACAGGTGGGGACAGAAAACGGCAGGCGATGTGACGCTTAATGCACACTTACTGCCACCGCCGCTCCTTCCCGCATCTGTCCTCGGGTCACACGACAATTACAGCCTGAGAAAACGTTCGATAGCATGAAGCCGAGGGCGGCCGTCGGCACTTACTCCATCCGGGCTAATTCTGCTTCATTTGATGTGATTGACTCACTCGCCGCATTATTCTTCAGTAGCTCAAGTCCGTGTATGCGACCGAGTGGGACTTGTTGAACGAACGAATGGACTTTTTTTTTAAGCATCTTCTGCACACGTGTGACAGGGTTTGTTCACTCAAAAATGAAAACACATTCAAAACCCATTACACTTTCATTCATCTTTGGGTGCTTTCACATCTGTAGTTCGGTTCATTTGGTCCGGACCAAGGGCGAAAAATTACACTTCTCAGGCGTTTTGGTTTCTTTTCACACTATACACTGATCGCTCTGGTCCGAATCAGTTTATGAGTTGATAAAACGAGTCACGTGACAGCATCCACATCACTCGTTGGCCAGATGCGTCTTGAACGCATTTCCATAACTGCACTTCGATTGGTCAGAATTAACGTGCGGGAAAATTCCAACAGAACTCCCGGAAGTAAACAAAGAAGAGGAAAATCCGACAGACAAACACGCCGACGTTCACTATGGAGAGACGACTGCGTGGGCTGATTGTATCTTTGGTCATATTTTATTATATAGTTTGTCTACACCACTTTAGACAAACAATAATGTTTGAGAATGAAGCTCGAAAATAACGTTAATAATTTCTATCAGGCTCCTCACATCTCCAGGTTTGTCCGCGAGCTGCCATGCTTATTTTGAATTTTGAGATATAAAGTCAGAATTGCGTGAAATAAAGTCACAATTGCGTGTTATAAAGTCAGAATTGCGAGATATAAAGTCAGAATTGCGTGAAATAAAGTCAGAATTGCGTGAAATAAAGTCAGAATTGCGAGATATAAAGTCAGAATTGCGTGAAATAAAGTCGCAATTGCGTCTTATAAAGTCAGAATTCTGACTTTTTTTCTCGCAATTGCGACTTTATATCACGAAATTCTGACTTTATAATACGCAATTGGGAGATATAAAGTCAGAATTGCATGATATAAAGTTGCAGTTGCGTGTTATAAAGTCAGAATTGTGAGAAACTATTCTGAGGTTAAAAAAAAAAATCCGTCTTTTTTTTTCCCTTAGAATTGGACTTTATATCTCACAATTGTGAGTTTATATCTCACATTTCTGAGAAAATATGTCAGAATTGCGAGATATAAACTTGCAATTGCGTGTTATAAAGTCAGAATTGCGTGATATAAAGTCGCAATTGCGAGAAAAAAAGTCAGAATTCTGATTTTATATCACGCAATTGCGACTTTATTTCACGCAATTCTGACTTTGTATCTCGCAATTCTGACTTTATTTCACGCAATTCTGACTTTGTATCTCGCAATTCTGAGAATTAAAGTCAGAATTGCGAGATGTAAACTCGCAATTGTGAGATAAAAAGTCGCAATTATCATTAAATTTTTTTTATTTTGTGGCGGAAACAAGCTTCCATAATACAGTAGCGCAAAGTATTGCAATATTTAATTATAAAATTATCCGTTTTACTTTCGGGTTTTCTCCATTGGTATTCTCTGAGTTTACTCTGATAATTTACATTTGCGCATTACATCCACAAGGTGGCGCTTGTTGCGCTGCTTTGTTGTCGTGCATTCAACAGCAAATTCAAATGAAAATGGCTTCACCATCACAACCGGTTGCACACGACGCTCCGACTTCTTTCAAATCGAAAGTGTGGGCATGTTGACCAACTCCTTTTTCTAAACAAAAATGCCAATATTCCCAATTGAAACCAAAGTTGATGACCTTGCAGCCAACAGGACTGGACTCTGGCAGGACACATGTTTGTTGTATTTTTCTCAATTTGATTGAAGCTGGAAGTTACTCTTATTTATATGATTATTCTCAGGTTTATGTTACTCTATTATGTCTGCTTTAAGTTATTCTACTGTATTTAAATAATTTAAGATATGTGCTGGGAGCTCACCATTCATGTGAGAGGTCTCCTATTCAGAGAATAATTACATCCTGTCCTGTAATAAGGTCCTGTGTCCTGAATGTTCAAGGACAAAGTTTTTGCACTTCAGTTAATGTGTAGAAGACAATGTTCACAGAATTAAATGTGACATTGAAGTGAGTTGAGTCTTATTTTCCTAATTTTTTGTAATGCCTTTGAATAATATGGGGGACATGAATCGCAATATATCGCAGAATCGAATCGCAATATGTTAAGAATCGCAATATTGAATCGTGGCCCAAATATCGCAATACTATCGAATCGTCACATTTTTGCCAATTCCCACCCCTAGTAGACTAGAAGAGGATTAAGATCCTTGCACATCGAGTCTGACATTTTTTGTATCCGTTTTTTCGTATTCGTCACGCACAGAAACCTTGCACACTGAGTCCAAAACATGATACGGATTTTGATAAGTTGTAATCTATCTTTTAACACACTTTCAGATGCTCATTCATGTTTATTTCACGCTGTAACTGGTATTATTAAGGCGGAAGAGAAGATCATGTGCTTCTCTAGAGCTGAGCCAGAGCGATCTCACGCCACAGCGCCAATCCGGTATTTATGTTTTGGAATTTCATAAGAAAATGGACGTAATTTGAAATCTGAGACTTTGTTTCATATCAGTAGTAACCAAGCACAAAGATTATTGCGATTTATTGGATGGGATGCGCTACAATGTTCCAGTCATTCATCAAATGAAAAAAGGATGACTAATCGATTCTTGGGATTTAAGAATCGATATCGGTTCGTAAAAATGAGAATCGATTAAAATCAAGAAATCGATATTTTTTACCCAGCCATGCTATTTATCTAGGCTATGTCAGTAAATATTCATCCATGACATTTAATATTTTGGCTTTTTTTAAAAAGAAAGCGAACAGGGTGTGCGCTTTCCGCCATCTTGGTCTCCATTAGTGGTCAACCGATATATCGGCATCGCCCGATATGTTTTTCTGATTGGCCGATGTGTTGGAAGCGGGACTTTTATTTTGACGGCGCTCCAGACTTTTATTTTGACAGGCAGAAGAATTCAAGAATTTTGCAGATTCAAGAAGTTGCCATCGAAAGTATAAGCATGTTTATTTTAAAGATTTTTTTAAATAATTTATTTATAATTTATTAAAATATAATTTATTAAAATAAATAAATAAATAAATAAATAAATATCGGCTTTATATCGGCCATCGGCCACCCTGCTCTCTAAGATATCGGCATCGGCCATCAAAAAAACTATATCGGTCGACCACTAGTCTCCATGTATCGCATCGTGTCACAAAAATGAACTAAAACTCACTGTATTCTTGCCTAGAACGGAAGCTCACACGTGCATTCGTCACACGCTAGAACAAACCTCAAGACAACTGAAAGAAAACAAAATGAGGGTGACTAAATGGCAGAATTTTCCATTTTGGGTGAACTACCCCTTTAAATGGAGCTAAAAGGACTGATGAATTATTAGTACCAGCAAGCATAATGAAATTAGCCAAATTATTTAAGAAACGGAGAGTAGAATTTTGTGAACGAAGGTTGTTCAAGTTTCAGCATCTCCTCTATTCTACCTGTGAAACAGAGGAAGATCTACGCAGAACATGTTCAAATAACACAAGTTTAGTCTTGTGAAAATGCAGAACGGCAGTGATGAGAAGCAGTGATGACGGCGGGACACATTAGCATCTCGACTAGTAACGGTTAAAATGAACTTCTGGCTGTTGGAGGACAAAGACACTTTTCTTATTGAGTAAAACTACAGCAGTGCAAAAACTGCTGACAAAACTCAAAAGAAAGAAAGAAAGTGAAAGTGACATGAGAAGGCCAAGAATGAAAACTCTCCTGCTAGTCGAACACAACAGACCAACCTCTGCTGTCACACCTGCAATGTGTCAATCGAACGTAACGTTACGCCCTGGAGAAACAACAGAATCATTCATGAAGGGCTACACTTGCTCCATCTATCACACTCTCAGCTGTTTTTATAATGCACTCCCTAGTAGAGCGACACGATTCGGAATAAATTGAAAATCACTTGTTCTAATTCTAAATAGACAAATTAAAATAAAAATAAAAAAAAACATGCAATTTACTAGAAGTTTAGACAAAATGTTCTGTTCATTGCTGATTTGAATTGAATTTGAATTAATTATTTGTTGATAATAATTAACCGATAATTCTTTATGTTTGAAAGCCGATAACCGATATGTTGGTAAACCGATAATTTTTGAGAGCCTGATTACAAAAACAAGTCTTATTATTAAAAGTCACTTCCCACGTCCCAAGCACACAATTATAATGTTCTTATTATATTTGTTTGTAGCCTATATGCGCATGTTGCCCTTTACTGTATTTTCCTTTTAAGAAGTGATTCCAATCATATTTCAAGCAATTCGAACAGTACGCAAATAATCCATTATTTATCAGCTTTAATATATCGGCCAAATGTTCTTGTCGGGCCGATAACGTTAACGTTAAATATGAACATATATCGTCCAATACCGATATGGTGGCCGACATATCGTGCATCCCTAATAAAGACTTCATTACAGTGTGAATCAGCATTTTTGCCTGAATCTCTTGAATGAATGATTCAATGACAAATACATTTTTATCATCACCTATGCAATTGAAATAATCATTATTTGAAGCATCCGAGTTACTTTCAAATGGTGATTTCCTCTATTTTGAGCACTACTGTAGACATTAGGGTTGCTATCTGAACTATAAACTTATCCAGTAATTCTGTGATCGTTTGAATTATTGTAATACAGAAATTATGATACTGTGTGTGTGTGGTTGAAAAGACTGTATGCGAAGCGGTTTCATATCTATACATGATATGTATATTAGGGCTGTCACTTTTTATTCGATATTCAAATATGCATTCGAACATGACTGAAATATCCATAATCGAACTATAAACAACCTATCCGGTTTTTAAAGTACCATGTGTAGCGCATTTTTTACAGTCTTTATTTTATTGTTTGCCATCCCATCCAGTAGCGGGCGCTCTAAACGTATTGTAGCGTAGGCCCATGACCAAATCAAGCGAATAATAGCCAATAGCCACCCTGTTTTGGAAATGGAAGATAACGCACAGAACGGCCAGCCTGAGCGGACAACTACGACCCCAACTCATCTAAAAAGTAGTGTCTGGAAACATTCTGGGTTCTACACCGTAGATGGTAAAGTAACCGTTAAAGATACGGTAGTTTGCCGAATTTGCAAAAAACAGTTTACTTACGCATCCTCGACACTCAATCTTCGCGCTCACCTGTCGAGTTACCGTCCGAATGAGGCAGCGGAGTCAGAGACACAGCAGACGGCCAGAGCATCGCCAGGCGTCCAACATTGTATGACTGCATACTATCCTGCACAACCGGTCGGCACCTTTTTTTCCCCATGTAGCCTAATTTTGTGATTGGCTATGCATAGCGGCACTTCATATGGATTAAGCTGATAACCTGCTGTTTTAAACATTAAGTCAAACATTTTTTTCAGACAGCCTGAGTCCTGTTTATGACTGTCAGACTGGTAATAAATTTGTGATTGAATCTCCGTTACGGTGTTTTTTTTTTGATATTCGAATATATTGCTTGATATCCGTTCAAATGAAGTTTTTCTCAAAAGTGACAGCCCTAATATGTATACTATATATACACACATCTCTCTGGCTCAGAACGCAGATCTAAATGTTCGCCCTGATCGTACTAGTAAAAGGTTTAATAGACAAAGACGAATCGTTGTCATTTAGAAATAAGATCAAACATGCGTGTTTTTAAATCAAGATTACGATCTTTTAATGATTAATTGTGCAGCTCTTCTTGAAAGTGTCCCATCGTGATCCGAAGGGGGTAAAAATAATAGATAAACCGTCAGTCATTCCATCTAAAATGGTTGACCATTTACAATTCTCAATATTCTCAACATGATTGACCTTTGCTAGAAAAAACTCAATGCAAAACTCAACACAAGATAAAGCAGGACAATCGGACGTACATCATGACTTGAAATGCAAATACCTGCAGAAAGAGACCATAAGAGAGAAAGAAATGTCACTTCAATCACTTGAGAAATGCCTGCAGCAATTAAAGAAAGAAAATCAACCATCCCCACCAACACATGACGATGAAGGGCACCGTTGCACCATGGGACGGGATCCAGCGTTCTGCCGGCACACACTCTAATTAGGTCAACCGTGCGCTACATGTCGACCTCTACCTGGATCTGAGGGAACCTGGACAATTACGCGGGATACGCGCTTCCCGCTCGTGGGAACGCCGAGCACATCCTAACATCAGAGCTCGTGCCAATTTCACGAATCTGAAAACAGAAGGTTTTTTCGTTTATGCGAGCAGCTGAATATTACAGACCTCCCAACTTTGTTGGAGAACTGAGCCGGTGAACCGCACGAGACACTTTCCTCTGCAAAGTGCACAGGCAGAACTGTAATGTTGTGGAAACTTAATTGACTCGATGACCCGCTTGCATTGATGGATGGCTCTAGATACCCTGAGCATTCAAAAGACAAGAAAGACTGATGGCTGAGCCGGTAATGGTGTTAAACCTGCACAGAGGTGGATGGAAACGGCCACCCGCCGCGTCAAACGAAGAGCTCAACAAATGTCTAGTGTCAGACGCTTCATATACAGAGATGGGGAAACGAATGTCTCTAATGGGTGATGGAGGAAAAGATGCAGAAAAGGCAAGGATCCAGTTCCTTTAACACGGAAAAATCTGTCAGGGACATTTCCGTAGCTAAAGGCCAGAAGAGAGGGGGCATAAAAAGCGAGAGTTAAATGCTAAAAGGTTGAAAGAGCGAGCGCTGAGAGCTTTTACGGGCAACACCGGCGGGACGCGACATGATGATACAGTCAAGAGAGATGCAGCGACAGGCACATCAACGCTCTAATGGAGACTGCGTCTAAAACGCTTTGTAAGAAAGCTGCGAGTTGCCATTCACGAACATGCTCTCGATTCGGGTCAGGCCATTACTCAGAGCACGGCTTAATGTCTCAAACTGCACAACGGCTCTTAACGCAACACCTATGAAAAAACACACACTCTTAAATCAGGGGCCGGATGAGTTCAAAGCCGCTGTGTACTGTCTGAAATCGATTGAATAACATGCTAAACGTTCAAGAGATTCGACACACACCTGCAGATCTTTGTCTGATACATCATGGATGAGGTTAAAACCAATGTAGTGTCACACCGTGTCACGGGTAAAAAGGTTATTTTCCATGTTAATCCTCCTAAGTGTTTGTCCTAACTAGTGGTCGACCGATATTGGTTTTTGGCCGATATAAAGCCGATATTTTTATTATATACTTTATATTTATTTTAATCAATATTTTAAATAAATTATGCAACAAATCTTCAAAATAAACATGCTTATACTTTAGATGGCAACTTCTTGAATCTGCAATCCCATTACAGTATTTTTCACAAATAAAGTAATTGTTTAAAAATATATGAATATGTGAATAAAAAGGAAGTAAACATGTAACGGCACTTAGTAATCTGGTAATATTGTGCGCACTGGTAATCATATTTTTTCAAATAAAGACAAGGTAACGCTAATATTACATCCAGCACACAGTGAAACCGATATGAATATGACACAGTGGGCAACTGGATATGGCACAGCATATTTTAAAATGAAGGATTTAAAGTTTTTCGATCGCGACTCCTGAAGCTGATCTTCTGTTCGCATTCACTCACTTCGCACCGTCGCTCGCAGTCACGCGTTTATCAGGCTACACATGTACAAGATATCACAGCTGGATTCGATTACATCTGCAAGGTTTGTGAAATTAAATGTTTATTAGATATTCAGCGATTTGTTTAAATGACGTAGATGCGCATTTGCTGAATGTTGATGGCAAATGAGAAAGTATTTTAGCCTGATTGTTTGCCTTTTCCGTAACAAATAATATAAAACTTTACTTTTTCGCATACCTTTTACTTTCTTTGTTTACCAGTTCTGTCTAACAAAGTATTAGATATGACTGACAGAGATCGTGAACTAATGAAGACGGAGAATGTGTGAGTGAGCGCTGTGTGATCAGGCGCTGCCGTTCTCTTCTCAGGCGCGGGTGTTCTCAGCCTCGCCCGTCAAAATAAAAGTCCGGAGCGCCGTCAAAATAAAAGTCCCGCTTCCAACGCATCGGCCAATCAGAAAAACGTATCGGTCTTGGCGATATATCGGTCGACCACTAGTCCTAACCAGCCGCGACGGCGACACGCGGCGATTCAATTTTAGAAACGGTTTCTATTTTTCTGTGACGTCGCGCTGGAACAACAAACACAAAGTGTGGCGGTGATAATCTCAGGTGCTGTTTATGTGCTTTATTTAAAGCTGCAGTCCGTAGCTTTTTGGGGTTAAAAATTATCCAAAATAATTTTTGTGAGCAAGTACATAACCAGCCAGTGTTGAACACTCTCTGCTTGCCGTAGCTCGATTCAAAACGGTTAGCTTGTAATAATGTTTTTAACTCCAGTGGTACTGGTGGATTTCAGTGGGAAATTCGAGCATGTCTTTGCGTTATTCCGTCACATCTGTCCACATAAAGAAGAGTCTCGGCTAGAAGGCTGTGAGTGTGAGGATGCTGGAGGTGGAGATTTATAGCCTTTTCTCACAGCACTTCATATAATTAAACTTAGCAATTTGATCTTAGCGGATCCAGAACGGTTCAAACGACGATCACCAACTGGAGATTCACCCGCCGTAAAATGCGAAAGACTTCGGACTTGAGAAAAAAAAAGAGACTGAAACCGGCCCATGCGAAAACAAGGATAATATCGGAAGGGCATTAAATGTAGTCACGCAATGCTGATGTTGTTAACATTAACAATTTGAGAACAAAGTATTTTTGCACGGTTTGACATGATATAATAAGCGATCGTTAGATTTAATCGGCGCGATTTACTGCAATGCTTTTTTCCCCTTAGTTGGTCCGAACAAAAGTGGATGTTACTTGTTTAGACGACATTTTCCGGTGAAAATTCTTATGTTGTTCATATTTCCAAAAAGTAGAATCTGTGATTGCGAATGCCAGGATGCACAACGGCGCGGTGATTGACAGCCGCACATTCTCGTCTAAACACTGGATTCATCCGCGCTGTGCCGTGCCGAGTTGATAATTCCGCGAATAACTGCAATTGCAGATTTCGAACAGAGATGGCGACAAAGAGGAAAAACTGCGGACTGCAGCTTTAATGTTAAAAGCGTGTAATGTGACTTTGAATATCATTTAGTGCTCCAGCTTTGTAGCTGTAAAAGCAACAGTGGATAAATCACCTCAGATCTTGAATTAAACAAATGGAAACAAGAACGTTCAAACTGTGAACAAACAAGTGTATTCTTTGACAAAGATTGTTTTAGTAACTCAGTAGCCTATGTATTTTAATAATGTTTAAACAGTGTAGCCTAATATTTGTGAATTTGATTATGCAGCTGCTTATCCATTCTCTTGCGAGTGCCGTCAAGATTACTCTCTGGTGCCGCGAGACTCCGCCCACACGCTGTTCTGATTGGCTGTGGGTTTTGATTGATTTTGACACATCTCGGACTAAAGTCCATAGGCTTGTTCCAGTCTGGATATTCTCCACAGTATCTCAAAATTGAGAAGATCGTGATTCGGCTCGTGATTGTTTGTTATAAGATGATAGATCGCCCACGCCTATATCGGCAGTGTCCGAATCCACTCACTTGTTTTCATTCACTCCTTCAAGTGAACTATATTAGCGGACCAATGCAGGGAACAGTGAACGAGGGTAAAAGGGGGCGACATCGGACACAGCCTCATCAGTGTGTTTAGGTTTGGACGAGAAACTTTTGGAAAACGCTAGTGTGGACGTATCCTCAAATCCCAGTGAGCTTAACCTGCTGATTAAAACAGTTCTGGCTCTGGATTTTTCTGAACGGTTCATGAAGACGGCTCACGGGGCCGACGGCTCTCAGGTGAGTTGGTCCCGTGGGGTGATGTGCACCTACAGTACATGTGTTCAGTACTCTTCAGCAGAGCTCATATATCACCGGCACACTATTAATATCAGCCGCTGACAGATACAGGCCACGGAGGAACACCGCAGAACAATACTGCTGATAAGAGCACTTATAATGTGATAAGACTGCAGCAATATCATGCACATGCCTCTAGACTGAATCTTTTCTCCTCTCTTTCCCAAATGGTAATTATATTTCCAACTAAAATGGCACCCTCGCTTGTTTTAAACAGCACCTTTGTGTTTGAAGGCAGATTTGCAAATCGGCTTTAAGTCGATGTGTGTCCTGTGTACATTGTTCTACGTCACTACTAAGTGCACTTGACAGCTACAGCCTTACTTAACACACCTAGTTCAACTCATCCACTCATTACAAAATCTTCTGTTGAAACGGTCGCCAAACACTGGAAAATGCAAGTGCAAACTGTGATATAACCAATAAAAACATTCAGAAGAAATTGGATATAAATGTCTTAATGCAATAAAGCCTACTGTGTTATATCGGATACATTCATTTCATGATCAACTGTTGAAAAACCTGTTGGACACAATCTACTAAACGCCTTTTGTTGTCGGATTCCAAGTAAGTCTTTTTCCCAAGATAAAGACCTATTAGTATCATAAAGAAAAAGAAAACAAATCACCTCCAGGTCGTGGTTCACAAAAAGAATCTGTGAAATATGTACTGATTACTGAAGTTAACAGAAGAATAGCCTAACTTTTGTATTGTAATGTTTCAAGTTAAACACACTGATTGAAGCAACTTCGGTATACTTAATTATGTATACATCATTGTTTAGAAAAATCGAATTAAATGTGAGTATCAATTATGATCCATTAGGCGTTTGAGGGACGTTGACCACAAGACACTCACTATCTCATAAATATGACTTCATATGTAGCCTAATTATTTTAAAACAAAGCTATTTTTCGCATGTGGAGGGAATGGGCTTCCATAGTACACGGCTAATCAGATGCAGAATAAACAATTGTGACTAAACAGAAACCATATTTAACCTTATCTAGTCAAATACTGCATTGCTAAAATCTGTCATTCACTCTGACTGAATTTCTCACTGACAACAGTTAGCATGTTAGCTGTGCTGCTAATAGACAGCCAATAATAAGATGTGTATTTGACAGCACGTTGACATTTATGAAGCCAAAATGTAATCTCAAAATTAAATCTATTGATCCAGATCAGTTAATACGTATTCGTGTGACATGTCAATCACTTAAAATCACAGGCCTGTTGAGTTCAGTCAGACACCGGTTTCAATGAAACACATGGCGCACTTATTTACAACAGCAGTAAAATCACAACATGAACTAACCCGAGCTATTCGCACGATATAAAGGATTAGTACAGTCAGATTATTTGTTAAAATGAGCTGTCTTAACTAACCAGCTAATGCAGATACCGCGTTAGCAGACTTGCTAATCAGCCGCTCATGCAGCCGTTGGCCATATTATAAACAGTAACTTACACAGAAAACAAGTATAAACATATTCTTACCGGTTCCGTTAAAGCGTGTCGTTTGTGGACGGTAATGCTAATATGTTGGGAGTGTTTGTTGTCATTTACTGTGAAAAATAAAGGAGCGACTGCTGAAGAGATCGGCGTGGAACACGGTGACGGACACCTCGTTTGGTCCAATCAGAGCAGACTATTTCCGATCGAGAGCCAATCACTTCACAGTGTTGACATGAGAGGCGGGTGTTAACGCAAGGGCTCTATAAATATGAGCAGGAGCTGTGGAAAGGACGCACATGAGTGGAGATTGAGTGGGTGTTGGCATGTTTATGCAAATTTGTGTGATTTTTTCCCGTGATGTATGTGGATAATTGGAGAGGTAGATAACCGCAGCACGCCTGTTGTGTTCCTAATTTGTCAAGTCACAGTTATTTCTATAGCTACCTCTTTATACGATACAGATTGTTTCAAAGCAGCTTCAGGAAAATAACAGAATCAATGATGCATAGGCCTATATGTAGTCAAATATGAGCTGTACATTATGCTGTAAAAGCAATAGTGTCATTATATAGCTCACTCAGTTCAGTGTTGATTCAGATCAGTTCAATAATTGTGTAAAGGTAATCAGTTATTAAACGTTATAAACAGCTCCACAGAAGACAATAGTGTGTCATTATTCAGCTCAATTAAGTTCAAGTTCTCACCTGACAGTGTTAATGCAGTTAGATCAATCTTTTAACCCCCTCCCCCCCACATTAATGTTAATGTAGTTTGAGTGCTACTTTGCATTGTAACACTAAACTCAAAAGCTAAAACTCTAAACTCATTCACCTTTTTATTATGTGAAAAAATTTTACATTTACATTTGGCTGACGCTTTGTTCAAAGTGCATTGCGTTCAACGTATGTACTTACATGAATTTGACTATTCTGCATTCAAACTGAAAAAATATTTCAGCATGTATTTGTTAGCTTACCTAATACGTCACATATGCTAAATAATAAAGCTGCAAGCTGGACCCTCTGAAAAATATATTTTGGACGTTTAGTTACATTAATGCATTTGGCAAACGGTTTTATCCAAAGCGACTTACATTGCATTGAATGTACACATTTTATCAGTTCATGCATTCCCTAGGAATCAAACCCTTGACCTTGGTGTTGCAAGCACCATAATCTACACTCTTGAAAATGAAGGTTCTTTACTGGCATCAGTGGTTCCATGAAGAACCTTTTACATCAGTGGAACCTTCAGATTTTTAATTGTTCTTCACACTAAGAAAACACCTAAAAGTTTTTTGTGGAACCAAATATGGTTCTTCTATTGCATCGCTGTGAAAACATCCTTTTGGAACCTTTATTATTAAAAATATCCATATTTATAACTATAATCACTGGCTTCCAGTAACGGTCGTACACAAGTCTAGTTCAGGCAGAAGAGTGACCTCTGACCTCTGATGTCATGCGTCGAGTCAGAGGTCACTTTTACATTGGAACTAAACTTGCGTACGGCCGTTACTGGAAGCCAGTGATTATTATAGTTATAAATATGGATATTTTTCTTTTTTTAAAAGCGGCCTTTATGAACCCCTGGATCCGTATAGATTACTGCATGGAGAAACTCAGGCTCTATTCACTCCCATTATAAAGCGTGTCAGTACTACATTGAACTACTATATATAATGTTGAATATATTGTTTAATAATGCAATGAGGAAATATTTGTGTGTCCTGATAATGCCAAATGTCTGATGTTACCAGTAAAAAGTGGCTTACATTATTTTAAATACATCTAGTCAGAGTGAAATCATATTCGACTAAAATAATTCTGTATTTTCAGCTTCAGAATCATGAATATTGTTATTCTGGTGTCTCTATTGTCCTGTGCTTTGGGTTTCCAGCACCAAGTCCAAGCCTATTCATTTTTACACCCAATATGTAAAACCAAAATTAGCATTTTAATCAACAGTACATTTTCTGTTCATCTTTTATCATATGTCTTGGAGTATCGCAATAATATCGTATCGTGAGTTCAGTGTCGTGATGTGTGACATGAGGGTATCGTTACACCCCTATTTTTAACATAACTCCAATAGTGTTCGGCTGAAAGAAGAAGGTCATATACACCCATGATGGCTTAAATATGAATAAATATGGGATCATTTTCATTTCTGGGTGAACTAACCCTGAGTGTCTGTTTGAGCTACAGCAAGGCACTAAATCATTGTTTATTTTTGCACTCTCTCAATTTACAGGTGTGTCTTCAGATCCGCTGATCTAACCCTAACTGCACAAGATAGCTTTTATCTGTAGAAACGCTTTCAGAGCCTTTTCCCCTGTCGAGTTGCACCAAATCCATTTGCTTTTGACAGTTTAACACGGTCCGAAGCGGACCACCAACCCGGCACAGACCCGACTGTAGCAAAGAGCACTTCCAGACGATGCCGAGCCTTTCCGAGAAGAAAGCTGTAATTCAGCGAGGGCAGCCTCTGCTTCCCGGCCTTCTCTCTAAATTGGTTGATACCTTTGAGAAGTCACTTGCTGACGTTCATTCTCCTGTGAAGAGACGCTGTTAGTTTTATATAACACTGTGTGGGAGGCCGGTGACGATCGCAGCCCATCCAGTGCAGTGTGTGTGTGGGCAGCCGCTTTTAACAAATGGATACTGGCTCACACTCAGGTTATGGGGGAGTACAGGAATAAAATTATGTAAATACCCTCCAAAGTAGTGACACACACACACACACACGCACGCTCAAACAGAGCTTGAAATATCTATTGATCTGTGCTGAATATTGTGTGTGTGTGTGTGTGTGGGGGTCTGCTCTTAATTTGGAATGGCAAATCCAGAAAATGAAGCTGAATTTAAACTCGAGATCAAATAAGAGTGTCGCTTCCACTTGAATATTTAGTTCAGACTGCAGCACTTCATTGGATTTCAGAGCATTGGCTACTAAAGACAAAAGTACTTCCCATTAAACCCAATAGCTGATCACACAGATATGATCGGCTGAGGGAAATATACTCTCTGCTGAGGTTTATCGCCTATAAATCTGATCTAATCAGTCATATCCCACTGCTGCCAGTTCTGTTTTTATACCTTTTGCTACTATTTATTGCCTGTTGTGTCACTGTTGTTTCCAACCAACCGTGTTTTGTTCCTATCCATTGCCACTGGATGTGCTATAGCTAAAGTAATATTATTGATTTGACTGCACTGACACTATAAGACGAGAACAAAACTGGAACTGAATTTAGCTGAATAATATTGTCTTCTGTAGAGCTGCATCAAATGTGATGAGTTTTTGCAACATCGACAGTTACTGAACTGAATCACTGAACTAAATTAAGATGAATAATATTGTCTTTTGATGAGCAGCTGCTTTATATCTGAAATCGAATTTCTTAACTTCAATTAACTTTAGCTTTACACAAAAAAACTCTTTGGCTGAACTTTGGTTTTGGCAACCAACATCCATGACATTTCCTATTTGTTTTGTTTTTTTAGGCTATTAAATGGTAACTATTTTAAATATCAACATAATAAAACATTAACAAGTCTCTCAATTTTCCTATTTTGCTAAAAAAAAATATCCCTTTCTACCAACAATTACTCTCCCAATCAAGCTCCTTGCAAAGCATGATGGGAAATGGGAATCCTGTTTTCTATATATAATCGAGATACTGAAACGTTCTCCCAACATGAAAACATTGAGTTAGGCCAAAGAGGAACCGTTTCAAGTCAGTTTAACATGACGCAATTGAGTTCAAACAAGAAACCTAATTTAATGATGTTAAATCAAAATTAGTTATTTAAATGAAGTAGGCCTATGAACAGTAATCTTGTGCAAAAAAACCCCCACTTAATTTCAACATCTGACGCAAAGCATGCTGGGAACTAGAACACTGCTGCACTCACTCACTTTAAAGGAGAACTCCGTGAGTTGTGAGTGATTCCTTCTAAGTGAACGCGGGTGAATCTGACTGCAGTAGATGTGAAAGAAATATATAAAAAATGAAGTTAATTCAGCCAGCGCACATACCTGTGTTTACATCCTGTTTTCAGTCGAAGTCCACAGTAATCGATTGTCGAGTTCACGCGCATAGGTTTAGTACCTATGATCACGCCCGTGAACTCGACAATCGATTACTGTGGACTTCGACTGAAAACAGGATGTAAATACAGGTATGAGCGCTGGCTGAATAAACATCATTTTTATTCATATCTTTCACATCTACAGTACTGCAGTCAGATTCACCCGCGTTCACTCCGAAGGAATCACTCACATGACCTGTGCACTTGTAATGACACATCAAGGATGTTAAGAGGCTAAAAGCAGGTTTAAAACTTGCCCCATTGAAGTCAACAGGGTGCAAATTTTAAAAAGAGGATAACACGGTGTAGGCAACACCGATTTTTGTCGTTGTTCTCTGTACTGACAGCAATCCAAATGTACAAAAAAATTAGCTCAATGTTAAAATTGAGCGGAGTTCTCCTTTAAGATCAGCTTTTTCTATAAAGTACAATGAACTTTCAGTAATATCTGAGTGAAATAAGCTCATTTCATTTGACTCATTTGTTTTACAGGAACATTTTAACCTCTCATGTTACGCATTTTTTTCCGATAAAGGCAAGAAAACGCATGAGGTGACGAAATGAAATCCCCTGTTTCTTTCTGTACATTTAAAAAGCTGTGCTCTCAGACATAAAACGATTCACTGCATGTCAGTAAATACCATGTGTAACGTGGCTTGATCCTCTACAGAGAGCGTCAGCTTCAGAATTATAATCAGGTATTCTCTTGCATTCAGCCGCTTGAACTGAACCCATTCAAGAAAGCCGAACAATACAGGCATCAGCACGACGTGACAGCGCTGGGCTTATCTGTCCGAAGCACACAGGTCAACCAGCCAGCTTTACCAACCGGCCAGATCACCCAATGACAGCGCAAATCATGATCCCAGGACTTTGTGTTGTGATATATGATCAGCTCTGGAGGCTGGACTGTGTGCGTGTGAAGATGCTGAAGACAGACTGGTTATTTATCTGTAAATTGATCGGCGGGTCTTCGAGGGAGGAGGCCGCCGCTCGTCCCCTGGTCAAATTGGGAGGGCAGTTTGCGCTCGCACATTCAGCACAGCTTTAGCCCTTTATAATGGAGCAATCTAGCTCCCCTCGCATTCCCCAAGATGGCTTTTCCCCTGTATTATTCATCCTGCTAAATTTTTTCCCAAGTTTATTGGTCCCCTGCAGCCATATTTTACTGGGCATTTGACCTGCGTCATTCATATTCATTTGCCCGACCCGTCCTGGTGAATAGTATCGTCGCCTCAGGGTTTGTCTTCACACTGACCCGAGCGCTTATGTCGGATTTCCGAGCCGTTTCATTCAGGACTGACAGTGGGAATGAGAGGAAGGATTTTAGACACTCTTTACAGAAGCGATCGTCACGGTCGCATGCAAGAAGCTGCTCAAAACTAGCATTCTGCCCTATAGAAAAGCAGAAAGCTAAATGCATGCAAGATATAAAGGTGCAAAATGTTCAATACTGGTACAAAATTAATCTCAACTATTAAAATCTGTATCTGTTAAGTAAGGGATAATGTAAACATGGCTACCTACCAAATAAATCCATAATTTGACACAAAATATTGATTTAAAAGGGAGTTTATTGATTTAAAAAAAACGATTGTATTGCTTCCGCTAAAGAAAATAGTCCGTTCCGTCTCTACGGTTAGAATCCTGCGTCCATAGCAACGCTCTGTTTTTCATGGCAACGGTGTGTTATATTTAACAGCTGTCTGTTATCAAGAAATAACACACTGCATTCTACATTAGAATTCAGCCAAGCCATGTAATAATATTAATAATTTTAAATTATTATTACAAGCCATGTAATAATAATACTTGTTACATGGCTTGGTTGAATTCTAATAACAGACCGCTGCTAAGTATAACACACCGTTGCCATGAAAAACAGAGCGTTGCTATGGACGCTAACCATAGAGACTGAACGGGTCCTGATCAGGGGGGCAGGGTTTCATATTATTTTGAAGTTTCCCCGGGCGCCGCCATTGGCTAGCGGACCCCTACCTGCTGTTAGCATCCCATTGACTCCCATTCATTTTGGCGTCACTTTGACAGCGAATAACTTTACATCTGAGGTGTTTAAAGACTCCATTTGTCCATTATTTATTTCTAAAGAAACACGAAAATGTATAAAAGGCTCCATTACCTTGTAGCTTCCGTTATGGCCCCGTAGAAGCAATTTTTGTAAAAATAGGCTAACGATTGCATCATAACCACGCGACTCTCTGTCTCACAGTAGAGAGATTACCGTATGGACAGGAGGAGAAGCTCGCGGGCAATCGGGGGGACGTGGAGGCAAAGTGACAAAATAATTAATCAGAATACTTAGCAAAAGTTGCTCCTGCTCCTAGCTCATGGACAGCTCCTACTCACGCTCTCTGCAAGTTTCGGAAGGGAATGATTCAGATTTCTCTTGGCACAGCTACTAGAAGACAGACGGGTTGCTCAGGTCACATCTACGTCGTCAAACTCAGTTTGAGTCTGCGCAGTACGCTCAGCCATCAGGAAGTGAGAGCTTCTAATTGACTTCACTTTTCTCCGTTGAATCCAATGGGGTCGCTGTGTCCAGTTTATATACTGTCTATGGTCCTGATCAGCCTGTCGGGGTTGTATTCGCTATAACAACCGCCTCGCTCTACATTATCCCTTACATAATGGACCTGAGCATATAGTTGTATTTTTATTAACAAACAGTAAAGATTCATAAGTACTGACATTTTTTATGTAACATTAATGGGACCTGTTACCGAATTATCATATGATTATAAAAAGAGCAATATTTTTATCTAGGGATGCATATATCGGCCGATATACGTTGGCTGATATATTAAAGCCGATAAATAATGCATTATTTCCTTCAGCCGAGACACTTCAGATGCGCACTGTTCAACATGATGGGTTTGAATTGCTTGGAAATTATTGGAATCCCTTCAAAAAAGGAAAATACTGTAAAGTGCGGCACAAGCCTGTCATATATATAGGCTACATAAAATTATAATGAGAACATCATTATAACTGTGTGTTTGGGACATTGATTTTTATGGTGAGACTTTTGTTTTTATATAATTAGGCTCTCAAAAATGATTTAAAAAAAACTTGGATTTAGATTTATCGGCCAATATATCGGTTGTCGGCTTTCAAATATAAAGAATTATCGGTTATCGTATCGGCCAAAATGTTTATAACGGTGCATTGCTATTTTTATCATTACAATAGTAGAAGTAGTGACACAGAAATGTATTTAAAACTGCTGTTCAGCACCAATTATTTATTTTTCTGCAACAACAAAAAAGATGCAAAATACGGAGCCATTATAAAGGGACATGATGATTGAAAAAAACATATGAGATAGGAGGAAGATTATTTCAAGTCTGCAAAACTATCGCATTCCCTCACTAAAACATAGTTTTCCCTCCCACCTCATTCACTCTGAAAGATAAAGGCTCTTTATTGTCATTGATGCTTCCATGAAAAACCTTTAACATCAATGCAAGGTTCTGCTGAATGATAAACTGTTCCATAGATTTTTAAAATGCTCTTCGAACTAAGGAAAAAATGGTTCTTCTGTTCACTGAAAGGTTCTTTGGGGAGCCAAAAATTATGCTTCTATTACATTGTTATATGTTTTCTCTTCTAATTCTATTCTATTCTATTTTATATCTATTGAAAAAGACCAAACTGAAGGGTCACAGCACATATTGTTGTCCTGCTTCTACTACTCTCATTTGTAAGTCTCTTTGGATAAAAGCGTCTTGATTAAATGCAAATGAAAATGTAAATGAAAACACCCTTTTGGAACTTTTAGTAAGAGTGTATTATTTCCATCAAAGTTTCCCCGGGAACACAAAAACATTGACATATAGGCTAATTTTTGCTCCCATTTCTGTTTACCATCACAATGTCCCTTTAGAGGCGCTACTAATGTCACGCAGGGACTTCCAGAAACATAAGAGATGATAATTTCATGTTTCTTTTCCTTACATTTTTTATGAGAATTATTATTTTTTTTAACCAGTTCATTTAAATGCACTGTACAAACTTACTAAAATGAATTATGGCATTTCAGAGAGAATTCCTCGTGGACTGTTTGATTTGTGCTTCAGCTCTTCACTGCGAGACATATGATGAGACATAAAACCAGCCATGCACTGTAATCTTTGTAACGCTCAATGCTATACTCGAGAAACTAGCACGTAACATGGAAAAGCAACACTATTACTGACACGCTAGTGGAAAAGAGTTAAATTAGCAGTATTTCTACTTTAAGTGAGTTACTCTCTAACACTAACAGAATGACGGCATTACTGTCATTAATGGACTGTCTTGCCTTCTGCCTTTAGGCTTCTTTATATAGAATGTGAGAGTGCTGCGGGCGAGAGAGAGAGAGAGAGAGAGAGAGAGAGAGAGAGAGAGACTCACACGACCCGGATCCACCCATGATCCTCTCTGTTCAACAACTATATCGACTCATTCGGGTCTATTTTTATTTCTCTCAAGGAATTATCTGTGGTTGCCAGAATAATTCTGTAAAAATATAATAAAAATGTAAACATATTTATACAGAACATTCTGTAAATTTTACCATTTAAAACTAATTTTACAAAAATTAAACTATATTTTAGACTGGTAAATCCAAGAGTCCGAGGCGACGCTGCTATTAAAAGCTGTTTTGATCCTTCAACATACACTGACATCCATATAACACTGCTGGGAAAGAGAAACACATGATGAATCATAACTTAATATATAGAAGATGCACAGTGTCAAATACAAAACACTAACACACATGACACTAAAATAATGCAATAAAGAAGAAGAAACATAATTATTAAAATAAAAAAACATAAAATGTGAGCTGTTATACAGGAAATTCTGGGAATGGATTTTCACTGTAAATTATTAGATGATTTGTATTTTTTATTTCCAAAAATGCAGTATTTTAATGTAAAATTACATAAAATAAGGTTAGATCTACAGATTTCCCATTTAAGGAACCTACTGTCAACCAACGAACAGGTCTTTATACTATACTTTTGACAGCATTTTATAGTTAAAATTACAATATTTGTTTACAGAGTAAATGACAACCCAAAGAACTCTCACAACAGCCTCATTAAACCATCTTTAACGGGAACCTATGATGGCCTTTTTCAAGTCTTGATTGTGTTTATGAGTTCTAGAACAGGTTTTCCTGCTTGAATGTTGATTATTTTCCTCATATTCTCCATTGTTGCGGCTCCTCTCTTCCCAGTCTGTCAGTAACGCTCTGTTTACTTCCTGTCTCTATGAAGCCCCTCCTTCTGAAAAGCACACTGTGCTCTGATTGGTCGGCTGGAGCAGTGTGTTGTGATTGGTCAAGCGCTTGAGTGTGTTTGGGAAATGTCTATTTTCACAGGATTGTAAATGTAACGCAAATTTTTGTTCTTTTACATTTATTCATTTTAAACATTTAGTAATTTATGTGTAATAAACACTTTAAGTGGGCTATTTAAAAAGTGTTAGGACTATTTATATGTTGAATTATGTTTTTTAAAACATTACGTCATATTGTGTGTTCGTAGAAAAAATTTATAATTCATCTGCAGCCGCTCTACTCCTGTAAATGACAGTGTAAAACAGCCCAATAACTCTTTTATTTAAAGGCTTAATTGATGTCCCGTAGACCGGTCCGTTGCTTTACGATTGAAAGCAGTATAATGTCAAAAATGTCAAGTTCGGGTGTGTGTATGCTGTTTAAATGAGTGTTCTCACAGATACGCTTGTTGTGATTTGCAGAGTTTTGACGAGTTTTATAGACTTGATATTGTTTCTTATTCAAAAGTGGTGAGCCCCAAGCTAAAACATCTTCCCGCGCCCCTGGTTTCAACTAGTAATGGGAAGTTCAGATCATTTTACTGACTCAAAATGAACAAATCTTTTTTCAAGTCATTTTGTTCATTTCAGCAGAATGTTCATAGCCAAATTCCCCAAAACATCAACTTGTTGGTCACATTTAGAATAAGAAAAAAAAATTGCAATGCAAGACCGTGGGCAAATTATGAGAAACAGAAAAGATGAATTCATCGCTTATCTGGGTCTTCAGGCTTTGCAGTCTTATTGTCTTCCTCAGTCGTTCGTTCCTCCTCATAACCCGAGCTATGCAGTGCCGGATACAGAAATGATTAGTTCAACTCTCGAGTCGTTGGGTTCGAGTCGTTCGTACTTTTGTCACGTAACTGTATGTTGTTATTATATGTAGGTTTGCTTTGCTTTGTTTTTGCTTTTTCCCCCATCATATGGATACATTTTAAAGCATCACCAACTCTTTATTATCACATTCAATGTTATGGAACAGAACCATCATGACAGAAATGTAAAAAAAAAAAAAAAAAAAAAATTGTAAGAAATAAAAAAGCTACTATTGAGACCAGAAACGCATCATGTTAAACTGTAAGAGTTAAAAAAACGAAAGGAAAGGAAAGGAAAAGGGAATTATTAACTTATTTCTGTATCCAATACAAACGTTATGTCACATGACAAAAGAACGAATGACTCGGACTCGAACCCGAAAACTCAAGAGGTGAATTAATGATTTCTATTTCCTGCACAAAACCTATAGGATGTTGCGCATGCGCGGTCAACACAAAATGAACGAATTACTCACTAAGACAGCTCGTTGTTCCCGAATTACAACGTAGGCTCACTATTGGGCAACACTGGTCATGTGTGTGATACGTGGTGACGTGCAACACAGACGCGCTACGCTTAAAGGGTTAGTTCACCCAAAAATGAAAATTCTGTCAGTAATTACTCACCCTCATGTTCTTCCAACCCCGAAAGACTTTCGTTCATCTTCGGAACACAAATTAAGATATTTTTTATTAAATCTGAGTGCTGGCTCACTCCTCCACAGGCTTATGGACACAATAACTTGCTGGCCCATAAAATGTATTAAAGACATCGTTAATATAGTCCAAGTGACTCCAGTGGCTCAATCTTAAGTTTATAAAGCCACGAGAATACTTTTTGTGCGCAAAAACAAAAAAAATAACGACTTTATTCCACTATTCATTTCATTCTCTCTCTGTGCCTCGAGTTAGTTTACGTAGTGTTTTTGCGTAGCGCGTCTGTGTTGCACGTCACCACGTAGGCTCACTATTGGGCGATGCTGGTCATGTGTGTGCAGTGTTGCCAACTTAGCGCCTTTGTCGCTATTTTTAGCGACTTTTGAGACCCCTTTAGCGACATTTTTTCAAAAAAGCGACTAGCGACAAATCTAGCTACTTTTTGGACAAACCTCAGTAACCTCCAAATGTTGCCAGCACATGTCCCACGAGCGCGAGGTTTGCGTTCTCCCTGCCGTCACACACCTCTCTCTGCGTCTACCCTGTTCAGTGAATGGCTGAGAGAGGAGCAGCAGCACGGAACAGACGTGAATGAGCAGTGTTGTTTCCACGGACTTATCACTTATCTTTTGTTTTATATTTAAAGAATTAAATTTGACCATTTTATTGTATTACTTGTGCTTATCACTTGTAATACTCACTATCACAGTGCTTTAGTTCACCCAGTTCCCGAACTCTCTCAATTCAGATAATTTTACACATATAAAAAAATAGTCATTCAACAGCTACTCGTGCTTGTCTGACAAAAAAATATAGTAAATGAGAACAGCTTTATTGGACATTCGGCTATATTATATTATAGTATAGTATGTAATATTAAAAAACAGTATGTGAGCATGATTTTAACGAGAAAAAACATTAGGCAGGCAGAACGCAAGTATGCCGCGATGACATCATGAATATGCTAATTGACGTATGACGTCATCCAGCGACATTTAGCGACTTTTAGGGGAGGCGTTAGCTACTTTCCTTTGAAAATAGTTGGCAACACTGTGTGTGTGATCTCTTTAAGTGAAACTCCAGTCAGTGTCTGTTGATATACAGTAGGCTAGCCTATAAAGAAATGCTCTGGAATGGATTAGATGAAGACAGATTAAAATGCTCCACTGAGGAAACGCAGGAAAAAATAAATTACTAATATTCTGTTCAGAAACGACTGAATAGCAAACACGGCCACACGGTTCAGCCTCTCCACACTGAACTGATGATGAAGTGGAATAATGAGAAAGAGCGCGCGCCCGCGAAGGCCAGAAAGACCCACAGAGCAATAATTATGAATCAAACACAATCACAAACGCTAAATGCATCAGCAGGTGGAAGTGTACTCACACGATCCTGCGGGTCTGCGTCGAAAGCACGAATCCACAGGGTCACCAACAATTAAGAGAGATCATTATCCCGCGTCTCGCGTGGCCTCGCGCTGGCCGGCTTTGTTACGGGCTAATGAATTGTCACAGCTCACGTTAAGATGTCAGAATGAGTTCATAATGCTATCAGACAGAAATCATCCCGTGTCAGATTGTTTGTTTATCTGGTGCTTTGGCGAGTCGAGAGATTTCTCACCTGATGCATGTTGAAGCTTTACAATTACAACAGGAGTCGGGAGTCGGGACTAGAGCAAAACTCGAACTGAACTGAGCTGAATAATGACTCTAGGCTCTCCTACTGTGCTTTTAGAGCTGCTTTACAGCTGAATTTTAATTTGTCTCATCAAATTAAAAGTGTGTATCATTGATTCTGTTATTTTCCTGTTTATTTCTGTGAAGCTGCTTTGAAACAATCTGCACTGTATAAAGCGCTGTAGAAATAAAGATGACTTGACTTGAAAGATGACTTATTCGAAATTTTCAGACATACTTTGTGATTTCAACCGAATATTTATGTTTTTCCTCACACAACCCCATTAAAAAAGACGCTGCAAATGAAGTGACCTCTGAGAAATCAAATCCCATCCAGACAGGAATGGCTATGATTGTGAATATTCCCATTTCTCCTCATTTATCCTGAGCTTCATTGAATACTGTAACTAAAGCTCACATTGTACTTCTGAATACACCTTCATTATGGATTTTTGCCAACTTTCTGGGATAAATAACAGTTGGTGGTTGGCCAGCTATTATCCTTCACCAATAATAAATGTGCACACGTCCAGAGAAAAGACCTAACGCACACATCCAGAGTTCTCCATTAATATGCTGCATGCGCTAAGAGTTGCATATTAATTTAGAAACGAATTTCCGGCCATACAGCGCCATAACGGTTTCTATTGGCATCTATAGTTCCATGAAGAACCTTTAAAATATGAATGTTTTGCTAATGTTCCCATTAAGTTATGAAAAAGTTATTTCTGAATGTTCACAGAACGTATAAAACGAGTTTCGTCTTGATTATATGAACGTTAAAGTCCCCTTAAAACTCATCTTTGATCACCAAAAGACATATTTAAAGCTACACTGTGTAATTTTTTAAGTTGATTCTTAGCAAAAAACACTTTGTTCTTTCAAAAATATATGTGCTCGTGTAATTACTTGTACCAACTAATCAAGTATTCGTAAGCGCAGAATCTGCCATTTAGAATACATAGGAGCGAGTCGCTCGAATGGCGGCAGCCATGTTGCGCCTCCATCTTGAAAATACATCAGCCAAAGAGGGACATACCTGGAAATTCAAGCTTCGCCTTTCGCGTTTTTACACAGTGGCACCGTGACGAATGCGAGGGGGAGATTACTTGCACTGCCGGCAGATTTGAAATAATACGGCCACCATAGGAGTTAAAACGCCCTCGGAATGGGAGGGGCTAGAAAGTAATATTCAGTTGGTAGTCATAAACAATTTCACTGCTAGATGGGAGAAATCCTACACAGTGGTTTTAAGTGTTTTTTCTTTTAAAAAAATGCCTTCATGTCTTAAAATAGCTTGAATGTAACTCAACACCCTTTCCTCATTTAGTATGCGTGGTTCTATGAATATGCAAATGAGCCCCGCCTCCACTCACTCACTCAGCTCAGAGATCCACTGGTTGACGATCACACGTTGATCTGATTGGTTACAAGGTAGTTTGTGACGTCAGAAACACCAGCGATTTCAAAGCGTGTTTTTGAGACTGTCTTTGGTTCACTGCAGTTTTAAGGAGGAAATACTCAGCAATGGTGTCGACTTATGAATTTACTTAAAGCACATTAAAAGCACCACATAGACATAAAAAACCCCATTAAAAACTGGATTTTCACCACAGTGAGACTTTAAGAAAACATTCCATTTGATCACTTTCCAAACATTATGATAATGTTACTTTTGAATGTTCTCTGAACATTCCGAAACAAGAAGTAACATTTAAAAAAAACAAAAAAAAACGTTTGACCAACAAAACATAAATAATTTTTTAGTGCTAATGTTTGAGAACATTATCAAAGAACGCTGAATGAACATTCTATTAACATTACTGGAAGAATGTTTGTTCATAACTTTGAGAGAACCTTGCCAGAATTTTCTGAGAATGTCCCTTGTTAACGGAGTTAAACATCAATCTTTCCATTGCACAAAATTATTTTTTTGTGATGGAAAATTAACTTTAGATGATTAAAATCTAAGAAATTGAGATTTTTCTAAATTTTTCACACTAAGAAAGAGTGCTGGACAACGATTAATCGCATACAAAATAAAAGTTTGTATAGGCTATGTATCATATGAATTATGTATAAATATAGCCTACATGCAAATATTTCTTAAATATATACATGCATGTGTGTGTATTTATATATATAAAATAATCATACACAGCACACACACATATATTATGTAAACACAAACTTTTATTTTGGATGTGATTAATCGCGATTAATCGTTGCCCAGAACATTTGTTCATAACTTTAACTATTAGCTGAAAAATGAAATCTTTCCATTGCACAAAATTCTTTATTGTGATGGAAAAAGTATCTTTATATGATTCAAATGTTTTTCACACTAATAAATAGGCTATGCAAGAGATGTTCACTAAGGTGTTTTGGAGCATCGCGGTAACCTTTATTATTAAGAGTGTAGTTGATCATCAGCCCTTGCGAAACCCCGCAAGCAGTCAGTATGAAAGGCGTTCGCTGAAATGAATCAATAGGCAAATTACAAGCGAGTTAAAATCCGCTTCGGGTGTGAGCGCAGAGATTATGGGTCGAGTCGGAGAGGTTGGTGTCAGCAGAAGGGAATAAAGGGATTCTCCTCTGTCAGGTGGTCGGTGTGTTGGAGGAGAGATAACATTAGTGTTGTCAAGAAACTGACCCCAGATCTGCCGTCTGCGAGCGTCCCGCAGACAGACATGATTAATGCACGGAGACATCGCTCTCAGACTCTATTGTGTGCGACGGGGAGAGGGAACCGGAGCAATTAAAAAGGGAACACCACTGGCGAGCATCACATTACTCAAAGGCCTTCAGGGCGAGTCGAAGAGGGCTGTTTATATCACACTGATCCTGTTGTCGTAAAGGCACACACACACACACACACACACACACACGGCCAGGCTCAAGCGTTAGAATCAAAACAGCCAAGATTACAAGCCAATAAAACCTTCAGCTTTGATTTGCAGCCTCCAGTCGGGATGACGGACGATAACAAACACTGTCAAAAACAGCATCAGCTGACTGTGGAGAACACACATCTGGAGGAGGTTCAGATCAGAATGAGTGCGGTTATTTCTGTTAAATATGACCCAGTTGACCACAGGAGTGTCTCTAGCCTTTTAAAAATCTTTTGGGGTTTAAAAGACACTTAATATTCAGTATTTCATTGGTTTGACAGCACCGACACCATCGGATGAGAACAAAACTCGAACTGAATTGAGCTGAATAAGGACACTATTGTTTCTGTATGAATTTATCTCATAATTATGAAATAAAAATGTAAATTAAGACAAAGAGATTGAAAAAAAAAATTATGACAATCCTAATTATGATTTAAAAAGCAGAAAATTATGAGATATAAAGATAAAATCGGACATACTAAGTCATAATTATGAGTTAAAAGTTGAAGTTATGACATACTAAATCATAATTACAGTATGAGATAAAAGTTGAAATTATATCTAAAAAAAGTATAATTATGAGAAAAATAAATAAATTATGACTTAAAAAGCTGAAAATTATGAGATATAAAGTAAAAATGTGGACATACTAAGTCAT
Source organism: Rutilus rutilus (assembly GCF_951802725.1). Taxonomy (NCBI): domain Eukaryota; kingdom Metazoa; phylum Chordata; class Actinopteri; order Cypriniformes; family Leuciscidae; genus Rutilus; species Rutilus rutilus. The sequence goes on from NC_140215.1 coordinate 2,229,578, forward strand.
AATTATGAGTTAAAAATATTATGACATACTAAATCATAATTACAGTATGAGATCGTTGAAATTATGACATACTAAATCATAATTACAGTATGAGATAAAAGTTGAAATTATATCAAAAAAATTATAATTATGAGAAAAAAAAATTAATTATGACTTAAAAAGCTGAAAATTATGAGATATAAAGTAAATATTTGGACATACTAAGTCATAATTATGCATTAAAAGTTAAAATTATGACATACTAAATCATATTAACAGTATGAGATAGTTGAAATTATGACATACTAAATCATAATTACAGTATGAGATAAAAGTTGAAATTATGACATACTAAGTCATAAAAAGTTGAAATTCTTGCTTAGAAATGTATAATTATAACAAAAAAGTAAAAACTAACATACTTAGTGGAAATTATGATTTAAAAAGACATACTACATCATAATTATGAGAATTTTTTTTTAAATTATTACTTAAGTTGAAAATGATGAGATAAAAAGTAAAAATTCTGGCATACTAAGTCATATTTATGAGATGAAAGTTTATGAAAAAAAAATTATGTACGAAAAAAAATACGAAAAAAAATTATGACATTAAAAATGCAAATCATGACAATGATAATTATGAGAAAAAAAGAAAAAATTATTATTTTAAAGTCATAATGAATCAAACAGAATCTATTTGAGACCTTTTTACAAATCCGATTAGATCAAAAGTGATTCATTAAAAATCACTATGTCCAATCAGCTGATAGAAACACGCATGGCATGATTGCTGAAATATTATCAGGGGAAATGATTCAAAATACCAAAATACTAATATAAATATTTCCAAACAAAATAAAATATTATGCCAACAATAAACATAAATGGCTCCTACATCAGTAATATTTCACTAAGACAGAACAGTATTTCACTAGGGCTCTTGTGCACAAAAAACATGAGACTTTCATTCAATACACACAATGACTTCACACTGCTGGTTTCATGCTGTCAAAAAAACGTCTGAATCATAAAAATATTCTCATGCACACACAACAAACTGAACTGATGTCGTTGTTTGTGAGAAAGCCAGTGTGGACTGTCAATCATCTGTCAGTGTTTTGTCCTGCTGTTGTTTATGGCATTAATCGCGGGGGTGTTTGGAGAAGGTCTTGTGTCTGTGAAACGCCACTTGCTAATGCAGACTTGTGAAATCTGTTCGCCGTCCAAACCCATTAATGGCAGAGCACTAGATGTGTGGCGTCTCTTCCCTCCAGCGATGATGGTAAATCATTCATAACACTCATAATTCATCTGCCGTTCAGAACCTTCTACTTTGATTAGTGTACATGATCTCGGCCAAATGCGGTTTAATAACACCAACAATAACGTTCCTGCATGCGGCGGTTCGTTAGAAACACAGACATTAATGATCAAACAAAAACTTTCATTTTGAGAGGCCATATATGGAAGCCCATGTACACCACAGTCATATTTATGAGATAAAAATTGAAATTATGACAAAAGTCATGATTATAAGATCTAAAAAAGTCAAAATGATGACATACTAAGTCATAGAAAGTTGAAATTCTGACAAGCCAAAATTATGATTTATAAAGTCATAATAATGAGATAAAAGTTGAAATTATGACATACTAAGTCATAATTGAGTAAAATGTGAAATGATGACATACTAAGTCATAAAAAGTCGAAATTCTGACTTTAAAAGTTATAATTATGACATAAAAATCTCACTGACATATTAAGTTGAAATTATGACAAGCCTAAAAGTCATAATTATGAGATAAAAGTTGAAATAGCCTATTAAATCATAATGACTTAAAAAGTCAATAACTTAAAAAGTCAATAATTATGAGATAAGTTTAAATTATGACATACTAAGACATAATTATGAGATAAGTTAAAAAAAGACATACCAAGTCATAATTATGAGACAAAAAAAATCTAAATTATGACAGTGATAACTATGAGAAAAAACAATGTGAAATTATAAGATTTAAAGTCATAATTATTTAAAAAGAGCAAAATTCTGACATATTAAATCAATTATGAGGATTTTTTTAAATTCTGACTTAAATTCTGAGATAAAAAGTAAAAAAACTATGACATACTAAGTCATAATTATGAGATAAATGTTTAAATTATGACAAGTCATAATTATGAGATAAAAAAAAATCAAAATTGACAATCATAATTGAGACATGTTGAGTCAAAAAATATGACATAAAAAGTCAAAACTATGACACACTAAGTCATAATTATGAAATTATGACTTAAAAAGTGAAAATTCTGACATACTAAGTCGAAATTGTGATTTAAAAAGTTATAACTATGACATAAAAAGTTGAAAATATGACAAAAAGTCATAACTTTTTTCTTATGTGGCAGAAATGGGCTTCCATAGCAAAGCGTCTGTATTATAATGTAAGTGTTAAAGTGTGTTTGACCCTTATAGCCGTAAAGAAGAGCGTCAGGCCTCAGAGATCTGCTGAACACAGCTCATATCCTCTATAGCTGTAATATTTGCCCTGAAATAACACACACACACACACACACACACATATTCTGTGGCTGCTGTGATTAAACACACTTTCACAAAGATCTGGCTCAATGTGTGTTTGCTTTAAGCAGAGCCTGAGGAAGGAGTGATTTTCATTAATGAGTGTGTGAAGTATTGCGGTGACATTTGTTCTGTGACTGTGGTTTGGAGCGCAGAGACATGCGGTCGTTCTTGACACACACTTTCTCGCGCTGTCATTTAATGAACCTCGCCGCAGATTAAAATGTTATCTGCTTTATCTCAAACTGGCTTTTTGATTGTTGATATATATGGATGTAAACTATTCAGCGTTTGCCCATCATGTTAAGGCAATGCAATATGATATTTGGAGGAGTCGCTCCAAACCAGTATGACTGACTTTCTTCTGTGAATGAAGACATTTTGAAGACCATGGAAAAACCAAACAACATTGGACCCCATTGACTTTCATTATATTGGGGTGGGGTGGGGGTAATGCATCTTGATTTAAGAATTTTTAGATATTTGGACTGGAAACAAGACAAAAATACTGAGAAAGAAAAGCAGTCTAAACATTAATTTTGATAAATGTTTTCAGCATAAAAGCCTTAATATCATCAGTCATTTTGCTTCTCCAGTACATGTATCTTGATTTAAGAATGTTTAGATATTTATGCTGGAAAACAAGACAGAAACACTGAGGAAGAACATCATTTTTAACGACTTTAGTCACAGTAATTTACACATGATTATGTAACAGCCACACAGAATAATGCTGAAAACATTCTTACAGCAACTTCATAAGCTCATCTCACAACTTTAGTTATTTCTCAGGTGGTTATTTCTTTGTTTTTGTTTAGTTTTTTTGCTTATGCCCAACATTCTCTATTATTAAGCAGAAGTCTTGTGTGAATTGTCTTTAGCAGCATCTGCTGACCACGGTCTCAGGGTGGATGTGCTCACCTGGAGGAAACGCATACAGACTCCAGATGCTGTGTAAGCAAGAACGAGACATCTATCATCTGTGGCGGAGCACAGCAGACTGACTGACACCGGTCACACACACACCGATAGTGAGCAAGATGATGTCACGTGTGACCCCAAGAACCCCAAATGACACGCTATACAATTTTGTGCATTTACTTATAGTGTACACAAGGTACTTATGCACTATGTACTAAGTGTGTACTCAGCTCCTCCTCCCTCTACTTTAGCTCCTCCCCCTATGCTACAGCTCCTCCTCCCTCTACTTTAGCTCCTCCTCCTCTGTTAGCTCCTCCCCCTCTGCTACAGCTCCTCCTCCCTCTACTTTAGCTCCTCCTCCTCTGCTACAGCTCCTCCTCCCTCTACTTTAGCTCCTACCCCTCTGCTACAGCTCCTCTTCCCTCTACTTTAGCTCCTCCCCCTCTTCTACAGCCCCTCCTCCTTCTACTTTAGCTCCTCCCTCTACTTTAGCTCCTCCCCCTCTGCTACAGCTCCTCCTCCCTCTACTTAAGCTCCTACCCCTCTGCTACAGCTCCTCTTCCCTCTACTTTAGCTCCTCCCCCTCTTCTACAGCTCCTCCTCCTTCTACAGCCCCTCCTCCCTCTACTTTACACACACACACACTACACTACTTTAGCTCCTCCCCCTCTACTTTAGCTCCTCCCCCTCTGACACAGCCCCTCCTCCCTCTATTTTAGCTCCTCCCCCTCTGCTACAGCTCCTCTTCCCTATAATTTAGCTCCTCCTCCTCTGCTACAGCTCCTCCTCCCTCTACTTTAGCACCTCCCCCTCTGCTACAGCTCCTCCTCCCTCTACTTTAGCTCCTCCCCCTCTGCTACAGCTCCTCCTCTCTTGCACTTTACATGGTTATTGAACAACTGAATCAACATTGAACTGTGCTGAATAATGGCACTATTGTCTTTTAAGAGCTGAAATTTGTTCATTGATTCTGTTAATTTCCTGTTTGTTACTGTGAAGCTGCTTTTAAACTGTATAAAGCAGTATAGAAATATAGCGCATTGACATTGGATTCAAGTTCTGTTATGGGTTCATGCATTACACTCCCATGAGCAGCAGTTGTTTAGTTCAATTAGGTGAAAATCACTTAGTAAAGCACACTTTCCTCAACAACTCACACAATTAGAGGGATCATTCCCGTCTGGATGGGTTTTGCAACATATATACTCTGTCCAGCTGTTCTTTTCTGCATATGTTTCTGCTGGATCTGGTGAAATAAGCCTCACTGTAAATAAGAAGCACAGTGTTGTTCAATGAAAACCATTATTCACAGACGCTAAACGAGAGAAAGTTTGTTACTGAAACACACTGAACTTTTTGATATGCACGTCTAAAGAAGGAATCAAACCACCGAACTAGTCCTCCTTGTTATTGTTGATGAGTTTCTCCCCGAGTATTTCAGCGAGGCAGAGATGACCCGTCTGTCGCTGCCATGGTAACGTCAGGATAAATCCTGCATGTTGCTCGCCAAGCACTGATATTTATAACCATCCTGAGCTTCATGTTAGATTGTTAACCTCTCACCACAACAGGATGTTATTAAAATCAAGTAAAAATCCAGAGCCTCTAATTTCCGAGCACGTTTACGGACGTTTATTCAATGGTAAATATGTTCATACACACACACACACACACACACACACACACACACACACACACACACACACACACACACACTAACCCAACCTCTAAACCTACCCATCAGACACACACACACACACACACACACACACACACATACACTAACCTGACCGCTAAATCTACCCATCACACACACACACACACACACACACACACACACACACACACACACACACACACACACACACACACACACACACACACACACACACACTAACCCGACCCCTAAACCTACCCATCACACACACACACATACACACACTAACCCAACCCCTAAACCTACCCATTACACACACACACACACACACACACACACACTAACCTGACCGCTAAATCTACCCATCACACACACACACACACACACACTAACCCGACCCCTAAACCTACCCATCACACACATACACACACTAACCCAACCCCTAAACCTACCCATTACACACACACACACACACACACACACACACACACACACACACACACAGTAACCCGACCGCTAAATCTACCCATCACACACACACACACACACACACACACTAACCCAACCCCTAAACCTACCCATCACACACACACACACACACACTAACCTGACCGCTAAATCTACCCATCACACACACACACACACACACACACACACACACACACACACACACACACACACACACACACACACACACTAACCCGACCCCTAAACCTACCCATCACACACACACATACACACACTAACCCAACCCCTAAATCTACCCATCACACACACACTAACCCAACCCCTAAACCTACCCATCAGACACACACACACACACACACACACACACACACACACACTAACCCGACCCCTAAACCTACCCATCACACACACACATACACACACTAACCCAACCCCTAAACCTACCCATTACACACACACACACACACACACACACACACACACACACACTAACCCGACCCCTAAACCTACCCATCACACACACACACACACACACACACACTAACCCAACCCCTAAACCTACCCATTACACACACACACACACACACACACACACACACACACACACACACACACACACACAGTAACCCGACCGCTAAATCTACCCATCACACACACACACACACACACACACACACACTAACCCAACCCCTAAACCTACCCATCACACACACACACACACACACTAACCCAACCCCTAAACCTACACATCACATACACACACACTAACCCGACCGCTAAATCTACCCCCATCACACACACACACACACACACACACACACACACACACACACACACATGTCTGGTTCAGTATCTTTGTGGGGTCTCTCCATAAACATAATTGTTTTTATACAGTTCAAACTCTATATTCTGTCTTCTTACACTAAACCTACCCATCACACACACACACACACACACACACTAACCCAACCGCTAAATCTACCCATCACACACACACACACACACACACACACACACACACACACACACACACACACACACACGGGGTCTCTCCATAGACATAATTGTTTTTATACAGTTCAAACTGTATATTCTGTCTCCTTACACTAAACCTACCCATCACACACACACACACACACACCATCAGATTGTTCATGTCAAAGCCGTATGTGATGTTTGTTCATATACGCACTCATGCTTCATGACATGACAGCTGACAGCACGACAGAAGCTCATCGACTTGATTCAAGTTTGATTAAAAACATCTACAATCTGATTAAACTAACTCATGTTTATCAGCCGAGTGAGGAACTTTATTTTCTCACAGTTATGTTCTATTTTAGCACAGGTATCCAGGTAGATTTTTCTCTACCTTATAAGATTGCACCGACTTTAGCAAATTAATAATCAAGAGCATCATAACTGGAACTTTAAAAGCAGTTCAGTTTCACTTGTAGTGAAGAATAGCTTACCGTACACTGGTTAGTGAGAAATACAGTGTGAAACATGCAAACAGGGAACGTTCTGGGGTCGGTTTCACGAAGATAGACTTTGACTATGGCTTAGATATAGTAGATAGTCAGACTTCAGATAGACATCTAAATCAGAGCGTTGCACAAAGCACTGAAGACTCAGACTATCTTAAGTAGGACTACACTGCAATGCATTCTGGGTAAAATAAGACACTTTTCAAAACAAAAAACATGGCGGATCGAGTAAGCGCATTCAGCCGCTCAGTGCAGTTTACCCCTGCGGAAAATATGTGTTTGTTGGAGGAGTATAACAGTTACAGGGACATTTTACTTGGGAAATTTAGCGGAGAATGTAGTAACAAGAAGAAATGTTTAAATTATGAGCCATTTTCCCTTTTCTTTTGGCTGTTTGTAATGTAACTGATTGTTACTGCTGGTTGCCAAGGTAACAGAGTCTTAGACCTAAGTTAGCCTGGGTTAGGGTGTCTACTTTGTTTGGTCTAAATTAAGTCAGTCTTGTTTATTTTTGTGAAACAGTCTAACTTGCATTAGCCTAGTCCATGAGCAAATTTTAAACTTGTCTAACACTATAGACCGCTCTAATATAGCTTTGTGAAACCGGCCCCTGGCAAGGTTATGTTCATCCAGTAACATTAATAGAATGTTCGTTCCAAGTTATCTAGTATCTAATAATGTTCTTAAAATGTCATTATACATCATTCATGGAACGTTTTCTCTGAAAAGTTCTATTTGGACGTTTCAAATGTTTTTATTTTTTTTAGAATGTTCAGAGAAAGTTCATTCAAAAGTAACATTCCCATAATGTTTGCAAAATGATCAAATAAAATGTTTATGTTAACGTCCCTTAACGTTTGCATAAACAATTTTTACAAAATATTTTGAACATTCAGAACTTAAAGGGGCTGTGTGTAGAATTCATAAACCCTTGTTATTAGCGACACCGGTGGCCGTTAGGTGAACTGCAGCAGTAACTTATTACACTCATGTAACATACATACTACCCATATACTCACTGCGAACTTCTTTTTTTGTTCTTTGCTTATAGAAGTAAAAAGAAGTTGTAAATTCCTTTACTGTTAACGAACATCCTGACACCGTGCACACGACTGAGAGTGACGTTTAGATGAATATGTAAATAAGTGCAGCGCTTTCCTCTCAATAACAAAATAAACACAACAAAAATGAGAAAACAGCAGTTTAGAAAGCATATGATCATAGAGATGTGGATGTTTGCAGCAGATCTGAGATTCACCGGCATCATGTCGACAGATGAGCTCATTAAAATTACACTGTTATGATTATAAAGCATATTTGAGATTATAGACTATATATATTTGCCTATGTGAGACTATAGTTTGAATAAAACCCTTTTCTTTGCATGACACATTGACATTACTGTACAGAATAACTCTTTCTGCATTATCCTGAACATTGTATAAGCATTAGTTTCACGTGTCATTGAACGGAAGAGAGACTCTCGGGAGTGAGCGAGTGTAAACGTCACATCATTATGATTTTCCTGGAAAACCCCCCAAAAATCATAAAAAAATAAAAGTCTCGTTTTGTAATCAAATAATGAGTCAGAGAAAGATCTTACAAATCATGACTGATGTTATTTCAGGTGAAGTGTTGAACATAAAAATATTAAAAAGGTGATTGTGCCTTTTTATCTCACAATTCGGACACTTTTTCCTCGCAACTGCAAGTTTATATCTCGCAAATTCTAACTTTATATCTCAGACCCGTGCATTTATATTTCAGAATTGCAAGATGTGAACTTGCAATTGCGGGAAAAAAGTCATAAGTGTGAGATAGAAAGTCACAATCACCTCTTTTTATTCCATGGCGAAACAAGCTTTTGTTCAAAGCAGCTGCACTGAGAACAATCACAGTAATAATGTCTCAAATGCTGTAATGTCCTCATTTAGCAGTTCAATTAAAATAAAAACTGCCTTAATATCTGTCTCTATATTAAGAGTATGATAGTAAGGTATACTTTAATTAAAGTCACGACTTCTTCCACTGTTTTTCTCTTTCATTATAAATTGCCTTTTTCCCTCATTAACAAACACATTTGCTCATTAACAGTGATTGTGCAGCTCCGTTAATTACACTGAAACTCACATGGACAAACTATAAAAACACTTAAATGATCACGTGACGGGAGGAACAAAAGATTTCATGAATCAAATGATAATGCCGAAGTTAAAGCCTCCTGAAATATAATCTACACGAGATCAGCATCAGATGCATTAATGCGTTTGATCTTTCCTAATGCCTCGGTCTTACAGTGGATATCGGTGGAGCAAGACGTCATGCAAACTCTCAGATGTGTCCCTCTAAATTGTTTGCCGTGACATTTGGGGCCAAAGCAATCCATGCCTCATTTTCTCAGCCTCAAAGACCAGCAGTCCATTAGATCGATAGCGCAGAGATTTCCAGTCCCCGCGCGAGCGTAAATAGCCTATCACACGCGCGCGAGAACGAGACGCGCTGTCAGTTCGCTGCGCGTCGCCGGGAGATTAGATGAGAGCAATCGGGCCTTTCCGTAATGCACGTGGGCAGCACAAAAGAAGGTTTACAGTAATTGTGAGTTATTAAAACGCGTAATCACCCCCCGAGCGCAATGAGGTGTAATGAACTTCACTGCTGGAACATCGTCCAGATAAGAAGCAGAAACTGATACGGCTCGTGTTTGTGAGAGACAGTCATCAGCTGTAACCCCAGAAGTGCGTTTTCCCCGATCGGCACTCAAAGGGAATCAAAACAGCATTGAGTTGAAAAGCTCATGTGCTGCCGCCCACCCGCGCGCGCCCACGCGCGTCCACCCACGACGCCTCTCAAACCCCACAATGCACTGCTTCCAGCAGTGGAGCGCGCAGGGACTGAGATGAAGTGCTCAAGCAGAAAAACAGCGAGTCATCATCACTATATGGAAGCTTATTTCCGATTATAGCTCGCAATCAGTGCCAGTCCTGGACTTCTAGGGGCCCTATGCAAAACTTTGTCCGGGGGCCCCTGTGAGTGCATTAATAAAACCCTTAAAATGACCCCCAACCCCTTAATCTGTTCTTTCAGAGCAGCTTCACTGTCAACCAACAACAGTGAGTTAAAACGTTCAGTTATACAATACAATAGGACAAATACTACAGAAAAACATACGAAATTAACAATTTAGCCTACTAATATTAATATTCTACAATACAGATATTGAATAAAGTAATCAAATGTATAATAATAATAAAACATTGCATAGTCTTCACTTTATGAATTAAATATACACTGATTCTTATTAAAGTTACTAATGTAAACAGTGAATGATTCTCTCATATTCGTTTGTTGTTTGATTAACATTAAACGACAGAGAGAGCAGCGGGTTTATTAGGCTGCTGTCACTTTAAGACCGAATGCACAGACCTGATGATACACAGTCAAGCATTAATTTCTTTCCCAGCTGTTTTTGCTCACTGTGTGTAGCCTATTTAGCGCACGCCTGAAGCCCAAAAGTAGCCTATACTTGTCTGTGTTTCTCTCCACCTCAGATCGCGTGGACAGAAAGCCTCTCTTTCACAGCTCAATACGCTTTTACACGTGACATCACTTGATTCGTCTGATTTGAATGTTGTGTACCGTGACAGCGCACCGCTTTAAAGGTGAACTAAGTAACTTTTTTTACCTTAACTGAACAGCTTCGGAGTCATTGGTTATATTACTTATTTCGGGTTGAATGGTGGTCGTTTCGCACCCCCCTGGTGCCCGTGAGCGGAAAATCCGCACTTGCAAATTTGAGCCGGCGGGCCGCCGGCCGCCGCGTCAGGAAGTATCGCGTGATATCAGGTCTCGCGATGTAAACAATTACTTTATGGCCAAAAGAAATCTTCTAAAATGCTGTCATTATTGCGCTCCCTCACGCTGTTCGAACCCGAATGAAGAAGACGTTTTAAAGAATGTCCCATCTGCTTTGATGTCGTTGATCTACTAGCCTCTGGTGTCTGAGAATAGCCAACGAGTTTTTACAACAGTGTTGTCAAATATCTATTCCAAAGCTGTGGGGGGAGCTCTAGAGAGAAACCTGCGAGCAAAAAGCGAGAATACAGCGAAGAAATCCCGAAACTACTGAGCCCCACTTTAAAGGAAAGGAACGGAAAGCGCCATCATGTTTTTATAATTGTTGGAAGCCAAAATCAAAAACAAAACTAAAACACAGCCCTAAATCATACTTTGCGTATAGGGAGGACCGGCACTGCTCAAAATTTCTAGTAGCCTATAAACTAGTTAACATGTCGCAAATTAAAATTTTTTACTTTTTTTCTCAGAATTTTGTGAGTAAAAAAAGTCACAATTAGCATTTTTTATTATTATTTTTATCCATAGTGGAGAAAAAAGAAGAAAAAGAAATGGCAGATTTGACAGATGTTAACTATTTAATAGCAATTGCGAGATATAATCTCACAATTCTGAAAAGAAATTGTGAGATTAAAAAGTCACAATTAAGGCCTGTTCACACCAAGGATGATAACATTAACGATAAAGATATAGGCTAGTTCTAAAAATCATTTGAAATATAAAAGAATAGCATAGCACAAAGAAACAACTTTCAGAACGATGTTTTCAGCTGTTGAACGATAAAAACACTGACAGCCAATCAGAATCCTTCTGCTTTAAAGAGCTCGCGCATTTAAAGTGGCAGACGACAAAACTGCAGTGCGCTTATAATTAAACAGAACGATATCATGCATTGTTGTGGACGTGATGGAGTTTATCGTTATGGCTATTAGCTTTATTTTTTTTTATTTTGTCGCAGAAACGAGCTTCATAGATCATCGAGGGGGCAAAGGTCAATAATCAAAGGTGCTCACGCGCTTCTGCTCGCACGGCCGCCAGCTCACTATTAATGAACGTGATTCGTCATTTATGATTTAATTGGGAGCATCTTTATTCATCAGCAAATTTCTGCTGGAGTATTAGAGGGCTCGAGAGGGATTGAGTCGTTTTAATTGCGAGTGTGCTGGCAACACAACACGAAACCATGCGGCGCGGGGAAACGCAGCCAATATTTCATACATGCATCAGCACTTTACCCTATTTCTATGTATTGATGATTAAAAAAGCTGACGACACCACTTTTCCAACCTCAATATTAGTATTTAATATGTTCCTATTTTGTTCTAGTGTGTGCATGCTATTAGCTGTTCTCACTATGATCCTTTATGCAAATTCATGGATGTTTTTTTAATCATTAGAATGAGATAAAAACACACAAGTCAAGTCACATTTATTTATTTCTATAGCGTTCAACAAGATTGTTTCAAAGCAGATTCACAACAGGAAAATAACAATGATGCAAACTTCACAAATATGAGAGAAATTCAAATTCTGCTGTAAAGCAGCTCTAAAAAGACAATAATGTATTTGTTCAGATCGATTCAGTTCAAAGTGAACTAAAACACACCATTACAAAAACAAAAGATAGGCTAAGTAATAGGGAAAAGATGTGGGAAACGCCTCCTTGGTAGGCTACAAATTAAATGTTTGCCAAAAATCTAATAACATTTTTCACACTTGGTTTATAACTTATGTCACTGCAACTATGACAAGTTAACTATTCTAGGCACATTTAACATAGAAAAAAATGTCACCGTCCTTAAGGGGGGTGTTTCTCCCACTCTACCCTACATTTCTTCTTCAGTGTGATTATAGTGACTATGAAACCAAGAGTTCAAACACCTTACCGAATGAGTTTATCTTATTGGAATAGTATAATCAGAGCACGAGCGCAGCACAGAGCCCGCTTTTGAAATGATAATGCGGACTGGAACAGAATGGAAATGATACACGTTTTGTATTGAACAAGGAAGCTTTTTTTTCCCCGAACGGATCGCTGAATCGACACTGGGGAGCGTTTGAAAAGCGATACACCTGTATTCATTGACAGGCAATTTGCACGAGCTTGAGGCGCGTTTAGCGACGTAAGACTACTGCCTTATATTTTAGTGGTCGGTTTGTTCAACTCAGATCCATTAGGAGTGTTTTGACCATTAGGTTCCTGTGCTCAAGCTCTCTCTCTCTCTTTCTTTGTGGAAGAAAAATAGGCGGCAGGGGTTGGAAAGACAGAGGCGCCAAAAATAGAAGCCATTACTCCATTATTACAGCCTATCGTCTGTTGCTAGGCAATGGTATCAGATTAACACTAATTATCATTTTATCACACTTTCTTCTCTTCGACGTTCCCTCTTTCCTTGGCTCTCTCCTTCATTCCTCAGCAGAGCCGGCATCGCAAATAGGATCCTATGCATCGGAGTGCTGTCGGAAGCCTCTGAATCCATTAATCAACATATCTAGGTTCCGAGGCTTTTCATTCGCTGCCGTTATTACATGAGACTTAATGAATATTGGAGAAGCCAAAACCCAGCTAACATTCTCAGAACGTTCTGGCAAGGTTCTCTCAAAGTTATCAACAAACGCTCTACCCGTAACGTTAATAGAATGTCCGTTTAAAGTCTTTAATAATGTTCTAAAAACGTCAGAACAAAAATGTTACTTATGCATCAGTCATCCAACATTTTGTAAACGTTACTTACTTGTTTCAAAACTTTCAACATTCAACATTAACATCCCAATAATGTTTGTAAAATTCTAAAATGGAACGTACTTTTAATGTTTTTGCTAACATTCACTTAACAAGAAACCATCATAAAGAAGGCAAGATAGCCTAAGTCATGCCAACATGTCTGGAAGCATTAGACCAATTACAATAATGAGCAATTAAAGACATTTTAACATGATTTTAGGCAAAATGGATGAAAAATCATAAATACAGTCACTAGTAATTTGATTTAATGGTTTATCACTTTCGACCAATAGGTGGCGCTGTGACTAAATTGGTGTGGTGTGGTCAGAGTAAGATGACTGAAATATGCTATATATGTCAATATGCTAAAGCATTGCAGAGATACAGCCCCAGAGTCATTGCATCATGCTATATCAAATGCGTTGATGCGGTAAACGAAAATGGTTTGGTCTCCATAACTTTTTTCTGGCATGGTCTGAAGATGACACGATTCGATTGTGGTGAAAATCGAACAAACACTCTAGGAGGAGTTTGAAAAAGTAGGTTTTTAAAGAAAATCGAAATGGTAGACGGCATGTTCGCGTTATGACCCAAGGAATCTATTAAGTCATTTACAATAGGCTAATTCAATCAAATTTTTGTTATTAGCATTTTTGGACATTTCTTTATAATTGTTGACCACAAGGTGGCGCTGCCCCAAAACGTTAAGTACCACATGGCGAGTTTCGTAACGATATGCCAATGCGTTCATAAGCATTTTACAAAAATTTTTTAAATGGCCAGTATGGGAAAATTGGGTATCGTTTGACTCGGCATGCTGCACCAAATCTAAAGAGACCAGTTTTGTGATTTTTGGCCAACCCGTTCAGAAGTTATAAGCAAAAATAGCCATTTTTCATATGTCCTGACCACTAGGTGGCACTGTGTCGAAACTTGGCAAGTAGCCTCAGGTCATTGCTGTCATAGCACACACCAAGTTTGATCAGAATACGCTAAAGCATTGCAGAAATATCTGTTATTTGAGAATGGTTTGACGAATCAACTTTAATTCCATATCTTTTTGTCGGCATGGTATGAAGATGATCTGGTTCAATTTTCGTGAAAATCGGAAACGTTTTTTTTTTTTTCAAAAGTTGAAAATTCTAAAATCTAAATGGAATCGAATCGTCATGATCCAAGGAATCAGGGGAAAAAATATTTTGTTTCTATCCCTTACGGTTCAAAAATGATTGACAAACTTGAGTGCAATTTTGGACAGTTGGTGGCGCTAGAGGGATTGAGTTAGAGACTCCAAAATTGCTCAGACTGTCCTCTATTTGTGTGGTAAATTTCATAACTTTCCCGCAAGCATCTATGGGAAACGAAAAAAAATAAAAAAATAATAGGAATGCCAACGGATTCAATAGGAGCCTACACACCTTCAGTGCTTGACCCCTAATAACGTGTCCATAACTTAATGAGAACATAATCAAAATGATCTTAGATGATATTATTGTTAGCTGGGACTGGCGAAAACCGAACACACCTCTATGTTCTCACTCTTGGAACGTCGATGGAAACGCACCATCTGGAAAAGGAAAGAGATAAAACCACAGCCAAATCCAACAATCCTGTATGCACATATGAAGACTTCCAGCTTTTTTTTAATCAGACTCATTCACATGACTGACGTTCACTTTCGTCGTCTCTTGGCAAAAGTACAGCGAAAGCCGTTTTGTTCTTTGAGAGCAGATTTTGCTGCTAATTAACAGACACGTATGAGGTGGTGTTTAGGAAGCGCCCTACATTGAGCCGGTGACGGCGTCTGAAAACACCTTCGTCTCAGTTTCTGCAGTGATTTATTCCTGTGGATCTCTGGCGCGCGTGTAGGCCGAAGCTCGAGGGCACGAGCGCATTGTTCCAAACCTGCCCATTGTTTCTGAGCTCAGGGCCAGTAATGAGGGACCGTGGAGGAGCCGAGCGCTGCGCTGCTGTCAGAGTGAAGAATGCACACACACACACACACACACACACACACACACACACACACATCTATAAATGAGGTAATATATGTCTGGTTAATTAGAGGTACTGACCCTGTGTTGCTTTAATACACATCCTCTATTAGTCAGAGTAAATTATTCATACTACTGAACATTAAACATTACTGAACTGGTTTAACCTGTGATATATCGCAGGGTTTCTCTGTCTCAATGCAAATCATTGACATGTGGTCATCTTTCATAGTTCAGAATATGTTGGCAGAACTTGGCACATTAATATTATATAATATTTATATTAGTAATATTGATTTGACTGCATTGACACTATCATATGAGAACAACATCTGAATAAACCTGAGCTGAATAATGACACTTCTGTAGAGCTGCTTGGTTACCACACACACACACACACACACACACACACACACACACACACACACACACACACACACACACACACACACACACACACACACACACACACACACACACACACACACACACACACTAACCTGACCCCTAAACCTACCCATCACACAAAACGTTCTGCATTTATATACATAGTTAGTGTGTGTGTGTGTGTGTGTGTGTGTGTGTGTGTGTGTGTGTGTGTGTGTGTGTATATGTGTGTGAGGGGTAGGTTTAGGGGTCAGGTTAGTGTGTGTGTGTGTGTGTGTGTGTGTGTGAGAGGGGTAGGTTTAGGGGTCAGGTTAGTGTGTGTGTGTGTGTGTGTGTGTGTGTGTGTGTGTGTGTGTGTGTGTGTGTGTGTGTGTGTGTGTGTGTGAGAGAGGGGTAGGTTTAGGGGTCAGGTTAGTGTAAGGGGAGAGAATATACAGTTTGTACAGTATAAAAATAATTATGTCTATGGAAAGTCCCCATACACACATGGAAACAAAACATGTGCATGTGTGAATATATACTGTAGGTTAAGATGTGAATATATAGTAAAGTGTAATTTATTCCTGTGATCATTACTCCAGTCTTCAGTGTCACATGATCCTTCAGAAATCATTGTAATATGATGATTTGCTGCTCAATTATTAATAATGGTTCTTTTTTTCCATTATTTTTCTTTTGTTTGATTTACTTATTTTTTTAACTTTCATTAATTAAAAGTTAATTTATTTAAAATAGACATTTTTCTTAACATTATAAATGTCTTTACTGATCAATTTAATGCGTCCTTGTTGAATAAAAGTATTAATTTAAATAATCAAATAAAATTTCAACATTGATAATAATAAGACATATTTCTAGAGCAGCAAATCAGCTTGTCCAACAGTCATTCGTCCTCATTTTCAAAGCGGTTCAGCTCAAGTTTGCATTATCTGAAAGCATGTGCGGGTGTGCTTTGATTATTGAAAGATAAGCTGCATTTATGTTTCCAGTAAGTTCCCCATGATTGTGCTCCAGTTCCCACAAATTCCTGACTCT
Source organism: Rutilus rutilus (assembly GCF_951802725.1). Lineage (NCBI taxonomy): Eukaryota > Metazoa > Chordata > Actinopteri > Cypriniformes > Leuciscidae > Rutilus > Rutilus rutilus. Next base: position 2,246,663 of record NC_140215.1, read on the forward strand.
TCAACTTCCCCAACATCTCACCTTGAAAACGAACCACTTTGATTTATAGCGTCGGAGGGAAGAGTTTCCATCTTCACCCCGCGAGTTGTCACAGCTATTCTATAATTGGATGAGCCGCGTGACCGACCTAGCCGGAGCTTTTCAGGCGGCCATCTTTGGGAATTTTCCCTCGTTTTGCACTGAATCGGAGGCAAAAACTAGGACGTTGTTCTTGTTGTCATTAATTGCACTAAAAAAAAAAAAAAAAAAAAAAAAACTTCGTTGTCCTCCAAGAGTAAAAGCGAAGTGGGAGGATCTTCAGTCACTGACCTCAAAGTGTCACCTGACCACATGACTTGTTTTATCCTCATTGTGTCATCGCTATATAACCGTCCTCCCATCCCGCATATAATCGACCTCAGGACACCAGAACTGAGCTCAAGCTTTTGCGATGGACGATTGCTGACCTTCTCTAACTCTTCCACGGATCTAAAGGTGCTCCCGAAGTCATGAGCGCATCGACGTTACACACGTACAGAAGATTTCAGTGTGTTCAATCTGCTTCGGGTCACCGCAGACCGTCTCTCCTGAGCACAGAAATCCAATTAGCTGCTGAAAAAACATCATGTGTTTCACACTAATTACTCTTGCTGTGTGTGATACTCTATTTCTGAGACTTCACTTCTTCACTGAAGCATATTTGTGTTTTTTTAAGGACTGTTTCATGTTCACCACTAGAGTTATGGCAAGCCCTTTTGACTTTTATTCATTCCCAGGATATGAATGCTTGTTATCAACAAACAAATTTTCACTAGTTAAAATGCTCATTCTTGACATCAGGAATTAGATTTCTACTAGTAAAATTTTTAATTTTTGATATCAACAATGACATCATCACTTGAAGAAATAGGAATTCTTGATATCAAGATTTAAATTTCAACAATTCTATAATTGTATTTTTACTACACTGAAAAATTATGTGTTATGTTATGACAACATGTTTTTTACATTGCTTTAACTCATCAAAATAAGTTAAGCAATTTTCAACTTTTTTGTTGTACAAGTACAAGTTAAATGTTGAAATTACTTAAACATGCAAGTTGATTGTACTTAAAAATTTAAGGCAGCAAGTTCTTTATCAAGAATTGATTCCTTACTAGTTGAAACTCCAATTTCACATATCAGAAATAGCCTACAATTTTCACTAGTAAAATTCATACTTTTTTGTATAAATAATCACTTTGTTACTGGTAAAAATACATTCCTGATATCAAGAATTCAATTGTCGCTAGTTGAAATGTTAATTCTTGATATGTAAATGTATTTCAATTTGGCATTTCTGACATCAATAACTATAGAGTCTAAAATGGCTTTCTTACTCGTAACAATCACATTCATGATATTAGAAATGAACACTGTCACTAGTGACAATCGAATTATTGATATCAAAACCGAACAATTTTATCAGTTGATATCAAGAGTAGACATTTGCACTAGTTACCATGTAATTATTGATATCAAAAATGATAGTTTTACTAGTAATAATTGTATTTCTGACATGTGAAACTAGTAAGAAATCAATTCTTAATATCAACAATTGAATTTGAATGGCAGCCTATGGTGACATTTAACTAAAGTAAAAATACAGTTATCAAGACAGTTTTTAATAGTTGAAATGTAATTATTGATATCAAGAATTAAAAAAAATTTACTAGTAAAAATCAAATTTCTAATATCAAGAATTAGCATTTTAACTAGAGAAAATGTAATTGTTGATATCAAGAATTGACGTCAAAACGGTTTGCCATACTAGAGTCACTTTATTCGCTGACGATCTTTAACACGGCATGGAGTGCCTAAAACCCTCTTTTACCATGGTAAGACCACAGTAACACAAGACAGCAGCTTCATTAATAATTCAGTTTAAAAAAGACACAATTTCCCATCGACTGACAGGCCTAGTCTTTATGGCTTGTTTCACGCATCCTACAGCTGATATGTGGATCTGCTCACCCGGCCTCTGAACACTTTAATTCAAAACGCTTCTTGTTCAACCTTTTCTTCTGCATCTCACTGAGCCTCTGCATCTCTCTCTCTCTCTCTCTCTCTCTCTGTCGGAAACAGTTGTCATGGCAACCCACAGAACTTTCTTCGCAATGCCACTTTTAGAAACAAAGTTAGCAGAATTCCTCCAGGGTTCAGAAGAAGACGAGAGGAGATGAAGCTACAGGTAATGCAAAAAAAAAAAAAAAAAAATCACTCTCGACGTCCTCAAATGAGGCCCTAATGGAGAAAACGCTGTGAATTAACCATGTTTTACCTGCACCCTATAAAGGAGGGAGAGCGTTTCCACATTTGGCTCCTAAACTCTGGAATAGCCTTTCCTGATAATGTCCGGGGCTCAGACACTCTCTCCCAGTTTAAATCTAGATCTCTTTATCTCTTTAGCCTAGCATTCATATAATGCATCTCCTAACCTTTGTTATGTCAGATCAAATGCATGCTTATTCTTGCTTAATGTTATGATATGAACAGCAGCTGCGCTAATTATTTTCCATTTGCTTCTCTGTTTTATCTTGGGATGCCCATCCTGAGGTAACTAGAGAGTTTGTCAGCACCAGTTTGGATCCCGCCTATAATGAAGACTCTGAATCAACACGCACCAATGCTACATTTCCTAAATGTCATAATAATTTGTTAACAAACAAGTATTAATGACTTCAATGAGCTCATTGTTTCTGCATTAAATTATTACAGTGTTTAAATTAATACATTTTTAGCTAACTGTGACTTTGTATATGTACATTTCTGAAATGCATAACTAAGACAGTCTGATAACAGATCACTCTAAACTGTAATGTGGACTCATGCACTTTCTGTAAAGCTGCTTTGAAATTATGTGTATTGTGAAAAGCGCTATACAAATAAATGTGAAAATGACGTGCAATGCAGAAGAAACCTGCAAACCTAAGTCTGGTTTAAGTTAGTCTTTCTTAATCTCGCGCTCAAGCAGATGCACACACACACACACGCGCGGCGTCAAATCGTCTCCCTCGTCGGCTGTCAGCGCGAGTGATCGTGTCAAGACACACATGTAATTTCACCTCAGCAACAGCTGCCTGTAATTACTCCCCGCATGCGCCACTCTCGAAAACAGCTTGATTTTTTTGGTTGAAGCGATTCGGCGCTCAAAAGGTTCTGCGAACACACATAAAGAACGCGAGTTCGTGCTTGTAAACAGTGATGCACGATCAGAAATGTCATCATGTGGGTGAATATTGAAATAATACTCAAATAAACAAGGAATTCAAGTATGATTACAGCTAGGCTTTCCTAGACATCCACACTAACTGTGAGGACAGAGTATATTTACTGCCTTTAATGTGTTATTCAGTATTATTTATACGGTGTCACATGTTTTACTATGGGTTAGATCTATCTATCTATCTATCTATCTATCTATCTATCTATCTATCTATCTATCTATCTATCTATCTATCTATTCTTTACAGGCAAGCATGAAGCAAGCAAGATTGTAAAACTAATCCATATGAATTGAGCGGTTTAGTCCAAATTTTTACAAAGTCCAAGAGACTTGATCGCTTTATATGATGAATAGATTAAATTTAGGCTTTTATTTTTGGTTTTTAATGTTGTTTATGTGTCTATGTGGTGTTTTTAATATGCTTTAAGACAAACCATGTGTAAATTCATAAGTCGACACCATTGCTGAGTAGGCTACTTTCTCCTTAAAACTGCAGAAAACTGTCTCAAAAACACGCTTTGAAATCGCTGGTGTTTCTGACGTCACAAACTACCTTGTAACCAATCAGATCAACGTGTGATCGTCAACCAGTGGATCTCTGAGCTGAGTGAGTGAGTGGAGGCGGGGCTCATTTGCATATTCATAGAGCTGCGGCCCGCGAATACTAAATGAGGCATGGGTGTCGAGTTACACTCAAAACTATTTTAAGACATAAAGACATTTAAACGTTTTTTTTTTTTCAAGGAAAAAACTTTTAAATATGTAATTTTGGTGATCAAAGATGAGTTTTAAGGGATGAAATTATTGACTACAGGGGGACTTTAAGGCATTTTTTTTATTTTTACATGAAACATTTTAGAATTAAACGTTTTGATTGTATGGATTAAAAGTGCCCAAAACTTTGAACGTTTGCTATTGGTGGGCCTCATGTGAGTGACAGGTTGCCCCGCCCTCGTCATCAGAGAAGAGAAGAGAAGTTATTCTGATTCAAGATTATGAGGCACATGAATAAAAAAATTTACAAGATGTGCACATATAAATCATTCATAATAAATACTGCAAATGCAATATTCCATAAAAAGTAGGAATTGTCCATTTTGATTTCACGGTGACTTTAACCTACACGACACATGCTCGACCTCTGCATTGACAAACGCTCACAAACAGCGTTTTGGCTTTCGAGCGCCTCAGAGGAGCGCAGATATACCAGGCTTCAAACTCCTGTGTGAGCCGCTGACAAGAGAACGAACACAGATGGCATGATCGAGTTTCATTAATTTACACCTTTTGAGGCAGATGCACGGTTATTTTTATAAAGGTGTAAGTCTGGGCGCCATCTATCGCACATGCCGCTACAGCGAGTTCAACGTCAAACATGATTGTGTGATATTTATACAATCACAGTCTGCATCTAAAAGAAAGTCAAATTCACTGTCGAGAACTTTAGAGCAAATTAGAAAGAGTTTTAGTGTTTTAAGTGACATAAATATACATTCATGCTGAAAACAACCAGCCTTTGGTGGTTTGATGGTCTTATTGGCCACCAGGATGGGTTGCACTGGTCAGGCTGGTTATCGCAATGCAAAAAATGATTTACTTACTTAATAGTTTTGTCTTGTTTTCAATTACAAATATCTAAACATTCTTAAATCAAGATATTTTTACCTGAGAAGCAAAATGATTGAAGATTATTAAGAAAAAAATCATCAAAATGAAGTGAGTTTATGCTTAAACGAAGAAAAAATGTCTGCTAGTGTATTTTTTACTTGTTCTAAGCACAAACTCACTTAATTGTGATGATTTTTCACAAAACAAGAATTAATATTTCAAAGTCATTTTGCTTCTCAAGTAAAAGTATCTTGATTTAAGAATGTTTAGATATTTGAACTGGAAAACAAGAAAAAAAGAAAAAAAAATCAGTAAGAACATATTTTTTGCAATGCATGCTGGGAAACCAGATGAATACTACCATAACACTTAACCCAGTAAAGACTTTGTTGTTTTTTCAACTCAATACGAATCATTAATATTGAAGTGACAGTTGATCGTTAGCTAAAGTATTATTTCAGCAGGTTGCAAAAAGAAAAAGGAAAGTTGAGAAGAAGCCTGAACAAAAGTTGCAAGGCAATCATGCGCGTTTAACGAAGCAGAGGAACGTCTGTGTTCATTCTACACAAAAACAAGCGTAAAATCAGCGCATGCAAAGAGAGACAAACTCCACCCAAGTCTTCAGAGATCACATGTGGAAACCTGCATGAAAAGGTAAATTCACAGACCAGATGTGTTATGCATGACCCGTAGAAACTCTTCTGAGAGGTGAACGGACCTCTACCTGCCACAATCACTGCCGTCTGCAATTACTGCCGTCTGCAATTACTGCCACGACTCTCCGGCTCGCTGATTAACTGCCTCGCATGGCCAATGCTTGTCAAGTCTAAACCCTCTTCAGCTCTCAATAAAGTCAGCCAGCAATTGCAACTTAGTTGAAGAAGGCGACGAGAACAGCATCAGTGTGAAGCTCTCGCTTTAAATAACAATCTCTCAGACGGAGAGTGACCGGCCTTTATTTAAAGTTAAACAACACAAAAGTAATTTAATCGAGGAGCAGCCTGTGTCTCATTCACACTTCAGTCAAATTTAAATTAAAAATGAGGCCTGAAGGGCTGTTTACACAACACCGCTTGCAACTAAAAACTTAAAACTTTACATGACAACGGCGTTTTGGGCGCCTGAAAACACAAAGTTTTGAAAACGGGTTTCAAAGTGCAAGTTTTTGAAAACGGTCTCTGTGTACAACAACAAAAACGCGAAGATGATGACGTCAAGCACATGCGTATTACGTGTTAAGTCTATAAGACCTTATGTAGCCCCGCCCCTTTTAAGCGCATTATGTATTTCTAAAGAAACACGAAAATGTATAAAAGGCTCCATTACCTTGTATCTTACGTTATGGCCCCGTAGAAGCAGTTTTTGTAAAAATAGGCTAACGATTGCGTCATAACCAGGCGACTCTCTGTCGCACAGTAGAGAGATTACCGTATGGACAGGAGGAGAAGCTCGCGGGCAATCGGGGGGACGTGGAGGCAAAATGACAAAATAATTAATTAGAATACTTAGCAAAAGTTGTTCCTGCTCCTGCTCATGGACAGCTCCTACTCACACTCTCTGCAAGTTTCGGAAGGGAGTGATTCAGATTTCTCTCGGCACAGCTACTAGAAGACAGACGGGTTGCTCACGTCACATCTTTGTCGTCAAGCTCAGTTTGAGTCTGCGCAGTACGCTCAGCCATCAGGAAGTGAGAGCTTCTAATTGACTTCACTTTTCTCCGTTGAATCCAATGGGGTCGCTGTGTCCATTTCTTTTACTGTCTATGGTTTTAAGTGTATCGTTGTCGTGTAAACGTACCCTTAGATACACTGCTGCACCACACTGACGCCATTGGTCCTCGTGTGTCATGTGACCACAAATGAGATCAGTGAAAATTAGTGCATAACGGCCTCAGTTTCCCTCTGTTCACTTCACACACAAAACATCATATGACTTACATGACAGTAAAGCCTACAGTAGCGGGCAAAAGTGGTGTCCGGCACATTCACATCTTCACCCCTTTATTCAGATTTTATTCAAAATTGTTAAAATTTTTGTATTGCGTTGTTGTGCTTGGAGACGTAATGATAATTCAATGAAACATGCCGACATCATTTTTATCAAAGCTGTCATACAAAGAAATTATGAACACAAGAGAGAACCAATGAAATATTAATAACTGTTTATGTTGTTGTCAATGTATGCTTTTTCCTATGAGCTTTTTGTTTTTTTTATTTATCTATATACAGATGTTCTGCAGAGAGAAAGTTAAAATATTTTATGGTGACAAAATTTTGTCAAAATGTAACTTTCGAGTCAATTAAAGTAAAAAACGAATCTATTATTTAAAGTAATCACTCATATATTGGCTGACTGTGTTGAATGCGACTTGCGTTACACAACGTCAACATGAGACAAGACACATTATACTTCATTTTTAATAATAAAGGTTCTTTATTGGTATCGATGGTTCCATGAATAACAATTCATGAACCCACTAAAGTAATTTATAGTGTAAAAATGTTCTTCACACTAAGAAAAAATGGTTGTTTTAAGAGCTGATCACTGACAGGTTCATTAGGGTCTAAAGATTGCTCTTCTATGACATCACTGTGATGAAAAAACCCTTTTGGAATCTTAATTTGTAAAGTCCCACTGAAGCGCCTTCAAACACGCAGCATTATTCAGTGTGTTGACGTAATTTGACACTAACGTGAAACCAGACTTCATTCGCCACAATGGAAAACATATTTACACTGTCTGAACGTTCCCTATCCCCCTATATAGTGCACTATGTGCCATTCACCATGTAGAAAATAGTAATAGTGTGAACAAGTGACTGATTTCAGCCGCAGCTTCAGTGTCTGTTTATAATGTAGGGGGCGGGGCTTCAGACTCTAGAGAGCATTTGATTGGACAGAAAATCTGATGAGAAGCTGAAGTGCAGAATGATGTCATCAAAATCATTGATGTGAGAGACTAAGTTTTGAATGCTTATACAGTATCTTCTTAATGCAAATTGTGTCATTGTTTTGGGGCACACCAACTTATAGATAGCAGTAAGGCTAACATATTTATACTAAGGGCGTTTTCACACCTGAAAGTCGGCACCAAGGTCCGAACCACAGTTCATGTTTTGATACATTTTTATACAAGTTTTGGTTTGGTTTCACATTGTGCGAGCGCACTAAAGCACTTTACATGACACACTTGCGTCGTGTCGTCATCATCTATGTGGGCTGCATCTTGACATTGAGGTTTGTAAACGGATGTGTGTCTGACGTAAGCGTGTTGTCAATTCGGCGGGTAACTTTGACAAAAAAAAAAAAAAAAACGTTGACAAGAATGAATGAACAGACGCATATCGTTGCCACTTTACTGTTATTATTACGGCATTACTCCCTGCAGCACCAACTATACTCGAGGCTAGTTCAAATTCACCAAATGAACGTCCTCGTTGTGCGAACATTTTTTCGTCGCCGGCAGGAAAGGAGGAGAAGACTCAAGCAATCCTGCAAGAACCACCAGAACTTCCTGTAAACCTGAAAGTCCGAACCATACAGAAAATGATTTCACACTAGAAACGAACCAAACCTTTGTTCAGTTTGATCCGGACCGTGGTCCAGGGGAGGTTTCACACCTGTAATTTTGATTCGGATCAAACTGAAAAGTCTGAAAATCCATACCAAACAAGGTAGGTGTGAAAGGGCCCTATTTCTTGGCGACTTTAAGAGTGTAAAGAACCTTTTCATGTCAATTAGTCAACACTGCAGTCTTGTTTTCTGAAAAAAGTTTAAAAATTAAGAGTTTATGCTTAAAAAAGAAAAAATATCTGCCAGTGGGGTCAGAAAAAAATCAACTTAATTCAAAAGGAAAACAAGATTAATTTTCTGTCCCCATTTGCAAATATTTGTATTTTTCCAAAAACAAGTCATTTTGTTTCTCAAGTAAATGCATCAAGATTTTAGAATGTTTAGATATAAAACAAGACAAAAATACTGAGCAGGCCAGTTCTTCTCATTCTTCTAGGCCAAACTAGAGCAGATCAACCAGCAGATTCACTAAAGATGACGTTCTGATTCATTCAAGGCTTTACAACGTTTCAACTCGTGTGTTTGTCAATCTTGTCCTTATATCCACACACTCGGGGCTTCAAACAGAAGGAAACGAGGTGTGTTGTACTAGCGCGAGAAACTCTCCACGCGACCGCTTTCTTTCCTCAACTCAGGAAACTAATCTCCTCAACACGTTAATGCAATAAAGGAAGGTGTAAAAAAAGAAAAGAAAAAAAGCAAGAAGTAAGAGAAAAGAGTGTCTACAATCTCACCTCACGAACATTGTCTCACACTTGCATTCCTCACCTCCAATTAGCGGGAAGAGGATCCTAAATATAGCAGACATCACACACTCCAATCAGATCGCGAGACTCAAGCGCTGGAGAGCCTGATTATCTCGCGATGTGTGTGTGTGTGCAGTGTGTACAATGGTTGGACAATGGAGAAAAGGTTGGAAAGATCGTCTCATCGGTGGCCCGTCCGATCGATAACTTCCTAAGTTGGCGTTGCATATTTAAATCGATGGAGGTAAATTGTCACTGCGATTATTAATTGTGTCATTGATCGAGTCTGAAAGCCTGCACTGTTGACTGACACTCGTAAGCGAGGCCTAATGTGAGTGTAACCATTGCTTTGGACATTTAATCATACTGTCTATGCATTTAATGCGAATATCTAAAGCAGGAATAGGACCAGTATTACACACCAAACGTCTGACAGCAGAGCAGTCAGCCATTCTGAACACTGCAAACTATTATTTTCTTTCTTAGATTGGCTATTTGTACTGGAAAACGAGACAAGACATATGTATAAATTGCAATAGCCTAGGCTAATTGCAATTTATAAAATGTATTAGTTTTAATTCTCCGTTTCTAAACTAAAACGCAGTAGTGTGGATGGGGCCTAAACAACCAATTTCATTTTTTTCCTTCACTCTGCTAAAGGAGAATATTATGGAAGCATGTTTCCGCCACAGAATAAAAAAAAAAAGGTAATAGCAGAATTATCTCACAATTCTGACTTGCGTGATAAAGTCACAATTGTGAGTTATAAAGTTAGAATTGCGTGATATAAAGTCGCAATTGCGAGTTATAAAGTCAGAATTGCGTGATATAAAGTCCCAATTGTGTGTTATAGTCAGAATTGCGTGATATAAAGTCGCAATTATGTGTTATAACGTCAGAATTTTGAGATATAAACTCACAATTTCGAGAAATAAACTCTGACTTTTATTGTCAGAATTGCATGTTTATATCTCGCAATTCTAAATTTATAACACGCAATTGTGTTATAAAGTCAGAACTGGATGATATAAAGTTGCAATTGCGTGTTATAAAGTCAGAATTGTGAGAAATAAACTCGAAAATTCTGAGGAAAAATGCGCTTTTTTCCCCCTTAGAATTGGACTTTATAACTTGCAATTGCGAGTTTATATCTCACAATTCTGAGAAAAGATGTCAGGAAGACCAAAAGTCAAGTAAGTCACCTTTATAGCCTACAATTTCAAAATCAGCTTCCATTCACACCAATGACGATAATTATAACGATAAAGATATAGATCTAAAAATCATTCTAAATATAAAAGAATAGCAGAGTTCACACCATAACTTTAACGATAACGGCAATATTCCATAATATTCAGAACGATTTTTACCGATAAAAACATTGACAGCCAATCAGAATCCATCCTGCTTTAAAGAGCTCGGCAGATGACAAAACTGCTGCGCCCGCTTATAATAAACAATACGATATAATATCGCTATCGTTATTTTTATGGTTATCGCTCTTGGTGTGAACGGGCCTTTACAGAAAAAAACCAGAAACATTTTAATCAGTGATGCAAGCAGAATTCAATCGCAGCTTTAAAAAAATTATTTTTTAAATTCATGTGCCTTGTAACTTGAATCAGAATAACTTCCCCTCCCTCTTGCAGCGACTCTTCTCTTCTCTGATGACGAGGGCGGGGCAACCTGTCAATCACATGAGATCCACCAATAGCAAACCACAGCCATCCAATAAACATAACCGTCCCGAGACCCGCTAGAACACCCTCGCTAACTTCAGAAGCATTTGATTCTGGAACTGAGCCTGATCTCAAACCACCTCTCATTGCAACTGAACAGCTTCATCAGTCAATGTCTCAGTGCTTCAACTGCAGTGTCTCTGACCTCTTCTTCTCCTCTAACTGTGTTCTTTGCATGTGCACAGAGGTAATTATAAGGAAGGCGATGTCCCACAACCCCAGAAGCTCATATGTGGCTTGTCAATGGCGTGTTTGGTGAGACGCAGAGCTAGTGGACCCTGAAGGTGCAAACGTCCTTACCGTTCACACTCAGCCGGCGCGGGACTCTCAAGGAGACGAATGTAGGTTTGTCCTCAGTGGTCCTGACATCACATGAAGCCTGTGGAGGTTGTTGAGGAGACACATAATGAATCAAATGGGAACGAACAGCTAAATTCTTCTGGTAAAATAGCAGGAAGAATAGTCTTTCTGTGCTTCATTCGGGATCTGAGGGGCATTTGAGCCTTTCAAACATGTGAAGCTTCATTATCTTCCAACTCTAAAGTATGCCTACTTTCTAAAGGGTACATTTACACAACATTTTTATGAATTCTAACAATGCAGTGTTGTGAGAACATGAACGTGAACGACGCTCGGGACAGAAGACGGGCCAGTGCTGCATCGTCACGAAAGTTAATGCCTTGCCAATTGAAATATTCAAGCGCATGAAGAAGCGAAAGGGAACTCAATTCGTTACTCGTTACTGAAGGGCGTGCCCAGAAATCCACGTCTCAGACATCGTGAATACTTAATTGAGCTCTCTTTCACGGCTTCTTGTGCTTGAACAGACATATTAAAACAAAATTGTGTCAATAATTTCATAAACATTTTGGGCCCTATCTTGCACCCAGCGCAATTGACTTTGTACACCGACGCATGTATCATTCCTATTTTGCACCCGCGCACAGCGGACTTTTCCCTCCACAGACGTCGGTAAATTAGGGAATGAACTTGCGCTCCCGGGGGCGGTTCAGCGAAAAGAGGAGGCTTGTTCTGGCGCAAACGTTCTCTGGTGCTATTTTGCAGTTTCAGAAAACAATTCCGCCACAGACCAGGAGAAACCTCATCTAAAGTCAGTGGCGCGTTATTCAGACGCTATTTTAAGGGCGCATGCTTGGCCATAATGTAGCGTGTGCACAACAGCATACACTTTGCTTCTCTCATCTACACAGATGCAGCAGTTGCCATTTTTGCAAACCATACATTATTACAAGGAAAATATTCCACATGAGGGAAATCACTGTGGTGTCCATGAAGATGTGAAAAAATAGGCATAAATCTAGCTTACACATTTACCCAAATTATTATACGCCTGTTTAACCGAAGCTAATTTGGGTGTGTTTCTCCATCCTCAATGTCACTTCTCTGTGTTTTACGGCCCTGACGAGAACGTCGGTCTCCTCGGCTGTGAACCGCTCCTGGCAAATCCGCCGTTATAATAGCAAACCGCCATGGAACAAGCGCGCCTGCTCTTAAAGGGAATGTGAGATGACGCTCTGATTGGTTTATTTCACGTTACGCTCAAACCACACCTATGAATGATGAAGCTGCTTCAGACTACTTATATCCCGCCGGTATAATAGCAACAGCGCACGAGACCCGCACAAAAAGTTACTTGCGTTTCGCGTTTGATATTTGCGTTTCAGACCGTTAAAATAGGGCCCGTTATGTTTAACAAAAGTCTGTTATATCTTAAGTGATAGATATCACGTAAACAGTTGAGAAAGTAAACGCATGTGTATCAGTATCAGTATATTGGATCTGTGCAGCTCTTAAAGTGACAGCAGCCTAATATTCCTGCTGCTGTCTGTGTTTTTAATGTTAATCAAACAACAAAAGACAAAGAACAATCACTCACTTCTCCGAATAACCTTTCTAACTTTAATAAGGATTCATCTATTTTTCATGGCTGGTAAAAAACATTTATGGCCGGTACATTTTCTTAATTCACCGGCCATTGGCAGGTGTGGCAAAAAGCTAGTTTGAGGCGCTGAGTGTATGTGCATGTTTGAGATTTGAGAGAAGACAATCTGTAAAGATTCTCCTTATGTGCGTGATGCAAACAGATTTTAGAATCGGTAAGGATACTCCTGTAGTCTGAGCCCGGCTGAGGAGATTTTAAATCTTAACCAATTATAAAATCAGGTTGCATCAGACACATGAGGAGAATCTTTACAGATTGTCTTCTCTCAAATCTCAAACATGCACATACACTCAGCGCCTCAAACTAGCTTTTTGCCACACCTGCCAATGGCCGGTGAATTAAGAAAATGTACCGGCCATAAATGTTTTTTACCAGCCATGAAAAATAATTTTTGCAACTGAAGCAACCAATAATTCCAATCGCTGCATTCATTACACATTCGCTGGTGAGTTGATGAAGTAACTGCATATGTTTTTTATGAAAGAGCTGCATACTGGAATTATTTGACATTTTAATGCCTTAGCTGACCTATCATGAATCTACTTAGTGCTATTTTATATTATTCAACAGCTCTGCTGCGCATTAGACGGTTTTATTGCACACCGTCCAGCCAGTCAGAATCGAGTATTCAAAAAGACATATAAACATGATGTCACCATAACAAACCAAACAGACACGAACACACACTTGTGTTTCAAGTACAAGTGGAGACGACCTGAGTGTGAGAGAGGCACATGCGCTCGTTCCCCGTGTCTGCAGGAGTCCTGTGGTAAAGGGTCATTCTGTCGCCCGTCCTGCCATGGTGAGGGAACATCTGCTGTCATCAGCGGCGGTCTCAGTGTGTGTGCCAGCGGCTGCCATGATGACCAGACCATGACCCTGAACACACACACACACACACACACACACACAGACACGCGCGCACACACACACACGCACTCAGACACACACACTCAGACACACTCACCCACTCACTCACTCATGCACAAACACACATGCACGCACATTTAAACACACAGACACACTCAGACACACTCACCCACTCACTCTCACTCACGCACAAACACACATGCACACACACTTAAACACACATACACACACACAGACACACACACACACACACACACACACACACAGACACACTTACACACACACTCACTCACTCACACACAAACACACACACACACACTCAACCCTCCCACCCACTCACTCACTCACTCACTCACGCACACACATGCACACTCACCTAAACACACACACACACACACACACACACACACACACCTGCTCCTGGAACATACTGCAGGAGGGTCGCTTTCATTATTTACATTCTCTGTGGGCAAAGATTCATCTCACCGTCTCTGATGTGAATGTTCATTAGAGCAGGTCAGCAGGAGGAACACATTTCCATTATGCATCTCTTCATCATTCTCTGTGACGTTCTGAGGATCATAATATCTGAATAAAGCATCACATAAGACAGGAGTCGTAAAACAATGTTACAATTTTTTTAAATAATGAATAAAATAAGAGGATTAAACGAATAAATACATTTTATTAGAATTAAAAAAATAAATCAGATTCAAAAACTAATAAAATAATACATTTGAATAAATTAAAATAATTATATTTAAATAAATACATAAAGGTTTGAATAAAATACAAAAGATTAACATAAATAAATTTGATTATAACAAATAGCTTAAAATTTTTAATTTAAATAAACAAATAATGCAATAATGTAACATAATAGAAACTAAATATTTTAAACATATTTATAATATAATTTGTTTTTATATATTATGTCTTTACACTGCAAAAAAAAAAAAAAAAATTCCTCAGTATTTGTTTTCCAGTACAAATATCTAAATATTCTTAAATCAAGATTATCAAAATGACTGAGGTCAAGTCAAGTCACCTTTATTTATATAGCGCTTTTTACAATACAGATTGTATCAAAGCAGCTTCACAGTGATAACATGAAAATAATACAAGAAAGTTTGTTTCTAGAAGAAAATTGCGTCATCGTCCACCTTAAGGCAGATCAATAATATTGTTGAATATTTAATGTCCCTAGCTAAGCAAGCCAAAAGCCAAGGCAACAGTGGCAAGAAACCAAAAACTCCATCAGTGACAGAATGGAGAAAAAAAACCTTGTGAGAAACCAGACTCAGTCGCTCAGTTCTCCTCTGGCCAACGAGCGAACAGTGTATGGTTATGATCCAGGCAGCATTACAGGTCAGAAGTCAGATTGTATCAGAACATTCAGAATATTTATCCAGTTCCATCTGGTTGGAAGTCGGAGTCATCACGCCGGTATGGAGACGAGTTTGTTGAGGATCAGTGCCGATGGCTGTCGTGTCGATGAGGCCTTCACAGGGCTGATGAGGCTGGCACTTCAGGGATGCGTCGTGGACGTGTGCGCAGGTCCACCATCTGATCGGGATACGGCCCGGATCCGGCTGACTTCAGTAAACAGTTGAGGGACTGGTTGACACTTCAGGGATGCGTCGTGGACGTGTGCAGGCGCAGGTCCACCATCTGATCTGGATACGGCCCGGATCCGGCTGACTTCAGTAAACAGGGGAGGGACTGGTTGACACTTCAGGGATGCGTCGTCGACGTGTTCAGGCGCAGGTCCACCATCTGATCTGGATCCGGCCCGGATCCGGCTGACTTCAGTAAACAGGGGAGGGACTGGTTGACACTTCAGGGATGCGTCGTGGACGTGTCCAGGCGCAGGTCCACCATCTGATCTGGATCCGGCCCGGATCCGGCTGACTTCAGTAAACAGGGGAGGGACTGGTTGACACTTCAGGGATGCGTCGTGGACGTGTCCAGGCGCAGGTCCACCATCTGATCTGGATCCGGCCCGGATCCGGCTGACTTCAGTAAACAGGGGAGGGACTGGTTGACACTTCAGGGATGCGTCGTGGACGTGTCCAGGCGCAGGTCCACCATCTGATCTGGATCCGGCCCGGATCCGGCTGACTTCAGTAAACAGGGGAGGGACTGGTTGACACTTCAGGGATGCGTCGTGGACGTGTGCAGGCGCAGGTCCACCATCTGATCTGGATCCGGCCCGGATCCGGCTGACTTCAGTAAACAGGGGAGGGACTGGTTGACACTTCAGGGATGCGTCGTGGACGTGTGCAGGCGCAGGTCCACCATCTGATCTGGATCCGGCCCGGATCCGGCTGACTTCAGTAAACAGGGGAGGGACTGGTTGACACTTCAGGGATGCGTCGTGGACGTGTCCAGGCGCAGGTCCACCATCTGATCTGGATCCGGCCCGGATCCGGCTGACTTCAGTAAACAGGGGAGGGACTGGTTGACACTTCAGGGATGCGTCGTGGACGTGTGCAGGCGCAGGTCCACCATCTGATCTGGATCCGGCCCGGATCCGGCTGACTTCAGTAAACAGGGGAGGGACTGGTTGACACTTCAGGGATGCATCGTGGACGTGTTCAGGCGCAGGTCCACCATCTGATCTGGATATGGCCCGGATCCGGCTGACTTCAGTAAACCTCGGAATAAACAGAAAGACTAACCTTAGCGTAGATGCCATTCTTCTCATGATGTAACAAGTACATCAGGTGTGTCGGGTACATGAAGTCTTGCTTTCTGAAAAAATCAACAAAATTAAGTGAGTTAAAAATAATTTTGTTTTCATTTTAAATTAACTTTAGTATTCTGATCACATTGGCAGATATTTCTTCTTGTTTTGAAGAAAAACGTACTAAATTATGATACATTTTTCAGAAAACAAGACTTAATATCTTCCGTCATTTTGCTTCTCTAGTAAATATATCTTGATTTAAGAATTTCTAGATATTTGTACTGGAAAACAAGACAAAAATACTGAGGAAAAACATTTATTCAGTGTAACTAAGCTTTAATGCTGTTGTTCATTTTAAGTTCAAGTTAACAACATTTACTAATACATTTTTAAAATCAAAAGTGGTGCAGAAACTATTTTTACTCACAAATAATTACAAAGAAACTAAGTAACACACTGACCTAAACATGAAGTTTTTAAGTAGAAAGACTGAAATAGTATTTTCTTGTAAAATGTAGGCTACAATAATCTTTGTTTTATTTGCAAATTTGAAAAAAGAAATGTACAAGGGGTGAATAAACATTGCATTTTTATTAACCAACATTGACAAAGAATAATAAACACTAATGTTAGCTAATGCAGTTAACAAATGAAACCTCATTGTGAACCGTTACGGATCTAATATCTGCGTTCATGTGTGTTTCAGACGGACAGATCGACGGTCAGCACGCGCTCTCTGACAATCACAACTTATTTATAATCTTTATTATGCGCCGCATCTCATTAGTAGCTGTCAGCACGAGTCTCCAGTCAAAACGGCAGGTCAAATCGGTGTGTCGTCTTTATCTTTAAACGCAGCTGCACACATACAGGCTTTAGTCTGAACAACACTTTTAAGGCTAATGGTAAATACTGACTTTAAAACAGTCTGGGGTTTAAAATACAATCATTATTCAGTAATATTATTGATTTCCGTGCACTGACACTATCAGACGAGAAGAAAACTTGACCTGAATAACGACGCCATTGTCTTCTGCTTGTATCTGAACTGAACTTGTTTAACAATTGATGAACTTTACACGGTTATCGAACTGAACTATGACACTATAGTCTTTTTAGAGCTGCAGAATTTGAACTCGTCCCATATTTGATAGTTTGCATCATTGATTCTGTTATTTTCCCATTTATTAAGCAGCTTTGAAACAATCTATATCGTATAAAGTGCTACAGAAATAAAGATGAGTCGATGGTTTAATTCCGGAGCTTGCAATAAACAATAAAATCATCATTACAAGGAACAAGACAGAAACTTGAGTGCGACACATGTGTACCTCATTAACCCTGTCATACGTAAAATGATGATCTATAGAGCCAGTGTAAATCAGAGCGAGGAAGCCTAGCAACAGCACGCATATGTCATGAGGAATTCAGTGCTACCGTTTGACGAGTGCATTGGTTTTAATTGGCGTTAGTTGCTGCGATTTCATCTTTTTCTAGTGTCTCTATGATAAAGACATTGGGACAAATGACGATGGTGTAGATACAGCGATCATCAGTGCTGGAAAACAGCTTCTCTTGTGCCATTAGAGGTCTGCTGATTTCCCATCGGAGGAGTCGAAGACCAGTTAAAGAACCATAAAAATGCAGATTGTGACATTCTCCGGCATCGCCCCAGTTCTGCTCAGAGTAATTAACACTGGACTGCAGACGCCGCTTTGTCCTTAATACAAATCACGCTTTATATTACAGGAATCGCTCACCAAATCATCAATTATACTCACAAAAGAAGATTCTGAAGAATGCCTTTTCCACAATGAGAGTTTATACTACAGCATAAGGCATGTTTTGCATGTTTTGATTGCTGGGTTGCAGCTCAGTTTTGCTTGAGAACATCATGATGTTGGTCCACCAGCGAGACTAGCACTATATCTCCATGTTGGCCTAGGCTGGTTTATGCTGGTTATAGCTGGTATAGTGCTGGTCCAGATGCATAAACCAGCCTGGACTGATTCATGCTGCTTTATGCTGGATTTTTCAACATATAAATACATTTTGTACGACTCTTATGCTGAAGATTCTTCAGAAATTCTGTTTTTGTGTTCCATGACCATCTTGAAAACTGGGGGGACCAATATTTATGCTGGATGCATTTTATTTTATTTTATTTAAAACACCTCAATCCCAGCTAACAGGGAATGTTCTGGCAAGGTTCTCTCAAAATTATGAACAGACGTTCTTCCAGTAACATTAATACCATGTTTGTTCAAATATTGTCTCAAAATGTTCACAAAAACATTATTTATGCATTGTTTATGGAAGGTCTGAAACGTTTTAGTTGGACTTAATTTGGGCTAACATTTTTTAAATGCTAGTACTTGTTTCATAATTTCCACTTTTTAATCTCATTAATGTAAATAATGTATGTGGATATGTGTATCAAAATTGTAATGTGTGTGTGTGTGTGTGTGTGTACAGGTACACGTGTATATGTATATGTGTGTGTATGTATATGTGTATGTGTATAGTTATTATTTGAAATGTATATATGTGTATATGTATGTATGTGTATATGTGTGTATGTATATATATATATATGCATATGTATGTATATGGGAGATAAACAGTTTTTTTTATATTGTGTTAATATATACAGTGAGGAAAATAAGTATTTGAACAGCCTGCTATTTTGCAAGTTCTCCCACTTAGAAATCATGGAGGGGTCTGAAATTGTCATCGTAGGTGCATGTCCACTGTGAGAGACATAATAAAAAATAAAAAAATCCAGAAATCACAATGTATGATTTTTTAACTATTTATTTGTATGATACAGCTGCAAATAAGTATTTGAACACCTGAGAAAATCAATGTTAATATTTGGTACAGTAGCCTTTGTTTGCAATTACAGAGGTCAAACATTTCCTGTAGTTTTTCACCAGGTTTGCACACACTGCAGGAGGGATTTTGGCCCACTCCTCCACACAGATCTTCTCTAGATCAGTCAGGTTTCTGGGCTGTCGCTAAGAAACACGGAGTTTGAGCTCCCTCCAAAGATTCTCTATTGGGTTTAGGTCTGGAGACTGGCTAGGCCACGCCAGAACCTTGATATGCTTCTTACAGAGCCACTCCTTGGTTATCCTGGCTGTGTGCTTCGGGTCATTGTCATGTTGGAAGACCCAGCCTCGACCCATCTTCAATGCTCTAACTGAGGGAAGGAGGTTGTTCCCCAAAATCTCGCAATACATGACCCCGGTCATCCTCTCCTTAATACAGTGCAGTCGCCCTGTCCCATGTGCAGAAAAACACCCCCAAAGCATGATGCTACCACCCCCATGCTTCACAGTAGGGATGGTGTTCTTGGGATGGTACTCATCATTCTTCTTCCTCCAAACACGTTTAGTGGAATTATGACCAAAAAGTTCTATTTTGGTCTCATCTGACCACATGACTTTCTCCCATGACTCCTCTGGATCATCCAAATGGTCATTGGCAAACTTAAGACGGGCCTTGACATGTGCTGGTTTAAGCAGGGGAACCTTCCGTGCCATGCATGATTTCAAACCATGACGTCTTAGTGTATTACCAACAGTAACCTTGGAAACGGTGGTCCCAGCTCTTTTCAGGTCATTGACCAGCTCCTCCCGTGTAGTTCTGGGCTGATTTCTCACCTTTCTTAGGATCATTGAGACCCCACGAGGTGAGATCTTGCATGGAGCCCCAGTCCGAGGGAGATTGACAGTCATGTTTAGCTTCTTCCATTTTCTAATGATTGCTCCAACAGTGGACCTTTTTTCACCAAGCTGCTTGGCAATTTCCCCGTAGCCCTTTCCAGCCTTGTGGAGGTGTACAATTTTGTCTCTAGTGTCTTTGGACAGCTCTTTGGTCTTGGCCATGTTAGTAGTTGGATTCTTACTGATTGTATGGGGTGGACAGGTGTCTTTATGCAGCTAACGACCTCAAACAGGTGCATCTAATTTAGGATAATAAATGGAGTGGAGGTGGACATTTTAAAGGCAGACTAACAGGTCTTTGAGGGTCAGAATTCTAGCTGATAGACAGGTGTTCAAATACTTATTTGCAGCTGTATCATACAAATAAATAGTTAAAAAATCATATATTGTGATTTCTAGATTTTTTTTTTTTAGATTATGTCTCTCACAGTGGACATGCACCTACGATGACAATTTCAGACCCCTCCATGATTTCCAAGTGGGAGAACTTGCAAAATAGCAGGGTGTTCAAATACTTATTTTCCTCACTGTATATATATTCTTTTCTTTTTTATTGCTCGAAATAAACTTCAATCAATAAAAAATAATAATTAGTATGTCAAAATGTTGACCTTTGTGTCATAATTTAGATTTTGATGTCATAATTATGATTTACCAAAGCATTTTTTTCCCTTATGTGGCAGTTTCCATCATTTTTGGAGTGAAATCATAATAAAAGTTCACAGGTCAAATTGATTTACAGACGGTTAGCAAACCAAAGGACAGGGTGACTGGTAATACTATCAGACTCCAAACCTCACGGATGAAATAAAAAGCTGTTTCCTTTACAAACTGAGCGCATTCATCTTTCAAGGCTACTGTCGATGTTGTTTTCCCACTTAGAAGTGACCGTACGGCCTCGTGTTTGGGTCAGTCGTCTGCATGGCACAATGCAGCACATCGAGCGTCTTCAAACCCACGTCCTCATATTAAACACCTTCCACCCGAGCTCAGAATAGCGCTCTATCTCATGCATGCCGCGCGATGAAGTTTGACTTCTGAGAGCCCAACGTTCAGAAGTATTATAGCACGAGCAACATTTATTCACAGATGCCAAAGTTGAGCATCTGAAAGAAAGTGCTGACCTTTAGCCTCGGATAAATGAATGTGAAAGAACAGAGCAGCTCAATACGGATCCCATTTCTGCTCGATAATAGCGCCGTCGTGCAGATGTTTCGTGGGAAGGTTTTATCAATCTAGCCTTAAACAACACAGATGCATCTGTATGCTGGAGATAAAACACTCAACACGTGACGTGCCGGTCCGGTTAAGAAGAGCTGCAGGGGTTAAAGGAAGACACACTTTTAAAAATAAAGGGAGGCATCGATGGTTTCATGAAGAACCTTTAACATCCAAAGAACCACTAATGGAAAAAGGTTCTTTAGATTATTAAGGGGCTATATGTAAGGATTTTCGTGTGTTAATTGCATTTGTATCGCCAGTGTGAACAGCTTGTAGTGAAACTTATATAATGAGACCTTCCTCGACTTGTCTATGAAAGCCTGTAGACTGATTTTTATGTGAGAAACTCTTGAGGTTTTTGGCAGGAAAATCAAAATGATGTGACGTTTACGCTCCCGAGGGCCTCTCTTCCCTTCAATGACTCATGAAAATAATGCTTATACAATGTTCAGGATAATGCCGAAAGAGCCATTCTGTACTGTAATGTCAATGTGCCATGCAAAGAAAAGAGATTGATTCAATCTATAGTCTCACATAGCCAGATCTATATAGTCTATAGTCTCAAATATACTTTAAATTCAAACTATCATAAGTGTCATTTTAATGAGCTCATCTGTCGACATGATGCCGGTGAATCTCAGAGCTTGTGCAAACATCCACATCTCTATGATCAGATGCTTTCTGAACTGCGGTTTTCTCATTTTTGTTGTGTTTATTTTGTTATTGAGAGGAAAGCGCTGCACTTATTTACATATTCATCTAAACGTCACTCTCAGCAACAGTGGACGGCGTTGTGATGTTCGTTACAGGGTTATTTCTCATAATCATTTAAAGCAACACTAAGGAACTTTTCCTCTTCGGTCCCCCT
Source organism: Rutilus rutilus (assembly GCF_951802725.1). Taxonomy (NCBI): domain Eukaryota; kingdom Metazoa; phylum Chordata; class Actinopteri; order Cypriniformes; family Leuciscidae; genus Rutilus; species Rutilus rutilus. Next base: position 2,268,911 of record NC_140215.1, read on the forward strand.
ACAGGTTGGAAGCGGAATTGTCCATTACCGCTGTCGTAAATAATTTCGCCGCCCGCAGCCTACCGTCGCACGCACGCTCACTGTTTATCCAGCACCGGCTTTGGAACGAACGATGTCCACTGACAAGGTACAGTATGTTGCATGATTTCATGAAAGTATGATGTATTGCGACATCAAAAACTAAATAATGACTATTGTAACGCTTGCCGTAAAGCAAGTCAAATTTGTAGTTTTCTTATGTCTCATTCGAACTACAGAAACGCGACCCGGTCTGGCAAACTTGCATAGTGTGGTTATAGCAGATATAGGGCTGCAAAGCGAATCCAGAAGTGCCTTTCACCCTGTTACGACTTGATGAACCACTGATACGATTTTGGAAACGACTTTAAAGAGACATGCACCGAAACGGGTTGCTGTGAACAGCTGTTTTTGAGGAGGTAAAAAGGGAATTGTTTTACACAACCATTGAGAATTTTAACCGACGTATGTTACCAACTTTACACGAAGACCTAAAGAATCATACCAACTTGTGGAAAACGGGCATCCGATGACCTCTTTAAGAACTGACCACTGAAGGTTTTTCTGGGGAACTGAAAAAGGTTCTTATGGCTAAGCTGTGCAAAAAAACCCCATTTTGGTCCCTTTAGTTTTAAGAGTGATATGGACCGAACACACAGTTATTCAGTCTAACATTTAGGGAAAGTGTCATGAAAACTTTCCTGCAATACCATTACAGCCCACCGTGACACGACACAAGGAATAGAGAAACGAGTGAAAAAGCGTGACTTTCACAGTCCATCTTGCTGATGTGCCAATGGCAGCACAAATGCACAGTGAACCCCGAAGTCTTTCGCATGTTCTTTAACAACCTGGCAGCTGCGAGACATATGATTGGACGGCCCTTATCGCCGTGGCGACACTGCCGCTGTATTATATTTTTAACCTGCGCAGAGACAATGGAGCCGGGTTTGGTGTCAATCACAAAGTTGGACTCGCGGCGGCTGATGAGGCCTCAGAGTTGTGTGTGAATGTGTGTTGTCAGCCCTCGCGGTGACACTGATCCTGCTGAGATTCTCCTCAGATGACCGACGAAAGCAAAGTTTCTGCGGGAGATGAGCTTCGGGAACTTCTGCACTGGCACTAAAAAGAAAGAGAGACAGACAAGAGCAAAACCCTCATTAAACAGCGGCAATCAGTGAACAAACCTCACTGATCTGCTCTTAAAATGACTGATCTCTCACTTCAAAACACTAAAACATTCTTATATCAAGATGCATTTTCTTTAGAAGCAAAATGACTGAAGATATTAAGTCTCGTTTTCTGAAAAATGTATGCTTTAAAAAGTATCTGCTAGTGGAACAAGAAAAAATAAACTTGTTTTCCCTTTGAATTAGCAGCCATTGGCAGATATTTGTTCTTGTTTTATTATATAAGCATTATTAAATCACGATACATTTATGTTAGAAGTAAAATGGCTTAAAATGTAAAGTCTTGAGTTCTGAAAAAAAAAAATCTTAAGTGTTGTAAAATGTTAAATTAAGTGAGTTTATGCTTAAAACATGAGGTCAGAAAAATAAACATAATTCAAAGATTATTTTTACATATAGTCCTACTAGCAAATAATGTTTCTGGTTTTACGCATAAGTTTGATAAATGTTTCAGAAAACAAAACTTAAGTAATGTTGCTTCTCAATTAATCTTGATTTAAGAATGTTTAGATATTTGTACCGGAAAACAAGACAGAAACACCGAGGAAGAACACAATTTTTGCAGTGTATAATTAAAGTAATCATTCACACATTATAAGAATACGTTTGACTAAATGTAATAAATGTATAAACCATATGTGGATTTCGGTGAAAGCTTCATATGTTTTTTTTACTGTCTTCTGGCAACTGGCGTATAAAGCGCTCTGATGAATCTTCTGTGTCGTCTGTCCATTGCATTGTTCAGATAATGGCCTGGTTGTTGGCGGTCGGCAGATAAACAAGGTGAGCTGTAATCGCTCGCCTGTCGGTGGATTTGTAGCTCGGCTTCAGGAGCCCAAACTAAGATGACATTTGAGAAAATCCATAAGCGTCACTGGCCTTTGGAGAGTCAAACTCACGGGATGGAAAAGACAATTAGCAGCATTTCTGCAGTGCGACGGAGGGTTTTTTGCTTTTGTCTCTCTCAAACCTCTCGACACGTCCACGGCCACCCGAGAGACACAGAAAACAGTCAAAGCGTCATTACACAGAAAATGGCCCAAAGAGCAGCAGCACGATCTGTTTCTGCACTGATATGAACGACTGGGACTCATTTGACCCGCAATAACTCCACAGATACACATTTAAAGGAACAGTGCAGCGGAAAATTAACATTCACACGGCTAATCAATCATATTCTTAAGCAAAATGTCCAGTACAAGTATCTAGATTACAAATCAATACACTGCAAAACAAGATTTTCTTTCTTTCTTGCACTGGAAAACAAGACAAAAATAAAATCAAGATACATAATTTACTTGAGAGGCAAAATGACTGAAGGCTAAAAGTTTTGTTTTCTGTTTTTGTTTATGACTCACTGTAAATGCTTCTCCATCTCTGCATGTGCGGTAAGATTAACATGTATTTGGGAATGCAATGTGCACTGGGTTCACTTTACATTCACATTTGCATCATTTCAAACATTGTTGCGGACAAAAGTTTACAGCATATTGCGAAAATATTCGGCCTAAATAAAAGCTGAAAGTTGCCCTGTGGTGAAAATCAAGTTTTTAATGTTGTTTATATGTCTATGTGGTGTTTTTAATATGCTTTAAGACAAACCATGTGTAAATTCATAAGTCGACAGACTCGACACCATTGCTGAGTATTTTCTCCTTAAAACTGTAGTGTACCAAAGACACGTTTTGAAATCGCTGGTGTTTCTGACGTCACAAACTACTTTGTAACCAATCAGATCAACGTGTGATCGTCAACCAGTGGATCTCTGAGATGAGTGAGTGAGTGGAGGCGGGACTCTTTTGCATATTCATAGAACCGCGTATACTAAATGAGGCAAGGGTGTCGAGTTACATTCAAGCTATTTTAAGACAAAAATTATTTTTTTTCAAGGAAATTTTTTTTAAATATGTCATTTTGATGATAAAAGATGAGTTTTAAGTGATAAAATTATTGACTACAGATGCACTGATGAAAAGTGAAGAATTTAAGACATAAACATTAGTATTTTAGTTGGTAACGTAGTGTGGAAGTCGCCATGAAATCAAAATTGACCATTCTTATTCTTCATGAAATATTACAGTGTTTCTTTTTAAATGATTTATCCCTGCACATCATTTTTCAATTTTTGTTCCTTGTAATCTTGAAAATATCTTCCTCTCCCTCTTGCAGCATCTCTTCTCTTCTCTGATGACGAGGGCGGGGCAACAACCTGTCAATCACATGAGATCCACCAATAGCAAACCACCACCATCCATCCTACATTTGTTCTTGTTCCAGAAGTTTCACTCGTATATACGTCATAATAGGGAAGTAAAGACTAGCGCAACTTCTGTTTTATGCTGACTTTATAATAATAATTAATTGAAATATATATTTAAAAAAGATAAAACAATCCAAATGAAGCACTGTTTATGTGACTATTTTACCGGCATCAGAGTACCGTGAACATATGAATGTGCCCTTTATTTAAATATTTGCTTAAAGACCCAAGTTTGGGAAGGCCTGTATTTTTGCAATGCAGTTTCTCTCCCTCACGTCGATCCAAATCCCTATGATTGTCTTCCTTCTGTGGAACAGCAGATGTTTAGCACTGCGAACATCACAGTTATGTATGTTCATCACTGACAGTGACACATCTTCACATGGCATTTGAATACACGTGGCGACGATACGCCACAAACGAGAATCACAAGCTGCAGGAGATTTTCACTGAATAACACCTCAAATGAGTGTCTGTTTCTCACACAAAGCATCACGTCTGCACCTGGAGATCAACACGACCGCGTCACCGAATACTACGGAGCCCCTAAAGGGACATGGCGATGAAGAAGAAGAAGAAGAAAAAAAGAGAGATGTCAATGAGTTCCCTTAAGAAACTCAAAAGTTCTGCGAGTAAATGCAAAGTTTCTCGTGGGAGCGCAAAAGCATTGACATCATTTTCCCCCCCGGAGCTCCATAGACTACAGCTTCTCAAGATGTCGAAGAGAAAGTCTCTAACATCTCACATCTTACATACTGACCTCTTGAGCTTCAGACTGCCATCGGTGGCGTTTTTCATCAGTAGCTTCTATAATAAGCAGCATGTTGTGTATTAGTTTCTATGACGGAGCGTGTTGGTGCCCACGCTTCGTTTGAGACACAGATGGCGCAGTATTTTAGTGGCTGTTGCGTTCGGTGTGTAGGTGTTGATATTGTACTACATGTACAGAATAAGCCCTCTGCAGACTTGGGTTATGTAAAGTTTAACTGCATCTCGGCTTCCAAAAGTTTCACCAGCCGTCCGCCGATCCAACGAGACTGATGTGTTTAGAAGATAACTGTGAACTACCAACTCAAATAGAAGGTGTGTTTGTGCATTAATGACTGTTGTGCTAGAAATACATCATCAAATACTCTGGAATAAAACCTCCCGCACACACACACACACACACACACACACACACACATAACATTAATGGTGTTTTTACCTGCACTCTCTTCAGCCTGTGGTCCGTTCTTCATTATTTCACTAGAAAAAACACCAGATCTAATTAGGTTCTTCAAGCACACATCCAGATGGCTCAAATTTTTGATTTTGTCAGTATTTTTTCTGAAGAAAGACAAACATAAATAGTGATTAAAGCCAAAATATTAAATGTAATGGCTGCATTATTTACTAGGCAATCCACTATTTTGTAGTAAGGGTTAAAATGACAATTTTACATGAGATTTGGAGCCAAATTACAGGGGGGTAAAAATGACTTTAGAAAGATGGCAGAATCATTATTTAATTTTTACACAGAGATTGGCAGGTCTATTAGTTAAATCTGTTGGCTTTAGTAATCTTTAAATGCCAACGGTGACAGTTCAAAAGTGGTGTCTTTTTAAACAGTTTTTGACCACTAAAAATGACCATTTTACTCATGGACCCGCATTAAGATCTCCATATCTCTAGGATTGAACCATATAGGGCCTTTAAAATGGAGATACCAACAGAAAAGTTGGTTAAGAACCAGAATCAAAAAACGATATTAAGGTATCTTTAATACTTCTGGAGTTACAGGCATGCAAACTTGGGGCAAAAAACAAAATAAGTGCTTTTTTCCCCATTTTTGAACTCTCACTGTTGGCATATAATGCAACAAAGATTAGTAAAGTCAACAGATTTTACTAATAGACCTGCCAATCTCTGTGTAAAAAATTAAATAATGATGCTGCCATCTTAAATTAATCTTTTACACCCCATTTGGCTCCAAATCTCAGGTGAAAAGTGTCATTTTGACCCCCCTCTACAAAACAGTGGATTATTCGGTCAATATACTTTCATGACATTTCATATTTTGGCTTTGTTTTTCATTTATGTATTTCTTTCACCTGAAAAAAAAAAAATCGACATTTTTAGCCGGGGACGTCTAGTTCAGTTGACACGGAATGATTGGATTAGCGGATGTGGATTGAGCTCTTTGACATATGAATGAATAAAAATCAAACCCTTGATATTTTGATAGTTAGTGAGAGAAGTCCCATGATTATACACAATTGTTCAGACTCACTAAACAAGGAGTCATTTTATAAAGTTACAAAGAATCATCCAAATAAGAGCCGAATGAGTCAGAAAAATTACATTACGTTTATCTCAATTTATGCTGCTAAACAGTATTCTTGTCTTGTTTTTCAGTAGAATTATCTAAACAAATGGAGTCAGAAAAATCAACTTAATTAAAAGTCAAAACGGGAGTATTTTATGACCCTATTGGCTGATATTTGTTCTTTTTAAGCATAAACTCGCTTCAGATAACAAGACTTAATATCTATAGTTTAAGAAATGTATCTTGATTCAAGAATGTTTAGATATTTGTACTGGAAAACAAAACAAAAATACTGATCTGACGGTGTTAGGAGAGATGTTCTGATGAATTATTAATATGTTTAAGCGAAACAGCCCTCCTGGACTCATTCGGCCACTGCGTTTGATGTCAGCGCTTTTAAAAACTGCACCTGTATCACCTTCTGACACTCAAGAAGAGAACAGGATCATATCCACAATCCCAACCCGCTTTAGCTGCTGGTCAGGCAAGGTTCTGCATGATGGGAAGAGAGCAAGACAGACAACATGGAAGATATGTTTTCTTGTTTTAAGTATACTTAATTTTACACAATTTTTCAGAAAACAAGATTTAAACTCCCCCTGTAGTCAATAATTGTATCCCTTAAAACTCATCTTTGATCACCAAAATGACATTTATTTTTCATTCCTTAGAATATCTTGAATGTAACTCGACACCCATGCCTCATTTAGTATGTGCGGTTCAATGAATATGCAAATGAGCCCCGCCTCCACTCACTCACTCAGCTCAGAGATCCACTGGTTGACGATCACACGTTGATCTGATTGGTTACAAGGTAGTTTGTGACGTCAGAAACACCAGCGATTTCAAAGTGTGTTTTTGAGACTGTCTTTGGTTCACTGCAGTTTTAAGGAGGAAATACTCAGCAATAATGTCGACTTATGAATTTACACATAGTTTGTCTTAAAGCAGATTAAAAACACCACATAGACATATAAACAACATTAAAAACTTGATTTCACCACAGGGGGACTTTAATATCTTCAGTCATTTTGCTTCTCCAGTAAATGTATCTCGATTTAAGAATGTTTAGATATTTGTACTGGAAAACAAGACAGAAACACTGAGGAAGAACATCATGTTCCAGTGCATGACGTCACATACTATCAGCAAACCCCGAAGAGCTGTTGCGTGACCCGGTACTGCAGAATATGATCTTCTCTTCACCTGACGCCCACCTAGTGCTCTCACCGGGCAGCATTCAGGGAGCAGCTCTTAAAGTCCCGTCAGAAACACTGCCACACAAACTCCTCCACCGTCTTACGCATTTACATCCACTTCACTGCATTACTGCCACTGATGCGGTTTAATCCAGGAATCTGGTGATCAGATGTCAAAGGTCGCTCTGCAACAGCTTCAATAAGCACATGACACCACGAAAGTCCTCATTAAAGCAAAAGTTTTTTTGCTTTTAGTATGAATATGATAGCCTTACTGTTATCGATAAGCTGGTGTGCTCCAAAACAATGACAAAATTCACATTTAGAAGATATAAGTGTTCAAAACTTACTCTCTCCCTTCCGCCAATATGGATCAGTGATTTTGATGACATCACTCTGCACTTCAGCTTCTCATCAGATTTTCTGTCCAATCAAATGCTCTCTAGAATCTGAAGCTCCGCCCCCTACATTATAAACAGACGCTGAAACTGCGGCTGAAATCGGTCACTTGTTCACACATTTACTGTTTTATACATGGTGAACGACACAAAGTGCACTATATAGGGGATAGGGAATGATTCATAAGACCAAAATATCACAACCCGCACCTGCTCACTTCTAATAACTCTGTAAACTCGATCGCTTTATGAGCCAGGCTTGAAGTTTTTTGGCTTTTCGTATGAATATGTTAGCCTTACTGTTATCTATAAGCTGGTGTGCTCCAAAACAATGACACAATTTGCATTTTACAGATATAAGCATTATATATTTTTTAATTATTATAAAACGTACAGACTCTCACTTCCGCCAATATGGATCAGTGATTTTGATGACATCACTCTACACTTCAGCTTCTCATCATATTTTTTATCCAATCAAATGCTTTCTAGAATCTGAAGCTCCGCCCCCTTCAATGTAAAGAGACGCTGGAGCTGCGGCTGGAATCGGTCACTTGTTCACACATTTACTGTTTTCTACATGGCACATTTTCTGAATGGCACTATATAGGAGATAGGGAACGATTCAGACAGTGCAAATATGCTTTCCATCATGGCGAATGAAGTCTGGTTTCACGTTAGTGTCACGCGAACCGCCGCAGACACAGAGACACGACACACAGAGCGGATCATGTGATCGAGTCGCCGCAGACCAGAAAACGTATCAGATCCATTCAGTTCTGCACAGAATGCTGTATTTTAAAGCGATATGGAGGAGATTAGGTGGAGAAACGGTTAGAGATTAGGAAGAAACTGCGGCTTTATCGAGCTCAACGGCTCTGGTCGAGTTGTGATATAAACAAAACGCTATTGGCTATTTAAAAAAGGGGAGGAGCTGCTCGTTATGCCCCGCCCCGTCTTCCTGTTTCAGTGGAAATTACTGAATAACGCTGCGTCTTTCAAGGCACTTCAGTGGGACTTTAAGACGTGCTATAGTTTAATAAGGTTCAGGGTTTGTTCAATATGAGAACTAGTATTGCATGGAAAGTTTTAGTGAAACTATTTTGCTAAATCTCAACTACATCCAGATAATTGTTACAATTCTGCTCTGCAAATTCCGCTTTTAGTCCATCACGGATGACGTGTCGCCATATAAATCGGTTGAGTTGCAGCTAATCATCTATCTGTCTGTCGGACCCACCAATAACGAAGCAGTTGTGCTCTAAAATAATGCACACGGTCACTTCCCCGTTCACTGTGATGCTCAGAGACATTAATTATGGATGCATATGTGCCTCTCCAGCGAACACACACACACAAACTGGGAAAACTTTCATTATGTTCCAGTCGTTCAGACCCGGAGCTCGTGTTACAAACCGAACTGCTGCTATTGGACATTTCTGACATCGAGGTTTGACTTAATGACCAGGAGACGGACATATAGGCGTGATGTGCCGTCGAATCCCACATTAATGAATAGCGCAGTGTTCCTGTTCTGCTGATGCCATGTGGCTCTTATCAACGCCGAGATGCTGACAGAATCCATCCCTCCATCCCAAAAAAACATAAAAAATCGCTGTGTCGCAGCACCTGCCTTTTTTGTCTATTCATGCTGTCCTCGCCACATCTCGAGCGCTGCAGCAAGAGGAGCTTCTCAACTTGTTGTGAAACTTTCTGAGACGGATCTGCAGCACAGTTATGAAAAGATCCCGTGTCAATGAAACTTTTGAGCACGTAGATGGCGCTTCACTCGACACGTGGGCGACAGTTTCACAAACGCACAACTGTAGAGTTCATCAGTGTTGGTTCCGGGTGTACGTTTCCCATTTATTTTCCCTATAGAAATCTCTTTGTTTAAACGCTAGTTGCCAAACAAATCAACCGGCTGCGAGGAGAATCATGACATTACAAACTTTGATTTGAAGCAAAAAAAAAGTTCAGACAAAAGACTTGATGAATTTAATGAGGGGAAAGAACTACAATCCCATGAAGCATTGCGAACAACAATCAAAATAGAAACAATGGTGAAATATAAAACTATTAATTTAAAGTTCTTGATTGTATCTATAGAAACAACATATTTTAAGTTTAATGCAAAATATGCATTTATATGTATACTTACATGCACAAGCATTTTGGGAGCATATGGAGACTCAATTACATGATTCGCGGTGCTTCATGGGAGTGGGCGGAGCTAAAGAGCTCTTAGTTGTGTTCGGATGTGTCCGAAATCGCCCCCTACACCCCTAAATGGGGCACTATTTTAGGGAACAGCCATTTGTAGTGGTGTCCGAAACCATAGTAGACGTTATCGAGTGCACTCATTCAATCCCACAATGCACCGCAATAACGAGTGTACAACCGAAGTACAGCTAGAGACTACCCATAATGCACTGTGAGAGTCCTTTGATGACTTTCGAATCGCTCTCGTGGTACTTTGATGTCACACACCGATCAATGCCGCTTTAAGTCGGACATGCCTCTTTTGTTGCGATTTTATGATTTCTGCACGGCATCATGGGTAATGTAGTTTTGCTTCAAAAGATTGATTAACAACCTCTGAACCAAGCGTGAAGCCAAAGCGTCTTGATCGCCCCCCGATGGCTGGTCCCAGTATAGCTCACAAACCCCGCCTCCCCATGAAGTCTAATGGGACGCGATGGAAACTAAACAATCAAATTTCACTTCAAATAAATTTTCTCCAAACATGTTTTCTGTCATTTTAGGTCGTTTTTATCACGCAGATGTAAGTTTAAGTGTTCGTTTCTTGAAGTAAGTTTGGTCTTAGTTAGTTATTTGATGCTATAAAAGCGGGAATGTGACGTCATGATTGACAGCTTCTCTAAATGAGGCAACAACAGACTTTTGGGGGGATTTTTGGAAGGAGATTAGAGCTTCAACTTTACTTTCTACATGTCCATAGCTGTTTATTTCACACTGACTCAGCAATAAACTTTAAACTAACAGTTTCTGCGAGAGTGTGGGCAGCACCTTGATCTCGCAGCTCCACTACTGTGCAAAATCAGGTCCCAAATCTGCGCAAGATGTCTTTGGCGAGTTTGGCGGCTTCACTTTTCACCAATGGAAGAGAGTGAAGGGGTGTCGTCCATCTTTTTTTACAGTCTGAACTCACAACAGTTCTGTCTTTAAAGGTTCATAAGTTATTGTTAAAAATTACTTCTCTATGGAGAAAACGAATGGCGTTTTTACTTAAGGAGTATTCAAAAGCAGGTCAGCTTACACCTTCTGACTATGAAATCTAAAGAGTCTTCAATAAATGGCGGCCTTATCAGCAACCGCAGCACAAGAGATGGAAACCTGCCCTCCAATGAAGCTCTCGTCCGGATTACGCTAATCCAATAGTCATTCTCCATGCCGCCTTCCTCTTCGCAGGCATCCGCGCCTTTCAAAAGAGAGCCATTCAATCCCTAATGAGATTACGAGTGGAAAACCAACATTTCCAGAGATTGTTTTTGGAAGGAAAACGAGCGAGTTATCGGTGTCTGTCTCTGTCGTTTTAACACCTGTCATTGGAATCGATCCACCGGACCCGAGATCACTGAATCTCAGAGGGCAGAGAGTCGGTGACCGGCATCGATCGGACATTTGTATGCATGGGAACGTGCGAGGGCTGTTCTTTTAGCGAGGGTAAAATTGGTTGTGGACGTGCGTGGGAGTCGCTGTGTCATTAGGGGCTTCGCTGCTGACTCTCCTGCCCACTCGCTGAGATCTCGTCCTGTGAAGAATGGCATAATCCTCCTGGGCCGAGTCAAAAACGGATGGATGGTGGGTGGATGGAGTAGTGAAATCCGTGGAGGAGGATACAGAGCCGTACGGTTTGATGCACAACTAGAACTTAAGGCCATCAAAGTGGTTGGTAATGGGTGAAGGAGGACCAGGATGTTCATGTCCGTGTGAAAGCGCCGATCCGGGGATGGAAATAGAAAACACGCATGTTAACATCGACACATGAGTGACTGCAAATGTTTTCAAAGACAATATTCAGTAATATTATTGATTTGACTGCACTGACACTATCAGATGAGAACAAAACTTAAACTGAATAATGACGCTATTGTCTTTTTGCAAGTTTTGAGCTGCTTTACATCTGAATTTGTCTCATATTTGATGAAGTTTGCATCATTGATGCTGTTTATTACAGTGAAGCTGCTTTTGCATGTTAACATCGACACATGAACAGTCATAGACTGAGCAACATTCATAATGTTTAAAAGACACTTAATATTCAGTAATATTATTGATTTGACTGCGCTCAGACGAGAAGAAAACTTGAACTGAGCTGATTAATGAGACTTTTAAAACTGATTTACAGCAGAATTTGAATGTCTCATATTTGATGAAGTTTGCATCATTGATTCTGTTTATTACAGTGAAGCTGATTTGTAATCTGTAATATTTCATGTGATTTCCAAACAACTACAGTAATAACATATTGACACCAGTAAATAATTTGCTTTGAAACTATTTGTATTCTGTAATATTTCATGTAATTTCCAAACAACTAATAACATATTGACACCAGTAAATAATTTTTTTAACCTCAGTATAAAATTTAGTTATGCCCAAATAATAAATCCTGATTAAAACGTTTTAGTTGAATGAACTATAAAACTAGTTGAGCAAACATACTTTTTTTACGTTGGAGTCAAGTTTGGGACGACTAAATAATAACGAGTGAAGCAGCAACTTTGAAGAGAGAATTTGAGTGAATGTAAAACATCTGTGGAACTAGTTACTAAATAATAATTAGTTGAGACCACTTTACATTTTTTACAGTGTGGATTAAATGAATAAATCCTAACAGATTACTATTTGGTATATTTAGACTCACTGTGGTGATGAACTGATATAAAATCTTGTTGTTGTGAACAGGCCTTTCGTGTGACTCACTTTCTTTTGGAAAACATAATAGTGTCAAGCATTAAAGACGACTATAAATACATGCAGCTCTTCGTTGACGGCCAATTACTTGGTGAGATTCCCAGAGAGCATCTGAAGTCACCGACGAGACCAGCGGTCTCTCTTCAGCCCGAATCAATTTACACATCAGCCTTTCCATCAGCATCATTCACACACTGTGAGCGCAGATCTTTCAGGAAGGACCTTCACTCTTTCATGTTGCTCTTTTCATCTCTTTGAAGAACGAACCTCCTCCTTTCATGAGCAGCTGGAAAAAACAAACATGTAAACAGTCAGAACTGCTTTCATGTGTTTGCTGTTGCCACATCTCTACTTCTATATATATATATATATATACACTCAATTTAATCAATCTTGAAAAAAAAAAAAATCAAATGAATATAAATATAATACATATTTACATGGAAAAATATTCATATAAAATTATAACCTGCTTTTGCTCTATATATATATATATATACAAATACATATGAAATATTCAAGGTATTAACATAAAATATATTAATATATTAAAATATAGAAATATAAAATATATTATTACTATTAAAAAACATTAAAGTATTTATAAAATATATTAATAACAATTATAAAACGATGGTTTTATTTTTATATATATATATATATTAAGAATATAAAACATAATAATATAATATTAAAGATTAAAGATTAAAGTGAATTAATATACATACATATGAAATATTCAAGATATTAACATAAAATATAATAATATTAAATATATTATTCATATAAAAAACATTAAAGTATTTTTAAAATATATTAATAAAAAATTATAAAACTGGTTATATTTATGTATAAATATATATATATATTTATTAAGAATATAAACAATAATATAATATTAAATATTAAAGTAAATTAATATATAGTATAAATAATATAAAATAAAATGTATATTGAAAAATATATATTAATATTTAATTATAAAGCATGAGATTATATGGCTATATTGAATTATGTTTTATTCCATTTTCTATTTTAGTAAAAAAACATGTAAATCATGTCTTTATTTGACCTGCTTTGCCGGAATCACCTTACTATATATGTGTGTTGTTAAATTAAATGCCATTATTATAATTTTTTATTATAAATGTACTTTAAATCTGGCCTTGAAGAAATGAAACCTGCAGTCATATTGAAGGCTTAATGTCCTTTCTCAAATAAAAAGCGTGGCTCCGATGTTCACGGTTCTATAAGTGAAGCTCAAAGTTTTGAAGAGGTCACGGAGGTCAAACGACATCATAACTCTGGATATCGGAGCTGAGATAAGCCTGATCTCTGCAGACACAGGCGCAGCACGGGCTCATGGGTAATGACCCTCTCAATATGCTCTCGACACGTATGTGCAGACTGTTACACTGCAATAACAAGCGTGAAACGCTCTTCAATATTCAGTTATTTGCAGAAGCGTTCTCATCTTGAGCTGTAGAGTCCTAACTATAACTGACAGAGAGGAGGGAGGGGAAAAGAAAAAGAAAACCACACACTGCCCTCAGACTGTTTGCTTTTCCATGTGTGTGTGTGTGTGTGTGTGTGTGAGAGGGAGAGAGAGGAAGAGAGAGAGAGAGAGAGAGAGAGAGGGGAAAAAGTGCTCCTGAAAGTGGTGAACGCAGATCTGCGGGAGAATGAGGACTTAATCCAGTGTCTGAAAGGTAAGCAAGGGCTTCACTGGCGTGCGGATGAGAAATGAACGCGTCGAGTGGAATAACTTGAACTCTTCCCTGCAAAACAGGTCAACAGACTCTCACTGGTGCAGCATGGGAAATGTGTAGAGCTGCTCCATCACACACATTTCATTGGTGACTTTTTGGACCTTGTGTAGTTTGAAGGAGGTTGGAGAGCACAGAGATGGACCAGAATATTAAATCAGGTGATCAGATCTAAAACATCTGATCATCTGCGTCGTATTGTCACTGATTTGTGAGTGGAGTTTGACACTCCTGGCGCACGTTTGCATAACAAAAAAATGTGTGCTGGTCAACGATTAATCGCATCCAAAATAAAAGTTTGTGTTTACATAATATATGTGTGTAATTGTTTCGTATATTTAAATACACACATATGCATGTATATATTTAAAGGAACACGCCGACTTTTTGGGACTTTAGCTTATTCACCGTATCCCCCAGAGTTAGATAAGTCCACACATACCCTTCTCATCTCTGTGCGTGCCGTTACTCTGTCTGACGCACCCACCGCTAGCCTAGCTTAGCACAAAGACTGGAGGTAAATGGCTACAGCTAGCATACCGCTCCCAATAAGTGACAAAATAACACCCAATAAGTGACTTCTGAGAACTATATTCTCAGAAGGCGAAGCACTGCTACTTCTGCGGAGTGATTTACTCCAACTCTGAGCGAACTCTCTGCTCCTCACCACGGGGCCTCTCAGGCGCTGCGAGTAAATCCCTCCGCAGAAGTAGCAGTGCTTCGCCTTCTGAGAATATAGTTCTCAGTATGTATACGGTTAGAAGATGGCTCATGTGTCTCATGTGACCTTGTTATTTGTACACGCTGTGACTATACAAATCACAACATGTAAATAGGAAAATGTTGGCGTTATTTTGTCACTTATTGGGAGCGGTATGCTAGCTGGAGCCATTTACCTCCAGTCTTTGTGCTAAGCTAGGCTAGCGGTGTGTGCGTCAGACAGAGTTATGGCACGTGCGGAGATGAGAAGGGTATGTATGGACTTATCTAACTCTGGGGGATACGGTGAATAAGCTAAAGTCCCAAAAAGTCGGCGTGTTCCTTTAAGAAATATTTGCATACTGTATATTTATACATAATTTATATTATATATAAATATAACATTTTTATTTATAAATAACAAATTTTTCTTAAATATATACATGCATATGTGTGTGTTTATATATACAAAATAATTATACACCGTACACACACATATATTATATAAAACAATTACATAATATTTTATTTTTGGATGCGATTAATCGTTGCCCAGCACTAAAATATACATTTTCTTTCTTAGTATTTTTTGCCTTTTTTTCCAGTGCAAACATCTAAACATTCTTAAATCAAGATGCAAGAAAAACAAAGAGAGTTTCTGCTGAAAACAAGAAAAAATATCTTCCAGTGGGGAAAAATAAACAATTCAAATGGAATAGGCAGATTGCATTGCTGATATTTGTTCTTGTTTTCAGCATAAACTCACTTCATTGATGCATTTTTCAAAAAACAAGTGTTCATATCTTAAGTCTTTTCACTTCTTCAGTAAATGCATCTTGATTTAAGAATGTTTCCTGAGAAAGAATATCATTTATTGCAGTGTATGCCTATAAACTCACCTTCTGTTCAATACAATGCATTTAACATCGAAAACATGTCATGCCTTAACATGCATGAAAAAAACACGGCCTGTTCCTGCTTCTCCCTCAAAAACAGTTACGAGAAAATTAATAAGAAGGAAATGCGCGTGAATCGCAGGTGACGAACGCACGCTTCTGACACTCCTTGTCAACTACAAAAAGCGGCGTGTTGAAATGGCCCGGATCTGTGATGCAGAAAGCGAGAGGCCGCTCAAACGCTGACAAACGGAGGCAGGAGGAGGGCATGCAAAGAAACACCA
Organism: Rutilus rutilus; assembly: GCF_951802725.1. Classification (NCBI taxonomy): domain Eukaryota; kingdom Metazoa; phylum Chordata; class Actinopteri; order Cypriniformes; family Leuciscidae; genus Rutilus; species Rutilus rutilus. The sequence goes on from NC_140215.1 coordinate 2,284,870, forward strand.
ACACACACACACACACACACACACACTCTCTCCTGATATCTGCCGCTTTGTGCTGAGAGAAGATAAACCATTTGGAGCTGTGTGGGATGTTTTCCCCCAGGAACCTGGTAACAATGCCAAGATGCCGGTGGAGGAGTGAGGGGAGATCGGCGTAGGAGGAACGGATGCTGTGTGTGTGGGGTGGGATACGGGAAAGCGACTAAGAAAGACATGATTTAATGGGATATGGGGCTCAAAGCGGTTTAAAGGGTCGTCGGATCGAGATACTCTTGCCATTTAACTGCAGATTCCCAACAGGCGGCCTCTCTGAAATCAATGGCTGGAATAAATGCTATCGTACGGGGCATGATGGGACTGGTGCAAGTGTGACCCGAGCGAGTGTGTGTGTGTGTGTTTGGGGCCGAAAAATCGTTCCTTGCGCTCTTTGGTGGCTTTCCTTGTGTTTCTCAGAAAATCCCGACTAATTACTGGCTCTCATTGCAAAAGAGGATCGATGTGTGTCTAACTGGCCCACTGGGTCACGACTCCCATTTGAAATGCCAACATTTACACTCGTCCAAACCTCTCTATGATTGTCTGAATTCTCCGGACACCACAGCGCTTGTTTTCCTGACACAGATGTGGGAAATCATGAGCTAGATTTCTTAAACTTAAAGGGTTCGCAGGGAAATGAAAATTCTGTCACACTGATGTCGTTCCAAACCTGTAAGACTTTTGGTCATCTTTCATGAAATCTGAGAGATTTCTGTCCCTCCATTGACAGCTACGCAACTACCACTTCAAACCACGCTTCAAAAAGTTCATAAAGAGATCGTAAAAATAATCAGTATGATTATTGAGCGGTTTAGTCCAAATTTTCTGAAGAGACTCGACCGCTTTATATGATGAACAGATTTAATTTAGGCTTTTATTCACATATAAACATTCATCAACTCACACATCAGTTGTGTTAAACAGAAGCTCAGACATGTTCACTTGACAAGCGAGAACCAATGAGGATCATTCTCGTGTTACGCATCACGTTTGAGCTTCTGCAAGAACCAATGAGGATCATTCTCGTGTTACGCATCACGTTTGAGCTTCTGCGAGAACCAATGAGGTTCATTCTCATGTTACGCATCACGTTTGAGCTTCTGCAAGAACCAATGAGGATCATTCTCGTGTTACGCATCACGTTTGAGCTTCTGCAAGAACCAATGAGGTTCATTCTCGTGTTACGCATCACGTTTGAGCTTCTGCAAGAACCAATGAGGTTCATTCTCGTGTTACGCATCACGTTTGAGCTTCTGCAAGAACCAATGAGGTTCATTCTCGTGTTACGCATCACGTTTGAGCTTCTGCAAGAACCAATGAGGTTCATTCTCGTGTTACGCAGAACGTTTGAGCTTCTGCAAGAACCAATGAGGTTCATTCTCGTGTTACGCATCACGTTTGAGCTTCTGCAAGAACCAATGAGGTTCATTCTCGTGTTACGCAGAACGTTTGAGCTTCTGCAAGAACCAATGAGGTTCATTCTCGTGTTACGCATCACGTTTGAGCTTCTGCAAGAACCAATGAGGTTCATTCTCGTGTTACGCATCACGTTTGAGCTTCTGCAAGAACCAATGAGGTTCATTCTCGTGTTACGCATCACGTTTGAGCTTCTGCAAGAACCAATGAGGTTCATTCTCGTGTTACGCATCACGTTTGAGCTTCTGCAAGAACCAATGAGGTTCATTCTCGTGTTACGCATCACGTTTGAGCTTCTGCAAGAACCAATGAGGTTCATTCTCGTGTTACGCAGAACGTTTGAGCTTCTGCAAGAACCAATGAGGTTCATTCTCGTGTTACGCATCACGTTTGAGCTTCTGCAAGAACCAATGAGGTTCATTCTCGTGTTACGCATCACGTTTGAGCTTCTGCAAGAACCAATGAGGTTCATTCTTGTGTTACGCATCACGTTTGAGCTTCTGCAAGAACCAATGAGGATCATTCTCGTGTTACGCAGCATGTTTGAGCTTCTGCAAGAACCAATGAGGATCATTCTCGTGTTACGCATCACGTTTGAGCTTCAGCAAGAACCAATGAGGTTCATTCTCGTGTTACGCAGAACGTTTGAGCTTCTGCAAGAACCAATGAGATTCATTCTCGTGTTACGCAGAACGTTTGAGCTTCTGCAAGAACCAATGAGATTCATTCTCGTGTTACGCATCACATTTGAGCTTCAGTAAGAACCAATGAGGTTCATTCTTGTGTTACGCATCACGTTTGAGCTTCTGCAAGAACCAATGAGGTTCATTCTCGTGTTACGCAGAACGTTTGAGCTTCTGCAAGAACCAATGAGATTCATTCTCGTGTTACGCAGAACGTTTGAGCTTCAGTAAGAACCAATGAGATTCATTCTCGTGTTACGCATCACATTTGAGCTTCAGTAAGAACCAATGAGGTTCATTCTTGTGTTACGCATCACGTTTGAGCTTCTGCAAGAACCAATGAGGTTCATTCTTGTGTTACGCATCACATTTGAGCTTCTGCAAGAACCAATGAGATTCATTCTCGTGTTACGCATCACATTTGAGCTTCAGTAAGAACCAATGAGGTTCATTCTCGTGTTACGCATCACGTTTGAGCTTCTGCAAGAACCAATGAGATTCATTCTCGTGTTACGCATCACATTTGAGCTTCAGTAAGAACCAATGAGGTTCATTCTTGTGTTACGCAGAACGTTTGAGCTTCTGCAAGAACCAATGAGATTCATTCTCGTGTTACGCATCACATTTGAGCTTCAGTAAGAACCAATGAGGTTCATTCTTGTGTTACGCATCACGTTTGAGCTTCTGCAAGAACCAATGAGGTTCATTCTTGTGTTACGCAGAACGTTTGAGCTTCTGCAAGAACCAATGAGATTCATTCTCGTGTTACGCATCACATTTGAGCTTCAGTAAGAACCAATGAGGTTCATTCTTGTGTTACGCATCACGTTTGAGCTTCTGCAAGAACCAATGAGGTTCATTCTTGTGTTACGCAGAACGTTTGAGCTTCTGCAAGAACCAATGAGATTCATTCTCGTGTTACGCAGAACGTTTGAGCTTCAGTAAGAACCAATGAGGTTCATTCTCGTGTTACGCATCACGTTTGAGCTTCTGCAAGAACCAATGAGGTTCATTCTCGTGTTACGCATCACGTTTGAGCTTCTGCAAGAACCAATGAGGTTCATTCTCGTGTTACGCATCACGTTTGAGCTTCTGCAAGAACCAATGAGGATCATTCTCGTGTTACGCATCACGTTTATGAAAAGCCTAAATTCCTAGAGTCTCTTCAGAAAATGTTGACTAAACCGCTCAATTCATATGGATTAGTTTTACAATCTCTTTATGAACTTTTTGAAGCATCAAGTGGTAGTTGTGCAGCTGGAGGGACAGAAATCTCTCAGATTTCATTAAAGGTTAACAAAAGTCTTACAGGTTTGGAACGACATCAGGGTGAGTAATTAATGACAGAATTTTCATTTTTGGGTGAACTAACGGGTTGGAGGAATCATTTACGAATGCTAGAGAACAGGGTCACTTCTGAACATGGGACAGTCCTGTTTTCCAGATTAGATCCAAATCTAAATAAATTTTTGATCAGAAAAATACAAAGGGGAAACAAGTTTATTTTTCTGACCCCATTGGCAGATATTTGTTCTAGTTTTAAGCAAGAACTCACTTCATTTTGACTCCTTTTCAGAAAACAAGACTTAATAGCTTCAGTCAGTTTGCTCCTCAAGTAAATGCATGTTGATTTAAGAATGCTTAGATATTTTTACTTGAAAAATACAAAAAAATTTTTTTTTTTTTTGCAGTGTCAAAATCTTGCATACGAGAATAGGGGTAGAGGTAGAGAATAGAGAGCTGAGGTTTTATGGTTTCCATTGAGTCGTTTCAGGAGATCGGCGAAGGGTCCATTAGCTCTCTTCATCAATGATCAGCCCACGCTCGCTCTTAATTCTGCTTTCTGGAACTGCTAAGAATCATCTTCAGGACAGCATGTACATCAGCAAACCTGCACATCACACAGACACATAAAACACAGCCTGTCATGGGACAGGATCGGCTGTGTAATGGCATTTAGTCCTTTCTCTGGTATAATGGGGAATATAAGCCGTACGCAACATGAGGCCTGTGATTGGCTTGAGGAGCTGAAGCCGAACCAGTGAAGCACGAAACACCTACGTAGTCCTATCTGCTCCTATTTAGCAATCAGTTAATCCTGACACTAATCTGCACGTCTGGCTCTCACAGAAAGAGGCCAGTGCGAATTCATTTAGGAGTCAAAGCCACCAGTACGGGCCTCATGATCTTAAAATTAGGTCTAAAATTATGTTTGTTTAAACAATCAGTTCTGATGCTCATAAATGTTAAACATTGCATCTCAAACACATAAGCTGCTGGTTTGAGAAGACTTTGCGGTTTTCACTTTAAAGAGATCTTGACACCGAAGCTTATGCAACCTATTGCATGTGGGAGTTGGTATTTGAGGCACAAAACCAGATTTAGATAATCTTATATAGCACTTCCTACACACACAAACCATTTCTATTTTTTTTTTTTGTGGCCAGTGCTGACCTAACACTCTCTGTACAAACAGATCATGTTTTCATTATGTGCCGCCTATTCATTTCAATAAGTGTTTAACACACAAACATGCTAAAAATAAAATGGATCGTTCACCCTGTTTGACTTTCTTCTGTGAGTGACGATATTTTGAAGAACGTTGGGAACCAAACAACTTTGGACCCCATTGGCTTTCATTATATGGACAAAAACAGCTGACCAGACTCATCTTTTATGGATGGTTAAAATACTGGTGTCTAGCACGCCTGGACGTTTTAAAAGTGTTTAATTATAGTAATCATCATCATTTCATAGCTTAAACAATCAAAATTCTTTTAAAATCTTTTAGCTCGACTTTTGTGATATCAACTTCAAATTTGGAACACAACTTATTTAGACGTGCAATTTTAGAGTCCACACTATTTCATGAAATATATTTTTTGCATAAAATAAAAAATATTTAGCTCAGTAGATTTGCTTTACAGTAAACTGAACAGGGATATGGAAGTAGAAATCAGCAACAGGCAATACTTGCGTCTGAAATCACATATAGGAACTACATTTGAAATTACTATGCAAGTGTTAAAAAAGTACAATCTATATAATATAAATGTGATTAGCATGAATGAAATTCAGACGTACTACATCCGCCATGTTGTTACAGTCACATGACCTACCAGCTGCGTTGCTTTACTGCCATTTGAATACGTAATAACTAATTTGAATAAGTAATTACTTTAGACAGCTAAAAAGTATGTTCTATATAGTATGAATGTGTGTAGTATGAATGTAATATGGATGTAGGCTACTACATTTGCCATGATGTCATTATCATGTGACCTACCAGCGTCAGTTGTGTCGCTTTACTGCCATTCACAAATCTTCTCCCATGGCCTCATGGGAAAGTAAAGCGTCCATCACATGCACACTTCAGAATCTCACTGGGAGAAGTAGGTCAACCGAGGACTTTTTGTCTACTCTTTGTGAATTCGGACATACTTCTTTTGTCACATACTTCTTTTGTCACATACTGTTTTCACTTATAAAGTAGGGAAGTGTGTGATTTCAGATGCAGCCAGTTTATTTGGCCATACTACTCTTATGGCGTACTGTTTTTCGCATACTATATAGTAGGGAAGTATTCGATTTGACACAGCAGTTAAGTGTAGTTTGTTGTTCAAATGAAAGAAATCACAAGTATGACACCATATACATTTAAAAGAAAGCGTCATCAGTGACGGGATTAAAGTCGACATGAAACAGAAGTTGCAACAGTTTTTTCTTCCATACTGTGATGTAGCCTATATTTATGGAAGCTTGTTTCCATCACAGAATGAAACATTTTAAAAGATAATTGCGACTTTTTTTCTCGCGATTGCGACTTTATATCAGCAAATTCGGACTTTATAAATCTTAATTGCATGTTATAAAGTCAGAATTGCGAGATATAAACATTAAATTCTGAAAACAGTCAGAATTGCGCGTTTATATCTCGCAATTCTGACTTTATAACACGCAATTGAGACTTTATATCACGATTCACGCAATTCTGACTTTATACCACAAAGCAGCGACTTTATATCGCGCAATTCTGTTTTTATAACTCGCAATTGCGTCTTTATATCATGCAATTTTGAGATAAAAAGGCAGAATTGTGAGATAAAAAGTCTTAATTACCTTTTTTATATTTTTTATTCTGTGGCGGAAACAAGCTTCCATATAGTGAAACTGCTTCTCAAACAAGAACAAATGTGGGCGGGGCTTGATTTTGTCTATGGGGAATTGATTGGATGGTTGTGGTTTGCTATTGGTAGATCTCATGTGAGTGACAGGTTGCCTCCTCGTCATCAGAGAAGAGAAGTCGCTGCAAAAGTTATTTTGATTAAAGATTACAAGGCACATGAATAAAAAAAATTAAAAAATAATGATGTACAGTGATCCTAAAGACCTTAATTGGTTGCTTCTGGTGTGTTTAATAAGGGTTGGAGATGAACTGTGCAGGACAGTCGATCGGCAGGAAAAAGGATTGGGATGTACACTGATAAATTATTGATAATAAACACTATAGTCAATTTTGATATAACTTGGGTTTAAGAACAAATAAGTGTGTTAGACATCAACTGTAGTAAGTAACCCGTCCCGAGTAACAGACTCAATCACCGCATCCAGCTCGTAATCCGCGTTATCCGGGCCGCATCTGTCTTCTCCAACCGAGAAGTGCCAGCGTGATTTATGACAACAAGCCCGTGCGCCTCGGAGGGGGTTTAACGGGAGGAAAAAGAGGGAGACGACACTGAGCGGGAATACAGTTTAAAAGTAGAGCAAAAACTTTGTGAAAAATGGGTTTGCATATTTTTTTTTTCTCTGCTCTAAAGTTATTGTAACATCTCATCCGTGTTTGGCTAGGAGGAGAGAAGAGCTTTCAAACTGGAACAAAGGCAGAAGTTCTGAACCTCCTTTTGTTGTTGCCGTCGCCGCCTCCATTTTACGCACCGCATCAACTTTTGTGTTTTTCGCGCGTTTGATTTTGGACAAGGTTTGGTTGGCCCTCGAAAAGGGAATTCAAAATAACAAGGCCTCCATCCTCCACACACACAGACATGTGTGTGAAAATCTGCCCGTCGTCCCGAAGAGACCGGCGGGGGTGTGCGTGCGCTCCGACGCCCACACGCTCCTCCTCGACGCGCTCTCCTCGACGCGTGTGCGTTGCCAAACACCAAACGGGGGAAAAAAAGGAGGGGAGCCGGTTGGAAACGGGGGAAGTGCTGAACGTCGCCATGGCAACAAGAACCGTGATAAGCGGAGCTCCGGGTGTTAAAGCGTTTCACAGCCATATCTCTGTTTATGGAAACGCTACGGGACCAGCCAGCAGACACCGATCATCAAGCTGTGAAGCGCTTCTCCCACGGCACCGATCGCACGGTGCCAAAGCCAGCGAGATCTCAAGCTGTCTCCCGCTCGCAACCGCAGAGTAGCCTAAAACGGAGCGCAATCGGCGCAAGATAAAGTGCTGAAAATAAAGTTTTCCTGCTGATCACAACAGAAGGGCGTGAGATCAACAACACCTTGCGTTAATATGACAAATAAATGACAGCTTTAATGCAGAGTCGCATTGGATAAATGCATAAAGGCCCGTGCGCAACAAGGATGATAACTATAAGGGCCCATTCATAGTAGCCCATCTATGTGATCTACCGCAGGAGTATAATATATAAAACATAAAAAGTTCCAGGCTACATCACATTAATGCAAAACAGGCAAACAGGTTTCCAGAAACAGTAACAACTTTTACGCTTAAAGGTTCACTCCAAAAAATAAAATAATTCACTCACCCTTAAGCCATTGTAGGTGTGTAGGCCTATGACTTTCTTTAAGTCAAACACAATGGAGAATTTCTTTATGCCTTAAAATAGCTTGAATGTAACTCAACACCCTTGCCTTATTTAGTATGAATATGCAAAAGAGCCCCGCCTCCACTCACTCACTCACTCAGAGATCCACTGGTTGACGATCACACGTTGATCTGATTGGTTACAAGGTAGTTTGTGACGTCAGAAACACCAGCGATTTCAAAGTGTGTTTTTGAGACTGTCTTTGGTTCACTGCAGTTTTAAGGAGAAAATACTCAGCAATGCTGTCGACTTATGAATTTACACATGGTTTGTCTTAAAGCATATTAAAAACACCACATAGACATATAAACAACATTAAAAGCTAGATTTTCACCAAATCATATCCTAATATATTAAATCCTCCCCAAGAAAATGTGGATTTCTCTGATCTACATATGTGCATTTCAAGACATTTGAAGCCCAACATTTTTTTAATAACAATAGCTTTAAAACCATGTCAGTGGGAAGTAGATTATTTGTCAATACCTGCTCTCTCCTGTCTTCGTCTGTCAGTGTAGAAAGCAAACACAGGGTCAACTGATATTTCTGTTTTATACATCATTTTCTCAGACATGTTAATTTACTGAAGGCTACTAGAAAAGCTAGGTAACAAAGTTTATTAAATTCAATTTAGCCATTTCCACAAGGGTTTTGCTTAAAGGATATGACGCGTGAATCCATAACCTGGCTTGTAAAGCTTTACTTTTTTCTTTGTGAAGTTACATTTTAAGAGAAATCAAACTCAGACACGACTATTTTTGTCCCATTATTTTTTCTCATTTTAATGCTCTTATCAACATGGAAAAGTGGATCGGCTTGCTTTGTGCAAATGTTTTTTATTGAAAACAACATTGGCATATACTGTAGTGTTCAACTTCACACTAACATTCTCACTCGGAGCAAATAATCTCTCACACAATGTAACACTGTCCATCAATAAAAGGGTGAAAGAAATACTGACGAGGTCCTGATATTGACGAGGGGGCGGAGAATTCACATCAGCTGTGTGTGTGCTTGGCCATCAAGTGGTGTTTCAGACTGGACGCGCTGCGATGATAGCTCAGTTCACAACGACAGAACACACAGATCACTTTGGTCTTGTCAATTGAACCATTTGGCAACTTTTTAAAAGTAAACTTCCATTCAGAATCTTATTGGTATCCATTTCGGCGTCTTGCGCTCATCATTCATCCACTCAAAACGTAACGTTAAAGGGGGTCGCACACTGGACGAGAAGCGAAGCGCAGTGCCTCGTATTTAAAATTCGAACACATTATTCTCTATGAGTGTACACACACTGGCGGCGCCATTCTGCGTTTTTATTGCTGGCCATAAACTGAGAAAGTGCGCGTCCGATGTGCGATACAGGTTGTCCTAGACGCGGCTTCACGTCCACTCTTCGGCCGGCTCGCAAGCCCAAACAAGTGTGTGCGGCGTGGCTGTTGTTTTGTTTCCGGTCTAGCTAGATCCGGTGTGGTGTTGTAGTTTTACTAACGTTACTAGTTGTTGCAAAAGCATGTGAAAAAAACTACAAAGTTTGCTAGGCGATAAAAAAATTGACGCCGTTAAAATGGGTTTGCGTTAACGCCGTTAATAACGCATTTAACTGACAGCCCTAGTAGTAATGGCTCTAACAACGTTGTCAAAACGTTCACACGAATCTGTGAAAATGCTTAAAAATGGCGGATTCTGCTGCCAGGCCAGGCCAGTAGATGGCGATGTCACTTTGACTGAACATGCATGTGCATGACATCACCGTTTTCACAAATTCACGTTTTTGAAACGCGTTTTTTCCAGAGTTTGTTTTCAGGCCCTTAAAACGCTGTTGTCGAGTAAATGAGCGGCCAAAACACATAAAAAGTTTTCAGTTGAAAACGGTGTCGTGTAAACGCCCCCTCTGAGCGTTCCCCTCCCCCCGGCTGATGAACGAGAGCCAATCAGAATCCATCCTGTTTTAAAGAGCTCAAGAATTTAAAGCGACAGACGAAGTGCTTATAATAAACCTAACGACATCATCCAGCAAACCCTGATATAGTTATTGTTACCTTTCTTGCTTTGAATTAAAAATCAGGGTTTTTTTTCGCACAGAGGAACGATATCGTTGGAATTTGTTTTTCCCCCCAGATGATGAACCATAAAAACATTGACAGCCAATCAGAATCCATCCTTAATAATCAAAGTTGGTGTGGACGCTGATATAGTTGTCATTATATTTTATCCTTATCATTCTTTGTGTGAAAGTTTCTGGGGTCGTAAGACGTCATAGAGAGTTATTTATCAGCTGAAACAGAATCGCGACGCACTCGTCTGATCCGGAGCAGAAGTTCCTCAAACTAACATCCCGTATTAACGATCTAACGCCAGCATTCATTTAAAGCCCTTAATGCAATTAAAGCACCGCGAGCGGCACAAAGCGCTAATGAGGCAATGATCATGAAACGAGAACAACGACAATAACAAGTTTGGCTGGAAAGCCTAATTATGTTCAGACATTTTATTATTTTCATCAAGTCAAATGTGCGACTGAATTAGGACAGTCTTACAATGCAGATGATCATATTGGTTTGACATTTAGATCTGGTCAAATGCATGAGATAGATAATATCACAAGACTGACAATACATCATCAGACAGACTTCTACATTAATGTCATTAGCAGAAAGCGACTGACGTTCTGGCGAAGGAAAAAGCAGAAGCACAAGAGCGAATCGATACATAAACGTCTGAACGCACTCGACGTGATCTCACCTCTGATCCGAGACAGAAACCGATACAATGATGCTAAATGCTACATGATCTCAGCTTTTTTTAATTTACTACTACTAGTCAGTGAGTAACGTGTGTGTGTGTGTGTGTGTGTGTTCTGATGATGTTTCCTAAGGCGAAGCATTGAGTAGTCAATCTAAAGCTTTTCTCATCAAACACACAGTAGGGGAACTGATATTATTAGCATGTGTGAAAACCCACCAGATATAAAACCATTTTAACATCCAAGCGAAGGTGATGAGACCCTCAGAAGAGCAGTTGCCTTGAGGGCCGATCCAGAAACAGCCGTTTCCCGTGATTACATGTGCAATGTTTCAACTCTGTAAGAACAGCAGGAGACACCATTACCATTCGCCGATATCACTAAAGCCGTGTCCCATTTAACCAGCCCGTCCCGCACACGACGGATGCGCTCAGAAGAACGAGGTGTCGGATGAAAAGGCCCCGGCGAGCCTGAACTCGTCCCGCATGAGCACGCAGAAGAGGCGCTGGGGCAGGGCTTTGGAGAACGGCGCCGGTCGAGGAACGCAGGTCCGAAGGAGAATCTCCCGTCCAGCGGGGGGCGGAAAATCCGGAACCGCTTTCCTGTCATCCGTTCCTCCCAAACGTCCCGTTTCTTCCTCCATCGGAGCCAACAGGGCGGCCTGAACACATCAGCGCACAAAACACATCAGGCTTTTTCATAAAGGTTTTTTTTCTGAAAACAGATCTGCTTTATACCTGAATCGAATTTGTTTTATAATTGTAAGAAAAAACGTATTTTCTTGAACTTTGTCTCTTCTGTTTGTCCTGTGCCGCATGACCAGGTGATCGTTGTTGTGACTAACTGATTGTCACCTGTTTTTAAAATCTAAGCCATGAAAAAATAAAGGCTTTTTAGGAATGAATGAATGAATGAGGCATTTATAACTTTTTTCTTTTTACTTATAATTTTTATACTTAAAACGTATAATTTTTTTCTGAAACTAATTAATCAAGTGCCTTGTATTGTTTTTTCTTGTGAGTGGAATTATCCCTACACCCAGAGAGAGCCCCGAAATACTGAAGTTACACCCCCGTGCAGCACTTTTTGCATTCCTTGTATTTATTGTTTTATAATTGATTTGATTGTGCAAAATCGACACTGTTATTGAAATGAGCTGAATCAACATTGAGGGCCCTATTTTATCTAAGTGCATGGTCTAAAGTGCACTTAGAACGTGTCCGAATCCACTTTTGCTAGTTTAACAACGGGGAAAATGGTTGGTGCTCCCGGTGCATGGTCTAAAAGGGTTGTCCATATTCTCTTAATGAGTAATGAATGTGTTTTGTCCATATTCTCTTAATGAGTAATGAATGTGTTTTGTCCATATTCTCTTAATGAGTAATTGGTGTGTTTTGGGCGTAACGTGCAATAAACCAATCAGAGTCTCATCTCCCATTCCCTTTAAAAGCCAGTTGCGCTCGCGTCATGGCGGATTCGCTATTTACATGGCAGAATTTGCAAACGGAAAAACCTAACGCTTCTCTAGCGAGCAAACGGATCTGCTTGTGTGCTTGGTTAAAGCGAGACCATCTACAGGACAAAGTGTTGTGGACCCGCCTAAAAGTGCACATTACTAACGCGCTAAATATTTTCAAAAAATGTTGCATAAAAATATATAGTTATATATTATATATATATTTAGACCAGGTTTTTGTTGGTCAACAGTGCAGTCTATTTCAGTTGCCTCAAAATAGCAATGCTCCAACAATGCGTCAGAACACACTCCTTCATTTTCAGACCAGCAGCCCATGGGCGCACAAATGCATTAGCTATTTAAACGACGTGGCGCAGGACGTGAAAATGATAACTGCGTCGGGCTGAAACTAGCAAAAAACACTTGCGTCGCGTCTGGCACTGCATTGCACCGGGTGCATGATAGGGCCCTAAATCTTCTGTGTGAACGAAACCGAACTAGTTGTTAATTACGTAATTAAATGCGTGTGCAGTGCAAGAAAGTCACAGGGAAAGAGTCTTGACTCATTCGTGTTGCAAGATCTTGCTAGAAAAAAACAAGAACGACCTCACAATAAACTAAGATAAATCCAAAAGCTTTATATTTAAAACAAGTCCAAAATATCGCACGTTCCTATTTTATTTAACTGGATCGCTTTACGAGCCAAGATCACGCAACAAGCTCAAAAGCGCTTATAATAAGTGGACATGCACTTCCTCTGAGAAGCAGAAACAAAACACGACTTAAAGTTAAAATTGCAGAACATGACTAGCCGGTTTCAGACAAGGCTAAAGCTAGCCCCAGACTAAAATGCTTTTTTTTTAAACTGAAAGCAACTTGCACCGACAGATCTTAAAATACATCAGTGTCATTGTTTTGTCTCAAGATGCACACCAGTAATGTTTACATAAATGCCCTAATTGAACTAAGAACTAATCCTGGTTTAACCAAAGCCTTGTCTGGGAAACCAGGCCAACGAGTCTCTGGTCGCTGTATTATTAAACAATACTACCAAATATTGATGTGGTTCCCACTCTGTCAATCAACAAGGGGATTCACTCTCAAATTTTAATTCGGTGTCACTCCTACATCTTTAGTGTGGACGTGGCTAATCTGTGCTGCATAAAGTGCTGTATGCATAGAGGTAACATGTTTTTATAATAAGCTAAGCTGACAACGCTACATAAACCTATTTGTCTTTTACCAGAGAGTCAAGGAGCAACAAAGCCAAGACGCTTCTCAACAAATGCTCTCGGTGAGACTTAAATGAGCGTTTTGAGACTGCAGGAGTGAAGCAAATTGACACAATCTATTTTTTTTCCCTCGTACAGGAACAAATTCCACTAATTGCAAAGCTGATTGCAAATTAGCAAATGTCTGTTCACATCTCAGGGACTGAACGTGGCGAAAGAACGCTGAGAAAATGCACATTCTGGATTCAGATCGACCTATGATGTGATGTGAAAATCACTTTAACTCGTCGTGATGACAGTAACACAATTTACTACAGGGATGTTTTTTTGTTTAATCACACAACGAGGCATGAGCTAAAGCACGTGCACTAAAATGACACATGAAGAACATCACTAACTATCTCTACAGCACTGAGACGCGTCTATAAACAAACCTCCACGTCCATCAGGAAGCCCTGAATGCGCACAGAATGTGAACGGATCAAAGAGAGGATAAAAAAAAATCAAAAAGCAGCGATTAGTGACAGACGTTCAGATTCTACAGATTGTGTTCCTCATTGACATCAACATCCGTCTGAAACACTGCAATCAAATGTTTTTCTTGTTTAGTATTTCTGTCCTGTTTTCCAGTACAAATATCTAAACATTTACTTGTGAGGCAAAATGACTGAAGATATTAAGTCTTGTTTTCTGAAATCTGTCCAAATAAGGTGAGATTATGCTTAAAACAAGAATGCAAATGGGGTCAGAAAAATAATCTTGTTTTGCTTTTAAATTTAGATCATTTTTTGGACCCCAATGGCAGATATTGTTTCTTGTTTTCATCAAAAACTCATTTCGCTTTTTCAGTAAATGTATCTTGATTTAAGAATGTTTGCCCTGGAAAACAAGACAAAAATACTGAGGAAGAACATTATTGTTTTGTTTTTTGTTGTTGCAGTGAATGGTGGGGAATCGTATAGTGTCAGATGTTGCTGACTTTACCTCGTCACTGGAGTCGGCCAACTTGACAAGAGTGACAGACAAGCGGTGTTAGGAGAGAACAAACAAACAAACAAAAAAGATGAAGAAAAAGAACAACACAAAATACAAGGCCAAATAAGAGCACTTTTAAAAGTTCAGTCCATGCTGTGACGTGCGACGGTGAATCTCACCAAACCACTCAACACGTGCAGGTCGTATTTCAAGCAAAAAATCAAAAGGAGAAAATTGAATTTGCATTAAAAAAAAAGTCACTTTTTAAAACCATTACGATTATTGGTAGCAATATTTTAATGACAATTAAGCACAATTAAATGTCCAAATTATACATTATCACAGTGACTGTTCTGCCTTTAATTGACAAATGATTGTATTACAGTTAATGAGAATCATCATTAAGAATAATGCGAGAGTGGGGGAATGTGGTTAGTTGTCATGACAATAAAATGCTACAAAAAAAAACGTAATGGTTCTATACGCTTGGTTTTCTTTAAGCAAAATACAATGTCTTTTCTTTTGATTTTGGGTTGAAATCCGACGACAAGATTCGTCCCTGAAGAGGAAAGAGTACAAAATGGTCTAAACATGAGTATAAACATCAATATAACGTTCCTTCAGAATGTTATTCCTATAAAAATAAATCAAATATTAATAAAGAATCTGATTGGTCGATCGGTGCAGTAATGCTTTGGATGAGTCCGGGTCACGGCACCACATTCTCTGTTCATTGGTGACACACTGGAAACATCCAAAACATGATAAATCAGAGCAATCAGTGCATGCACATATCCATAAACACATGCAACAAAGTCTCTCCTCCTCTGTGAGGTCCGTCTCTCTCTCTCATTTCTCTTTCTTCCAGGAAATCTCACCTCATTTGAATCCCTGATTTCACATGATTTACATGGGGATGCTTGGGATAATTATTGCCTTTCTATTTGCAGCCTGGCAACACACAGGCTATAATTTAGTCCTCTCACACACACACACACACACACACACACACACACACACACACACACACACACACACACACACACACACACACACACACACACACACACACACACACACACACTGCAGACAGAGGAGAGGGGAGGGGGGCTAACTGAGCGAGAGTTTCAGGCAAACAAACTCAATTTCAAACATTTCTCACTTAAAAGAAAACTTGTGAGCACAGACGTCTGAAGCTCACCTTCGAGAACCACACCGGCTGACATTTCAACGCTCATATCGCATTTTCGGCCTGTTTAACTTTAAGTAGCTGAGAATTACAATTTACACTGGGACCATTAGGCACAACTGCATCCTGGGAATGACGACGACACAAATGGAAGTGACTAATATTAAGAACTAACGGGGGGGAAATGAATGTCCCTCTCTGAGGCTTCAGGTGAATCTCATGGAAACGCCTCAAAATCGAAAGAAAAATGAACGCATTATATTTTGCATTAAAAAATAAAAATACAAATAAAAAGCCGTTTTAATTGATTTACAGGTCAGATTTTACAGTGAAATCAGTAACACTTTACAATAAGGTTAACATTAGTAAATGTATTAACTAGCACGAACTAACAATGAGCAATACATTTGTTACTTATTAGTCTTTATTAATGTTAGCTATAAAAATACAGCTATTCATTGTTTGTTCATGTTAGTTCACAGCGCATTAACTAATGTTAACAAGCAAAACCTTTGATTTTAATAACGTATTAGTAAATGTTGAAATTAATATTAACTAAGCTGAATAAATCCTGTTGTTCATTCTTGGTTCATGTTAACTAAGGTAGTTAGGTAATGTTAACTAATGAACCTTATTGTAAATTGTTACCTTGAAATCAATTGAAATCAACCACTTTCACGGCATAAATGTCTTTGTGAGATTGACCAGCTAACAGTTAGCACACTGATGAGTGACCGATGCTAGTGGCACTAACTAAACCACTACTAACACAAACACAAGACTAATGCGAGGACAGACTTTAGAGCCGTTCATCAAACACGCTGTTTAACCGGCACTCTCTATAATAATCTTTTTTTAAACAAATCACTCGCCCGGCGTGTTTAATTACCTCTGTGTCACATTAAAGCTCTAAATGAAACTAAGACATCTGCTGCGTTTCATTAATTTAGCTAATTATGACAAACAGAAAAACAGATTTTTAAATGTATTTTTTAAACCCATGGCTCTTCTTGCTGTTAAAGTCGCTTTGAGACCTTATGATGTGAACGAGTCCGGCTCCGTCTCACAGATATGAAGCGTTCGTACAATTATTAAAGGGACGGTTCAGAGTGAAATCAACCTAGGGTCCTTTGCACCATGACCTCGAGCCAAACACCCCCCAGGAGCCTTTATTCCCTTGGTCGAACATTATTAAAGTTAGAGCTTATTTAGAGATATCAGCCAGATGGTTTAGTGCAGGCGCTAATGGATCCAAGGCTGTATCTGGTAAATTACCGCACTAATAATGCCCAGAATGGCACCAAACTTCTACAGTCGTACAAATAGCTTCTGTACTCATAAAACGAGGCATTGGAAAGTTTGTAAGTACATCAGGAGTTTATTTAAATAACACTTGCCTGACGGCTAATGCTACCGCTAACCCGGATGTCGACGTCACTTCCGTGGTTTGAGAAAAGCCTGTAAAAGTCCTGCAGAAAGCGATCATAAGGATGTAGTGTAACGACGCCCAGCTCCAGGAATGCACTAATATTTTGTTGGTAGTGCCAGTTTATAACAATTATTAGTTAACACTAAGTTGTCAACACTTCGGAAAAAATCTATTTCTATGGAGTGTTAAATTCACTAGCTTTTCCCTTACACTTGTGTGTTTTGCAAAGGACTTTTACGGGCTTTTCCCAAACCACTGAAGTGACATCGGTGTCCGGGTTAGCGGTAGCATTAGCCGTCAGGCAAGTGTTATTTAAATAAACTCCTGATGTACTTACAAACTTTCCAATACCTCGTTTTATGAGTCCAGAACCTGTTTGTGCTACTGTAGAAGTTTGGTGCCATTCTGGGCATTATTAGTGCGGTAATTTACGGGATACAGCCTTGGATCCATTAGCGCCTGCACTAAACCATCCGGCTGATATCTCTAAATAAGCTCTAACTTTAATAATGTTCAACCAAGGGAATAAAGGCTTCTGGGGGGTGTTTGGCTCGAGGTCATGGTGCAAAGGACCCTAGGTTGATATCACTCCGACAGCTGACGTCTCGGTAACACTTTACTATAAGGTTACATTTGTTAACTACATTAATTAACATAAACTAATAATGAAAAAAGCATTTATTAATCTTAATGTTAATTTCAACATTCAAGTTGTGTCTGTTTATATTATTTAATGACCTAAGAGTTGTATTTTTATAATATTATAACACATATCATTGTTAATGTTAGTTAATGCATTAACTAATGGGACCTTATTGCAAAGTGTTACTAACATTAGTAACCTCAAGAACAGAATTATACATTCACATTTAAAGCACTTGGCAGATGCTTTTATCAAAAGCAAGCACGGATGCACATTGCACAATATTAGATTAGAGCTGATATCCAGTATTTTCCGACTCATTTTGGTCGATTTTGGCCCAATGTTTCTGAGAAGAGAGAATCCAGTCCATGATTACAATAAAACATAAAACCCTTGATCGGGCGTGTGTGTGTGTGTGTGTGTGTGTGTGTTTACCCGCTGAGAACTGACGAAGAGCTTATGTATGATGCTTCCAGCAGGACCTCGACCTGCACCGACCACACACACCTCAGGCTCCTCCAGCAAACAGCTCACAAACCTGAGAGACAGACAGGAATAATGGTATAATGTGAGACAGTGACTGTACAGTACAGGTAGAGGATGCCAGAGTGTTTAGATGAAGGAAGGAAGAGGAATATTTATCATGTTCATAGTCGCCTGAGAAATGATGCCATAATACAGAGAAGAACAACTACGCCTGTGTCTGTCTGTGTGTGTGTGTGTGTGAATTCAGCCTGTTCAACACAATCACACACACACACACACCTGCACTGAACTGTCTTTGTTCCTGCGGGCAGCTCCGGGTCTCATCTTAATGAGGCCGGTGTGTCTGTCTTGGACCGGCCTGCTGTGGCCCCGAGCGGCCCCTGGGAACTAACGAGTACCAGGAGACTCAGCTGACATGCCCCTGTCAGACTGACAGCACAAGCTCCACCCCTCCTGCGCAACACCACTCCGCCCCCTTTGAATGATACGGCTCCGCCCGCTTCAGCATGACATTACCATAGACTGTAAAAAAATATGGACGTAGTGTCCGTGACGTCACCCGTAGGTTTCTGAAGACCGTTTTTGAAGCCTAAAGTGGGCGTGGCCGACCGTCGCCATCTTGGCAGCGCGTCACTCCCGGATTTATTTATTTTTACAGTCAGGCAATGAGCTGAGGTAAAGTGACGGCTAACAAACAGCAGACAAACGGCTAATAATGACTAATGACCACAGCAGCGGGAATCCACCTGTCACTCAAAAGTGGACACCCTTAATTATGCAGAAATTTTAAGGCTTAATATAATTTAAACGGATGAGTTATAAAAAAATGCACCCCCCTCACAGTTGTCATGAAGGGCACAATTAGCTGTATAGACCAAAGCCACATACAGACACCAGGCTGTAAACACGTTTTTTTCTGCTGTAAAATTTGGCATTTTAACATGGGGGAGATGCAGATTTGACTCACTTTTGACACCAGCCTCAAGCGGCCAGTCAACGAATTGCAGTTTAACTCACTTCCGTGTTGGTTTCAAGAGAGAGACGGAGAGGTTGCCGCTTGGACATTACTCTGCACCTTCTGCTCAACAAGACTTCACCCTCCTGCTCGACATAGCTCTGCCCCCCCACTCAACAAGACTCCACCCTCCTGCTCGACATAGCTCTGCCCCCCCACTCAACAAGACTCCACCCTCCTGCTCGATATAGCTCCGCCCACCTCAAAATAGCTCCACCAATCTTGCTCAACATGACTCCACCCTTCTGCTTGATATAGCTTCGCCTCTCACATTTGAAACGGCTCCGCCCCTCCTGCTCAACATGACTCCACCCTCCTGCTCTATATAGCTCCGCCCCTCAATACAGCTCCACCCAACTTGCTCAACATGACTCCACCCTCTTGGTAGATATGGCTCCGCCCCTCACACTCAGTACAGTTCCACCTCTCTTGCTTGACACGGCTCCGCCCCTCCTGCTCGATATACCACCCCCCTCAATATGGCTCCACCCCTCTTGATCAGAGTGACTCCTCCCTCCTTCATCTGGCTCCGCCCTCCTGCTCGACACTTCTCATTCACTGTTACAAACCTGTATGACTTACTTTCTTCTACTGAACATAAAAGAAGATATTTGGAAAACCAAACAACATTTCTCAAAATATCTTCTTATAGAAGATAGAAAGCCATACCGGTCTGGAGTAACACGAGTAAATGAGAGATTGCTATATCAACCAGGAGGGTGGAGTCATGTTGAATAAGGGGGCGGAGCTATATCAACCAGGAAAGTGGAGTCATGTCGAGTAAGGGGGCGGAGCTATATCAACCAGGAGGGTGGAGTCATGTTGAGTAAAGGGGCGGAGCTAAATCAACCAGGAGGGTGGAGTCATGTTGAGTAAAGGGGCAGAGCTATATCAACCAGGAGGGTGGAGTCATGTTGAGTAAAGGGGCAGAGCTATATCAACCAGGAGGGTGGAGTCATGTTGAATAAGGGGGCGGAGCTATATCAACCAGGAAAGTGGAGTCATGTCAAGTAAGGGGGCGGAGCTATATCAACCAGGAGGGTGGAGTCATGTTGAGTAAAGGGGCAGAGCTATATCAACCAGGAGGGTGGAGTCATGTTGAATAAGGGGGCGGAGCTATATCAACCAGGAAAGTGGAGTCATGTCGAGTAAGAGGGCGGAGCTATATCAACCAGGAGGGTGGAGTCATGTTGAGTAAAGGGGCAGAGCTATATCAACCAGGAGGGTGGAGTCATGTTGAGTAAAGGGGCAGAGCTATATCAACCAGAAGGGTGGAGTCATGTTGAATAAGGGGGCGGAGCTAAATCAACCAGGAAAGTAGACTCATTTCGAGTAAGAGGGCGGAGCTATATCAACCAGGAGGGTGGAGTCATGTTGAGTAAAGGGGCAGAGCTATATCAACCAGGAGGGTGGAGTCATAAACAGAGGCAGGTTTTTCTGAACAAAAATTAGAAACTGCTTTTACTCCATCAGTGTGTTTCCTTTTTTGACATCTGCAAGGCATATCGGCAGATATGGGGCTGATGCCGCTAAATAAATTTTAAGCCATTTTTAGCCGATTCTCATGACATGTTGATAATATTGTGCATCTGTAAAAGTGACTTGCATTGTCTGAGCATCAGTATGGTGAAACTTAACAGACTTTACCTCTCCAGCTCGTCACCATCTTCCTCCCGCTCTCCTTTAGTGATGCCAAACTTGGCCTTGAGCGAGCGTGCGATTGCAACGACAGCCTCCACCGCGCTCATCTGATTAATAACCTCCTGACAACACAGAGCAGACACACGTTCACAATGCGAGCGTAGAAGCGGCCTGATAGGCAAGGCAAAGCAAGTTTATTTTTATAAAGCACATTTCATACACTATGGTAATTCCAATATGGTAACAATATGGTAATCATACACATGGTGTTTTTATGTGATGTTTGTTTTTATGCTGCTGATTGTACAGCACTTTGGTCTGCAGGTGCAGTTGTAAAGTGCTTTATTAATAAAATAAAGTTCAAAGTAAAGTAATTCAAAGTGCTGTACACACAAAGGAATTAATATAATCACAAAATAAAAGCAAGGAAAATTAAAACAGTTATAGAAGGAATTAAAAGAGATATAAAGATGTTACAGTTATAAAAGGAACTAAAAGAGTAAAAAGATGATACATGGATAAATTTCTCGTCTGGCAAAACACTGGTGTATCATATTTTCACATGGTACGCCATTTTGTAGTATAAATAGCGCGAGTAGTGCGTTCTCATTGCAAATTCTAATAGTGTATGATGCATAGTGCATAAGTGCATAGTGCATAAGTGCATAGTGTATAAGTGCATAGTGTATAAGTGCATAGCGAGAGCTTGGAGCCAGAAGGGCGTAAGTGGCTTTTGACAAACTTTACAGGAGAGACAAAACTAAATTTTGACCACACTTCAATCACCTGTATTATTAACCTTAAACCACAAACATTGTAACCACAGTCATACTTACATGAATGAGTATTTAAGCAATAAACTTATGGCATATTAACATTCTAAAACATTCTAAAACATTTTAAAATAAAAAAAATATGGCAAAAACGTCAAGTCTTCTATGGACATATTGGGCGTATCTGCTGAACAATGCAGAAAATAACTGGTCAAAAGGGGAATTGATTGAATAATTAACACTTGAACAAGTAATTAATTTTCATTTAACTCATTAATTAATTAATTAATTAATTTTTCATTTCACTTTTCCATTCTGGGCATCTGCTGAACAGTACAGACTGTAATAAAAGTCACTGGACTTGCTAAACACACTTCTGATTGGAAATTCATGAGTTCAATTTATTTCATTACATTCATTCATTTTTTTTATTTTTTTATACTCTATACAATTGACAGTTCTCTCGTGTTCTTTTTACTCATTTCACTTTTCTTTTTTGTTCAACCATTTCAATTACTCTGTGAGTCTATTCATTGACCACATCCAAAGAATCATGTCGCGCCTTATTTGCTTTTCTGTTCACTAGTTTTAGTTCTACTCACTGTCCACTGTCAGAGCATTGTAGAACTCTGCGTATGTGTGAGGAATACCCTCACCTACATGTATTTTTCAGAGCCAGAAGGGCATAAGTGTGGACTTACGCCCTTCTGGCCCCAAACATTACTCACACTTTTGTGTTAGGTCTTTATTGTTTTGTTGCTTTATTCAATACAGTTTGATCTCAGATAGGTCTTTTTGGCACCATTGGATAGAGCTCATTGAGACCTTTATTTTGATATCAATAACTCATATTCGCCCAAAATGCCACTTATGCCCCTCTGGCTCATAGTGCATAAGTGCATAGTGCATAAGTGCATAGTGTGTCATTTGGGACACAGCTACTGTGTCTAATAGTGTGACGTGACCCTCACCTCCAGTTTCTTGAAGTCGGGACTGGGGTGACGCAGAAGTTTACTGGCGTGAGACGTGAGATGCTGGAGAGCCTTGCGCACGGACGGGATGTCTTCGGTAGACTCTGGAAGAACATTCACCTCATGTTTAGGGACATCAGAGACACTATAGAAACTGTGTGCAGCTGTAATGGTTTCACACAAACCTTCCTCCTTGATTTTGAGAAGAGCAGCGTGTAGGACACAGGGCAGCAGATGCCTCGTCAGATCAGACGCTTTCTGCACCGAGAGGTAGTGCAGCACCTACACACACACACACACGGTTACATAAGACAGTCTGTTTATGCCAATATTTTCTCTTTCAGATAGGCAATTATAATGTCCAGTACCAATGATAATTAACATATACCATAAACTGCTTGTAGAGTTAAGGTTCTTGCACACTGAGTCCGAAATTTTCGCACGTTAATAAATAAATACGACCTCACATTGTGTCAATCACGTTTACACACTGCCTCCGAAACTTTGCCGTCTCTTTTTTTCTGTACCCACTCCGAAGTCTGAAGTCTTTTGCATTTTACGACGGGTGAATCTCCAGTTGGTGATCGTCGTTTGAACCTTTCTGGATCCGCCATCAAATTGCTAAGTTTAATTATATGAAGTGCTGTGAGAAAAGTCTATAAATCTCCACCTCCAGCATCCTCACACTCACAGCCTACTAGCCGAGACTCTTCTTTATGTGGAAAGATGTGACGGAATGACGCAAAGACATGCTCGAATTTCCCGAATTTCCATTTGAATGTAATGTTTCTCATTTTAAATGTAATTTAAAGCAATTTAATCGTTAATTTTTTTTTAACGCCGCTTCTGATTGTACATTCAAATGTAAGCATTACTGATGCAGTTGGGAAGGTTTAGCCTTTACAGCCTCAGTGTGTGTGTGTGTGTGTGTGTGTGTGTGTGTGTGTGTGTGTTTTAGCGCTGCACCGCTGCCCTTGTGAGACGCTTGCCTTCAGGCCGTCCTACACACACCGCAGAAAACATGCACGACTGTCATTGGCCAGGACACATTACTGGAGCAAAACACAGTAGAGGAAATTAAATCAGCAAATGAATTCAGTGTAAATCCTGCAGCTTCCCCACAAGGGCTCGACAGACGGTTGAAGGACAGAAAGAGACGCGACCTTCACGGATGCCAGCGTTCTCCTGAACTCCCTTTCAACTTTCCAAGCCGAGTCCCGTGACGACACCTTGCATTTCAACCCACTTCCAGCACAACTGCCGTCTGATTGGCTGGTTTGAAGATTGCATGGGACACGCTGACGGGCGAGTGTGTTTTTATAGCTTTCAAGTCTCTTTTAAAAACCTGCCTGTTCTCTTTAGCATATTGATTCTTGTTGGTTTTTCTTCATTTATATCTGAGTTCTGATTTCTGTTTTGGTTCTCCTGTTTTATGGTAACTCTGAGCTATGTTGCTCTTATTGTTTGTTATGCATGTTATATCTTCTTGAGGGTGAAATAATGACAGAGAATGATTATGTTTCCCGCAAAAAGCTTGAAATGAACGTGTCATATTAATCCAACACACACACATAACAAAAGCAGATCAGGCTCATAATGATCCTGGACCGAGACCATGTGAACCTGGACTCTTACGCGGAGATGATAACGTTTTTAAAACAAATTTAACGCTTGCACCGTGGAACCTATTCCAAGGTTTGCGTCCTCGAGCCGCCAGACACTGTTGTTGTGTGAATGAGCGGTCGGAGTGCATTAAAGGATTAGTTCACTTTCAAAAAATGTTTTGCTGATAATTTACTCACCCCGATGTCATCCAAGATATCCATGTCTTTCTTTCTTCAGTCGAAAAGAAATTAAGGTTTTTGAGGAAAACATTCCAGGGTTTTTCTCCATATAATGGACTTCAGTGGCAACCAACGGTTTGAAGGTTGAAATGTTCGTCTCAATGCAGCTTCAAAGTCTCGACACGATCCCAGTCGAGAAATAAGAGTCTTATCTAGCGAAACGATCTGTCATTTTCTAAAAAAAAGGTCATGCGTCACGTCATCTATTAAAGTTATTTGTCTGTGTACTCCGGTTCAGAAAGGTAGGGAAGGGACGAAAAATTTCATCTCATTTTCTCCTCCAACTTCAAAATCGTCCGACATCTTCGTTTTAATTTATTATTATTATTATTATTTTTATTTTTTCCGTGACCTTTCCAACGTGATGACGTAATACAGAGCATCTCAGAGATGGTACAAGACGAGCATTTGTGGTTAAAAAGTATATACATATATTATTATTTTTTTTGTGTGAAAATGACGGATCGTTTCGCGAGATAAGACCCTTATTTCTCGACTGGGATCGTGTCGAGACTTTGAAGCTGCATTGAGACGGACATTTGAATCTTCTTTGAACATTGGTATAGTTGGTTGCCATTGAAGTCCATTCTGTGTAGAAAAATCCTGGAATGTTTTCCTCAAAAACCTTCATTTCTTTTCGACTGAAGAAAGAAAGACATGGATATCTTGGATGACATCGGGGTGAGTAAATGATCAGCAAAAATTTTTTTGAAAGTGAACTAATCCTATAAGGGTTTTCTATGTTAGGGTTAGAATGGTGTCATGTTAGCGGCCCCTAAGTTAATAACTAATGATCTTTGCAACGGACGTGAATCAATCAATCATAACTTTAGCTGGACAATAACTTTATTCTAGATCTGCTGTAAAGCCAAAACAATCTCTTTTACTTTAATTTCCTATTATCACTGTAAAGCCGCTTTGAAACAATCTATATTGTTAAAACAGGGTTCCCACACCTTGGTTAACTTCAAATTCAAGGACCTTTCAAGGACTTTCCAGGTCCAATACCCTCACATTCAAGGACTTAATATGGGGACACATTTGTTATGTCCAACAACAAACGTTGAGGTTCCATCATAGTAGTTTTGTGCGTGCGTGAACGTCATGGCAACATACAACACAAAGTACCTCATGTGGGAAACATTTAACGTAACGCGTAAATAAGCGTAACTAACGCAAATCAAGCAAGCTAGTGCGCATAGGCCACGAAGTGTTGGCGAAATAACACATTAGCGGACTGGAGGGAATAATATGGAATTTTTTAATTCCATAAAATAAATTCAAGCACTTTCAAGAACCTGTATATATATATATATATGTATGTGTGTATTTGCAAAAACTTTCCAGGGCCTTGAATTGTTATTTTTTTCTTCACAACCTTTCAAGGATTTCAAGGACCCGTGGGAACCCTGTTGAAAGCGCTATATAAATGAAGGTGACTTGACTTGACTCGAGGTTCTGACCTTCTCAGCCTCTTTGGTGTCATCAAACAGCCTCTTCTGTCGGCGTGCCGGAGTGGCTTTGGCCGTTTCCCAGGCTTCAACCCACATGTTGCCCGGGATCTTCATGCGGGCGCTTAGGTCGCCCCGAATGACCGTCTGGCCCGTCTCATCACTCACCTCCTCCTCCACGTAATCTCTCGGGGAATACCAGCGCACAAAATCCTCCAGGGAACAGCCTGGATTCGCTGCCTGTGGACACACACACACACACACCTTGAGTTTAATGTCACACCTGAATTTAAGAAATGTTTGGGTCACATTTAGGACCGTCTAGGCAATTGCTGAGGTGTTTTGTGTGGTTTAAACATCCAGTCAAACCAAAATGTATTCAGACACCTTCAACATTTCTCACATTATCACAGTTTATTCGCTATAGTTTAGAAAATGGTAATAAAATATGATCAAATCAGTTGATATTTCACTGGTTTTGTCCGTCCTTCTGTTAGACTGTCTCACACATTAATTATGTTGAATATCTGTCAGCTGTTAAATTTAACTACACAATTAGATAATACCAGTTTAGCTCAACCAATCACCAAGCAATGCTTCATTCTGTTCAGTCTGTGTGTAAAAATGTCGCATTAGCAATTAAAGAAAAAACACTTTAGCAAAACATGGTCAGAACAAAGTGTCTGAACAATATTTGGTAACAAATTTGTATACATTAGTCCACTGTATGAAGAATTCTTGGGTATAATATGTCACAGTTTACTTTATTTTGTTATCCTCACTAGCATAAATGAACTAGTGTCCTGCATACACTAGTAAAAAAATATAAAAAATTATATCTGGTGTCTGAATAATGTTTAGTATTTTTTCCTAAAACAAAAAATTTGTTTGTATCGTCTCGCAATAATGATACATACACATACAAATACATACGTACATGTGCAGACAAAAAAATAGGCAGAAAGCCTCTGAATAAAGCATGTAATTGACTGTTTTTATTAGTGCAGTCCTTCAGCCCTGAGCTGCGACTACAGCGATTCATCACACGTTTCTATTGTGAATGAGCTGGAGACAAATTCCAGCCGCAAACTTTCTCAGGATGACCTTTCTGTCACTCGCTGCATGCTTTCATACTCGATAATTACTGAGACACACGAACAAGACATAATGATGCAGCAAGTTTCAGCGAGGCTTTGAGACTTGCAGACAGATACACGTTTAATCCCAAATGCATTTCATGTCAGACCTCGAACTGTGGAAGAAAACGACAGGAGTTTTAACTAAAGCTCAGTCGATGGAGGCGTCGTGTTTTGCTTATGTTTGGACAGGCTCCGTCACAGAGCAGCTCTTGCAGTGTTGCCATGTCCACTTGTTATAAGTGTTTTTGGGCTTGTTGTTTAAAGGCCCATTGAAGTGCTTTGAAACACACAGCATTATTCAATTTGTTGATGTAATTTCCACTGAAACAGGAAGACAGAGCGGAACATATGTGACCCTGGACCACAAAACCAGTCACATGGGTAATTTTTTTCTAAATTGAGATTTATACATCATCTGAAAGTTGAATAAATAAGCTTTCCATTGATGTATGGTTTGGTAGGTAATAATAGGGCAATATTTGGCCGAGACACAACTATTGAAAATCTGGAATCTGAGGGTGCAGAAAATATCGAAACATTGAGAAAATCTCCTTTAAAGTTGTTCATTTATGTGTGCGATTGTGCTGCATTCACTCACAAAAATAAATGTTTTATATATTTACGGTAGGAAATGTACAAAATATCTTCATGGAACATGATCTTTACTTAATATCCTAATGATTTTTGGCATAAAAGAAAAATCAATAATTTTGACCCATACAATGTATTGTTGGCTATTGCCACAGATATACCAGTGCTAATCGCCTCCATATCGCTTTAAAATACAGCATTCTGTGCAGAACTGAATGGATCTGATACGTTTTCTGGTATTCGCGACTCGATCACATGATCCGCTCTGTGTGTCGTGTCTCTGTGTCTGCGGCGGTTCGCGTGACACTAACGTGAAACCAGACTTCATTCGCCATGATGGAAAGCATATTTACACTGTCTGAATCGTTCCCTATCCCCTATATAGTGCCATTCAGAAAATGTGCCATGTAGAAAACAGTAAATGTGTGAACAAGTGACCGATTTCAGCAGCAGCTTCAGCGTCTCTTTACAGTGAAGGGGGCGGAGCTTCAGATTCTAGAAAGCATTTGATTGGATAAAAAAATATGATGAGAAGCTGAAGTGCAGAGTGATGTCATCAAAATCATTGATCCATATTGGCGGAAGTGAGAGTCTGTAGTACGTTTTATAATAATTAAAAAAAGATATAATGCTTATATCTTCTAAAATGCAAATTTTGTCATTGTTTTGGAGCACACCAGCCTATAGATAACAGGAAGGCTAACATATTCATACTAAAAGCCAAAAAACTTTAAGCCTGGCTCATAAAGCGATCGAGTTTACAGAGTTATTAGAAGTGAGCAGGTGCGGGTTGTGATATTTTGGTCTTATTTTCAGCATATGACTTGTTTTTTTCGTACTGTTTCTCATATCTCTCGTCGTACGTCATTAAAGGTATAATCACCCAGAAATGAAAATTCTGTCATCATTTACTCACCCTCAATTTGTTCCAAACCTGTATGAATTTCTTTCTTCTGCTGAACACAAAATAAGATATTTTGAAAAATGTCCGAAACCAAACAGTTGTTGGACCCCATTGACTTCCATAGTACTTTTTTTTTTTACAAACCATTAAAGTCAATGGGGTCCAAAAAACGGTTAGCTTAACCATTTTATCTTCCAAAAGATCTTCTTTTGTGTTCAGCAGAAGAAAGAAGCTCA
Source organism: Rutilus rutilus (assembly GCF_951802725.1). NCBI lineage: Eukaryota > Metazoa > Chordata > Actinopteri > Cypriniformes > Leuciscidae > Rutilus > Rutilus rutilus. The sequence goes on from NC_140215.1 coordinate 2,313,560, forward strand.
TACAGAACAGGATTAAGCACTAAAAGGTGAGCCGACAACCGACTTTAGCAACGGCTTAACAAACACAAACTCAAATCTGGCTTTGTGCTAGAGTTCTTCCACCGGCACGACTCACATTTGATAAAAAAAAAGAAAAGAAAAAAGGTGTAGATCTAGTTTGTGATGAGTTACTGACGTTCATCCTCACAGTCACTCGTTACTAGTTCAGCGCTTACAGTGGATACAGCATCTGACGTCTGAATGTGGAGCGGGATGATGGTGTGTGAGCGCGCCGTCACAGTTTTAAGACGCCCCATTCATCATATTCGGGTCTCTCTGCTCTCCACCCGGAGGGAGATGGTAATTAAAGCCAAAATGCCAAATTATGCTTGGCTAAGCACAATTACAGACAGCACTGCTGCTAAATTTAGAGGCCATCTTCAGCTAAAGGGGCCATTTACTGCGATCGCTGTGCTCACAGCAGTTCGCCACTGCAATAAGACGAGCTGGTGTGTCTGCTCAGGAAATTAGAGCATTTTGTAGGGCAGTTGAACAGGCTATAGCGAGGCAAAATAGACACAAAATGTCACCTTTCCACATTGGTCTCGCCCCCCGGTGATCAAAAACGAGCATTTTTTGCTTTATAGCGCACTAGCAGAAGTTGGAAATGAGGCTACGCTCGCTGTGCTTACAGAACGCTTCATTCCCACACAATTCCCTTGTTCCTTAATCTCTCGGGTTTGTCCACGGCATAACGCCGCGGGATAATTTGCCGTTATCCGACAGAGAGGGATGGAAGGGTGGCGCTTATGAAAATGAATGATGCTTCTCCCTTTGGCTTCTGCCAAGAAGCGTTTTTAAAAGGTGAAACCTATAAAAGATTCAGTGAATTGTGCACAGATGAAGACGGGAGCCATTGTCTGGGGCTGAGAAAGATGTGAGCGGCTATAAAATCTGGTTGTTGACTCATTCTGCATTGCCGTGTGATATCCGTCATTCGGCCCAAACGCCCAAAACGAGCCGCTCACACTGCAAACAATGATGTTCTTCCTTGGTATTTTTGTCTTGTTTTCCAGCACAAATATCTTCACATTCTTAAATCAACATATATTTACTTGAATGAAAAAATGACATAAGATATTAAGTCTTAAAACAAGAAAAAATTGAATTGAATTATGATTGTTTTTCGGATAATTTTTTCTTGCTTTAACATACATTTAAAAATACTATCATGATTTTTGATCAAAATGATCAAATGATCAAATTTTCTTGCACACACACATACACACACACACACACACACACACACACACTTGTCCGTATCATTTTTGGAAGCCGTCTTTTATTGACGATATTTGTGGGTGCCATATCTTTGCATAAATGATGCGTCGGCCATTTCTTTATGCATTTCTGAACTCTTTTCAATATGGTGCGCAGTTCGCAAATGCCTGTATTACCATAAATGCCTATATCTTTGTTCACCAGGTTCAAAATGTGTCATTGTTTTCCTATGTAAATGCGCTAGACGGACGTGTCTGACCACGGATGACACGCTCAAGATAAATAAAGTTCACCTTAAAAAAAAAAACACTTCTCAGGACCTGGTCTTACATTTTTTACCGCAAAAAAACTCACGTTCTGTGTGAATGGCCCCTACTCTGTTTTCGTCGCAACGATAGTTTGACCGTGTATAGTCTGTGTATAGGCTCTGTGAATAGTGTGGTTTAGAAATCGTGATTTTATTATCCCTAATGTGAACATCATCAGGCTGGACGGCACTGGAGATGTTCTTCCAGTTCAATCTGCTGCCAGGACACACAAATGAAAGACTCCAGAATGCAGTGTAATTGTAAACTCAAATAGGGCAGCACGATTAATCGCAATTTCCATGTAATCGCACTTAAATTGAGTTGGCTAATCGTGATTTTGATTATTTTGTATGCGCAGCTTGTCAGTGACGTACGGCTCTGTAAACGCTGCTCACTCTGAAAGCACTGAGTTTGAGTCACTTATAACGTGAATTTGAAAAAGCAACACGCGTCAAACATCTTTCCAGATATGAGAAGCATTTATGAACCTCTTGTCCGACAACAGACAACATTTAATAACATGCTTTTACTCCAAACTCGCTTCGTAACGACAGTTGAGCTCCTCCTCCTGTGAGATGATGTGCTTCTGACACAGAATAAGGCAGTCGTGTGTTTATTAGTCGTGTTTAATCAATCAAAGAGTTTCAATCTTCTGTTTATTCAGATACAGCGATAGGGATTTCCTGGAATGATGCCTGTTACACCGTGTCCTAACTACACGCGACGGACCATAAAAGGTTAATTTCCATGTTAATCAGAGTGTTTGTCCTATCCAGCCGCGACGGCGACTCGCGACAATTCTATTTTAGAAACGGTTTCTATTTTTCTGCGGCATCGTGCTGGAACAACAAACACAAAGTGTGGCAATGATAATCTCAGGTGCTGTTTATGTGCTTTATTTAATGTTAAAAGCGTGTAATGTGACTTTGAATATCATTTAGTGCTCCAGCTTTGTAGCTGTAAAAGCAACAGTGGATAAATCACCTCAGATCTTGAAATTAAACAAATGGAAACAAGAACGTTCAAACTGTGAACAAACAAGTGTATTCTTTGACAAAGATTGTTTTAGTAACTCAGTCTATGTATTTTTAATAATGTTTAAATGGTGTAATATTTGTGAATTTGATTATGTAGCTACTGATCCATTTTCTTGCGAGTGCCGTCAAGATTACTCTCTGGTGCCGTGAGACTCCGCCCACACGCTGTTCTGATTGGCTGTGGGTTTTGATTGATTTTTACGCATCTCGCAGTCGCGTCGCGTCTAGTGTGGACAGACACATTATTTGTCGCTGGAATCTTATCGCGTCTGGTTAGGACACGGTGTTATTGTACTTCTGCGGCGGGGCATATGTGGTGCGCATGTGTGTGTGTGTGTGTGTGTGTGTGTGTGAGACGCCCCCTGGTGTTCATTTACTACCGATCAGCCGCCGCACTGACAAACTTTCACATAAGATAATCGCAGCCTTGGCCAAATCGCGTGTGGTTTCAATGCGATTAATTGTGCAGCCCTAGTCTCAAACAAATAAAATCCTTTCACATGAACACGGAGCAGCGGCCTCACCTTAAAGGACTCCATGTCTGAGAGCAAGCAGGCGCTCTGCATACGGGCACGGAGATGCGCACCTTCAGCCGACGTGCCCAGTTTGGCCAGTACCTCCGACTGCTCCTCCAGCAGGTCTTCAGTCATGGGCGCCGGCTCCTGCGTCACACACACACACACACACACACACAACAGTTATGACCAAACTGGGGATTAGATTTGATATGGAGAGATGCTAAAACAGAGAAGAGAAAGAGAATTTTTTTTAATGTTTTGGTTTGGAAATGCATTGGGGTTTGGGATTGTGGAGTGGATAAGTGCTGGTGGACAAGGCAGGTAAACAGAAAATCACTCAATGCTCTTGACTGAATAAATTTAGTAACTTTAATAAAAAACAATGCATTTCTTACATGAACGCTGCTGTTAAACGCTCTGGCGAGGAGATACACATGGCGGAGGGTTTATGCTAAAAGGGCAGAGTCCGGAAGCCAGTGATTGTAGTTTATAAAGTTATAAATATGGATATTTTTCTTACAAAAAGGCATGGCTTTGCTTCAGAAGACATCTATTAACCCCCCTGGAGCCGTATGGATTACTTTTATGATGGATGGATGCACTTTTTTAGGCTTCAAAACTTCAGGTACTCCCTTTATAAAGCTTGCAAGAGCCAGGATATGTTTTAATATAACTCTGATTGTGTTCGGCTGAAAGAAGAAAGTCATATACACCTGGGATGGCTTGAGGGAGAGTAATTTTCATTTATGGGTGAACTAACCCTTTGACCAGCGAGTGTGTTATACCTGTGTGACGGGGATGTAGAGCGGCTCCTGTGAGTTCAGGAGTGTGAGTTTGCCGTGTGGCTGCAGTCGACCTTCTGCTTTGCTCTTATTGGCTGTTTTTTTCTCGTTCTCCGTGTCCACCTCCTTCATCTCATCCGTGTCGCTCAGGCACTCGAAGAACTCCTCTTCACTGTCGCTCCACGAGTCCCACGACTTCCCGGCAGAAACCTCAGCAGGTCCGGCGCTCTCCGGTGCCAAGCGGCTTTTGTCTCGGCTTCCGTCTGATGTGGCGTTCTTCCTCCCTTCATCCCTTGCTCTCTTTCGCTCAATGCAGCAGTTCAGCATCTGGAGGTGATGCAGAGCAAAATTAAACACACGAGAATATTCACTATCGCTTATTTTTTTGAGTTGTCATTGCCACATGATCCTTTAGAAATCATTCTAATATGATGATTTGCTGCTCAAGAAACATTTCTGATTATTATTATTAATAAAAACGCTTATTAATAAACAGCTGCTTCAGATTTTTGTGGAAACTGTGATACTTTTTTTTCAGGAATCTTTGATGAATAGAAAGTTTAAAAGAACAGCATTTATTTTAAATAGAATATTTTGTAACATTATAAATGCATTTAGTCACTTTTGATTAATTTAATGCGTCCTTGCCGAATTAAAGCATTAAGTTCTTGAAAAAAAAAAAAAATCTTTTGAACAAAAGCGCATAAACAAGTTTCTCATTTATGTCATCATTTATTCGCACTGATGTCATTCTAAAACTCCATGACTCACTTTCTTCTACCACTGTACTCTATAATGTGTCATTCTTTCTATAATTTGTCACAATAAATAAATAATGTCCTTGGAAAAATTAAATGAACAACCTAAGAGTTATATCAAAATCAGATGAAAAATTAGAATTATTTAAAGGAATATTTCATATGTCATAAACTAAAGGCCCATTCAACACCAAGAACTATAAAGAAAACTATATTAGTTTTGTCGTCTGCCGCTTTAAATGCTCGAGCTCTTTAAAGCAGGATGGATTCTGATTGGCTGTCAGTGTTTTTAAAAAAAGCTCTGAAAGTGATTCCAACGATATCGTTCCTCTGTGCCGTTATTGTTATAGTTGTGGTGTGAACTCGCATTCTTTTACATTTAGAGCGATTTTTTTAATTATAGCTAAGACTGCCTGGCTTGATTTACAGTACTGTGCAAAAGTCTTAGGCATGTTAATGATATGATCTTTTCACAAATAAGCTCAGTTGACTGAAGACTGTCTGATTTGACATGCCTATCATGCGTGTTCGTGAATGAACGCTGAGCTGGACGGTCCCACAGATGTGATCGTGTGTAAAGAGTCTCTTAGGGTGTGTTCACACTTGCCAGGTTTGGTTGGATTAAAACAAACCCTGGTGCAATTGCTCTGTTAGTGTGGTTCACTTGAATAAGTGTGAAAGCTGCCATCCGAACCCTAATGCGCGCCAAACAAGCGGACCAAGATCCACCTTTTCAGGGAGTCTCGATCCACTTCAAAACGAACTCTGGTGCGGTTCGACTGAAATACGAACACAACCCGGACCAAAGACATCTCAACGAACCAAAAACAGGACATGATGTCACAAGATGCGACTCTGAGAGGGACAGAAAAGCATACCCGGTTTTTCTCGTCCACAAGACGCGATTTTTTCTAAATGTCAAAAAAATATATATATATATTGCGAAATGACGCCGTTTCCATTAACTGACTAAAACTTAATTTTTTCCTCCTGCGATAAGTCAATCCAAAAATCATAGCAACGGACATTGGTCGGTTTATGTATCTCAGCCACCGCACTGGCCATTATTATTAATCAACGGAGACGTATGTGTGTTATCCAAGCATTAATGGCAAGGAAAGACCCTTATACTGTGAGCGGCTCATATGAGGTGTTTCTGGGTGTTTCTCACTCATTTCTGCTTCGAGGTCTTGATTGTGGCATTTCTTTGAGGTTTAGAATCCAGTATTGCTGTAATTCTTTTGTCTTTTATGAATTTAATAAAGAACACTGTCTCGTATTCTGTCCAAACACACCGCGCCATCTACGTCAGGTGACCTGTAAATGCGCAAAAACTGTTTCCATTGCAGTTTTGCGAAATATTTCCTTTTCGAATTGCCTGAAAAACCTCCTCATGCGAGCGGAAAAACTTTTTTGCGATTAAATGGGAGTTTTTGCGAAATTGACGTGTTTCCATTGGGCATATTTTCAATTCGCAATTTGGAAAATGGAAACGCGGCTATAGTCATGATGCTGCACTACAGTATCGGAAATTCGACAGGAATTTGTGCCGCTGTTCTGACTCCTTTACACATTTTAAAAGCTCTTCATGAGTTCTCAGCTCATTGTTTCGGGTGTTCGTTAAGTTCCGTCACAAAATATACTTCATAAAAGCCGTTTTTGTTGTTTTGTATCTTCAGGTTCGGAGTTAAGTGACTAAAAATGTATAATTTTCTTGGTCCAAAAAGAACCAAACTACAAGTGTGCACACACACTTTCAATGCACATGAAGACTCACCTGCAGTTTCTGATGTAGAAGACAACACCTGAGATCAGGAGGGCCACTCGCCAGTCTGAAACACACAACACAGAGGCGTTCATCATACAAATCAATACAGTCTCCCATCAGGCCACAGCACAACAGCCGTGAGGTGAACAGAGCCGCACGTATTCAAAGGCTTCACTCATTTGCACACAATGACATGAGGAGATGAAGGACCGCAGGGACACCAGAGGAACCGTGACACACCGCGTTATTGTTTCTCCGCCAATGTTATCAATGATCCGGACGCCTGCAGCTCTTTCCCAACAGGCTCCGACGGAGTACAACAACATTACAGCACTGCCACAATTCATCACCTCCACTGCAATGATTCCTGGGCTTTTTGCATTCGTTTAGATGACAGTAGCGTGCAGACAAGAACTCAGACTCGAACCCGAGTCCTTGTGCGTGTCACGAATCAATCGACTTCATATTCATTCTAAACTATTTCCACTGCAAAAAAATTATCTTACTCAGAATTTCTGTCTTGTTTTCAAGTACAAGTATCTAGGGGTTAAACGGATCCAAGTTTGTAGTTTTGGTTTGAGCATTTGGGGGTCCCAGCATGCTCTCTTGTGAGATTCATTTGTTTGTTTGTTTATTTCTGCAGAATGGTCTTTTGTGGTATCATCCACACATGCAAAGTTGGTTGATACATAACTGCAATGAAGTAAAAGCCAAGTTAACATTTAAATGTTTACATAGGATATATGATGTGTTTTGTATTATTTAAGCACCTAATCAGTTTGACAGAATGTTCTAAATCAAAGTGCCATGGCTTTACTTAAAAAAAATTGTACTTAAAATGTCCATAATGATTCTTTTGCTGAATGTAAATTTCAACAGCATTTGAATAGAATTTTTTTGTAACATTATTAATGTCTTTACTGCCTCTTTTGATCAATTTAATGCATCGTTGATGAATAAATTATATTTGAAACTAATTATTTAAAATATTCCATCACTATAACTTAATTCAGTGAAGGATCCATCCGACTGATTTTTTTTTTTTTTTTTTACTTTTAATCTGTCTGATTCATTTGACTGATTCATTAAGATGACAGAAAGTGTCATTTGTCCGTGATTGAGACTTGCACAGGTTTCACTGTTATCTTGTGCAGCCACAAGAACAACTCAATTGAAGCTTTTATGCTTTTTTTTTATGCTTATTGCTTTTATTTTGTGTTTTTTTTCTGCAAACTTGGGATTAAATATGATCTCATTTGCTGTGTGGGGCTGCAGGAAAAAGAGTAATTCAGGCACAGAGTTAAAGATTGGGCTTTTAAGAATCGATATTTTTACCCTTATAGACTTTATACTTTCTATGTCTATTCTTTTTTCTGGTAATTACTCTGTTTTCTTTTAATTTCCTGTCATCTTTGGAATAACCGAAAGCCATGTTTTTCAAAATATCTGTCATTATTAGCAAAACACATTTCAAACATGGGGAAACCTAATTGTTAAGGGATAACTGTCGCCCAAAATGCAATCTAGGCTCTTCTTGTGAATCTACTCGAGGCAAACTTTCGTTTAAAAGCATAATTAGAATGGAAACGCCACTTTTAAGATTGACCGTATTTTCGTTTTGGGTCAAATTGCCTGTTGAATGGGAGTGAATGGGGCACTTCTATGATCGCATCAAAAATCGCTATTTTTAAAACACTAAGAAGGTATCAATAAGAGATAGTCGATCTACGAGGAGAGTAAAGATGGAAAGCTCCTAAAGCTCAGTTCCATATAAATTCACGGATAATTTGTTGTTTTGTCGTTAGTGAAAATCAATATTGACCTTGTATTTGAAAAAGGATCCTCATATAAGAAGCAATACTAAAATCCAGAGTCAGTTCATTCGCGCTCGGAGATCGACTATTTTTGACTGTCGAAACACCGGCGGACACAGAGACAGTGAGTTGATCAAAATCTTTCTCTTTAGTAAACTCTGTGTACACACACACTGTTCTCAATGCTGGAGTTCATGTGTAGAGCCTCTGGTGACACTTCAAGCACAGTTTCATGTTGTGTCGAGCCGTATTAGTGTTTTAAAAATAGCGATTTTTGATGCGATCATAGAAGTGCCCCATTCACTCCCATTCAAAAGGCAATTTGACAGAAACCGAAAATACGGTCAAACTTAAAAGTGGCGTTTCCATTCTAATTATGCTTTTACATGAAAGTTTGCCTCGAGTAGATTCACAAAAAGACCCTAGGTTGCATTTTGGCGACAGTTATCCTTTAAGTGATTATTTGGTATTATGTTGGTGAAATAAAACAAAAATCACTGTGTGCTTTTTATTTGGCCATTAACTGTCGGTGGTGAATCAAACACGACTGAGTATGAGAGCCTTTAGAGCATTTAGACAGATGATCAGTGTCAGTGTCAGTGTCTCTTTCAGTTAGAATTAGTTTCTACAATAAAGCGGCTCTCCAGTGTGATTATGGTTTTACTCGTGTCTGACCTTGATGGACTGAACAGAAGAAATGAACCGGAGAAGATTTCCACATCAAAGGAGGCGGAGCCTCAGAGCCACACCCACCTATTACATCATCACCACGGACCAATGGTAGTTCAAAGGTGTTTACCAGCTAGAGCAAACTTGGAAAAAATTGCAAATTGACCGTTCGCAAAGACCCGCCCCCTTTAGTCACTGTTGCTATGACCGACAAGCCACGCCGTTCTCACGCCACACCATGTTCTCACGCAGTGAAATATGCATCGCGCATGATCGCGGACAGAGAGGACACTGCTCAACTCTCAAATTTGGTCATTTTTGAAAGAAATTGAAACAAAAAATACCGTTTTGTGCCTCTTTAATGTGACTGACAGATCGCTCAGTTAAAGCTGCTCGTGAACCGATCATCTTTTCCTTCTAGTTCATTTATAGCATCAAATAAACATGAATGAACATCAGAAGGAATGTTGTTTTAACCGCGGAAAGACGTATTTCGTTTTTCAAGTTCAAATACTCCAACGTTAATCTACTAACTCTCCTGACTGCTTTGTCGGACAAAAATGGTGGATTCTGCGGATGGTGGATTATGATTGGTCAGATCACCTGTCAATCAAACTCCCTGCGAAGGGTCAATTGCTTATAACAGAGCATACACTAATATAGTTATGGTTCTTGATGTGAAGGGGCATTTATTCTGCGTGTTACATGGTTTGTATGACTTCTCTTACCCATAGATCAGGCAGTTGTTTTCCCAGCGGTAGCGCATCTCCAACACGAACTCCTGCCACAGGTGAGCGACGGCACGCACTCCTCCGTGATGGAAGTTAACCATACAGATGCACAAGGCCAGACGGTACGTCAGACTGTCGCACGAAGCCGATTTCAGCTGATTATAGAGATGCTGTTCACAGGGAAACACAGTCAGGCGCTGAACGCTTCTGTGCACTTGAGCAAACCACCAGTGCTGCTCAGTTTTACTGCACAGTAGAGCATTAAAAGATCTCCATACAAACACCCACGTGATCTTATTCCTAAATGACAACGATTCGGCTCTGTCTATTAAACCTTTGAGTACGATCACAGCGAACATTCAGATATGCGTTCTGAGCCAGAGAGAGCAGTTGTCATGTATAGATATGAAACAGCTTCACATGCAGTCTTTTCAACCACACACACAGCATCATAATTTATGTATTACAATAATTCATATTATCACAGAAGTACTGGGATAAAAGTTTATAATTCGGATATAAACACTGATGACTACGGTAGCAAAATAGAGTAAATCATCTTTTGAAAGTAACTTGACGCTTCCATATAATAATTGTGTCAATTACATCGTTACACCAGTAGGTGGCGACAAGTGACTGTTAAAAATGAGTCATTGAATCATTCGTTCAAGGGATTCGTTCAAAAGCGCTGATTCATCCAGTAATGAAAGTATTTATGAGTGAGCCATTCATTCATTCAAACCAATAAAAAAAAAAAGATTAAATCAAATTAATTAAATATTATAAGTTATTCTGTTTAGTTGTCTGTTCAGAATAGTGGTAGGATCGTGATCTCTATTTGAAACCAAAAAAAAAAAAATCGTGATCCTCAATGTATCCAGAATTTGTGCAGCTCTACATCTGAATCATGTCATAGCGTGATAATGTTCAATGATTCTATGTTCAGACTCACGTAATCCTCTGAGTCTTTGTCCGGTTCAGTCTTTCCACCTGGGCTGGGCTGTGTGGATTTAACATCACTACTGTCTGTTTTATCCAGAGCTGCATCTGGGAAAAGATACTGATGGACAAACACACATTTTAGACATCTCAACACAACTGTTGTCAACATTGATAATAATAAGAAATGTCTTATATTTCTGAAGTATATATGAAGAATTCAGATGCAAAAGCCTCTAAGTGCCATCTGAAATTTTCTTCTAGAATGATAATTTTTATCAAGCTTGTATATATAAGTTCAGTAATTTCACTTAAATGACAATTAATAGGTCATTTTCATTACCATTTAAGTGAAATTACTGAATTTAAATATACAAGCTTGATAAAAATGATCATTCTAGAAGAAAATTTCAGATGGCACTTAGAGGCTTTTGCATCTGAATTCTTCATATATATATATATGTATATATATATATATATATATCTAGCAGATGAGCCGACAGTTACGTTACAGTCAGAAGCGATTTAAACATAACTAATCATATCAATCAATTCATGATATCTGCAATGATTGCAATGAGAGTAATTTAGTTTGGTCCAGTGCAGACATGCCAAATTGCTAAATATGCAAATAACCTGCACGAATCATCTGGCATGTTTTAATGCGAATCAAACAGCAAACGTGACTCCCGAATTAAACATCCGTCTCGTTTAGGCTAATTAAACAGGAATGTGCTACATCAGCGCTTACAGGTGCCACCCGCAGTTCCTGCTGCGCTAAAGTTGTCAACTTAACTTAAACTACACAAGATGAAGCCCACAGTAAAGAACAGAGAGAGAATTATATATTATTATTAGTGCTGGGAAACGATTAATCACATCCAAAGTAAAAGTGTGTGTTCACATAATATATGTGTGTGTATTGTGTATAATTATTTTCTATATATAAACACACACATGCATGTATATATTTAAGAAAATGTGTTATTTATATACAAAAATGTATATATAATATAAATTATGCATAAATATATATATATATATATATAAGTATATACATACACATATATTATGTAAACACAAACTTTTATTTTGGATGCGATTAATCGTTACCCAGCACTAATTATTACACAACGGTCGGCTTCTGACCAATACATCATCATCATCCAGTTCCTCACACTAATCACGCTGCTGATCAGGCGCATGTAAATACCCATCATGCTCTCTGTTTTAACAGCTCCTCACCAGCAGGATGGAGTTCAGCACGTCGTTGTTAAGAGGCGACTCCTCGACCCGCTTGTGTCTCCGTATGCGCTTGCGTGCGCTGTGGACCATGTTGGACACGGACAGCTTGTGGATGGGAACAGCAGCCGGCTCCGTCAGTTTGGACAAGGCTTGAGTGATGTCACTGTTCTCTATGGAAACATCAGAGGTGGGAGGAGTCAGTCAATCAAACAATACACAAAAACACATAATATATAAGTGATGAGAGTTGAGAAACTGATTCAATTTAGCGTTTGTCCTCAGAATGACGGTGCAATGAAAATTCCTCTCTATTTTTGTCTTGTTTTCCAGTATGAAAACAAGTATAAACATGTTTTAAGATACTTTTACTCGAGCAGCAAAATGACTGAATAGATTAGGTCTTGTTTTTTCTGAAATATTTATTAAAATTAAGTGATTAAGTGTTTAAAACAAGAAAAAACATCTGCCATTGGGGGTCAGAAAAATTATCTTAATTTTAAAGGACATTATTAACATTTAATAAACATTATTATTTTTCTGACTGGCAGATATTTGTTCTTGTTTCGAGACTTGAAAATGACACTTAATATCTTCAGTCATTTTGCTTCTCGAATAAAAGTATCTTGATTTCAGAATGTTTAGATATTTGTACCGGAAAACGAGACAAAAATACTAAGAAAGAAAATCATTTTTGCAATGTGAATATCTCCAATCCAGTGTTTCAGGATATTAAAATGGTGGAATAAATGGCAGACACGAATGGAGAGAACGGATCCTAAAGGATGATGTTATTGAACTGAACTGAATAAACACTGAACTGATTTGCCTCATATTTGAGGAATTCTGCATTATTATTGATTCTGTTATTTTCCTGTTTATTACTGTGAAGCTGCTTTAAAACAATCTGTATCGTATAAAGCGCTGTAGAAATAAAGCTGACTTGACTTGATTCAGACGACACATGAAGTTTGATTCAAACATGTACATCTGCTTATTCTCTCACAGAGAAAGTAGGAATTCAGAACAAGAAGAAAATCCCGATAACCCTGAAAACCTTAAACAATCATTGTCTTTACCATTCAGATAAAAACCAAAACCCTAAAACCAGTGAAATGTGTCTCAAGAAGATGCTTAATGAGATTTTCGGCTAGTCCAGACATATGTGGTTAATTAATATCTAGAAAGAAAATGTTCAGGATGACCTTTCCCTTCCTCTTCAACAGAGTTTCTCCCCAGAATCTCCTCCGTGGTTTCCTTCCGACAGCAAAGTTTGAAGAACTCCATGAGAAATTCACCTGAGGATCAAGACAACACATCAGGCTCAAGCGCGCTCATCTAACGCTCGTCTTTCCTCTCGCTCTGCATGTTCGTGTGTCAGCGGCCGCTCTTACCCAGCAAGCACTGCGGGTTGTCTGCTTTCCGCACTCGAACAGACCAGTGAGGCGCTTGAAGTGGATCCAGATCGCTGTGAGAGCAGAAAAAATAGACACGTAGAACTAAAACAAACACGCTTGTGTCTAGTTATGAAGCTGCATTGCAATATAAACATTTTTGTGATACACTACACTTGGATATTTGTACTGGAAACAAGACAAAAATACTAAGTATTCTTAAATCAAGATACATTTACTTGACAGGCAAAATGACTGAAGATATTAAGTCTTGTTTTCTGAAAAATGTGTAAAATTAAGTGAGTTTCTGCTAAAAACAAGCACAAATATCTGCCAATGGGGTCAGAAAAATAAACTTAATTTAAACGGAAACCATGATTATTTTTCAGACTCCATTGGCAGATATTTGTGCTTGTTTTAAAGTCCCTGTAAAGTCAAAATTAAGTATGTGTTCTGACTTTTTTTTTTACAAGACAAATATGATAAGAACATCTTTTTTTTTTTAATGATGTTCTTATTATATTTGTCTTGTAAAAAAAAAAAATTGTTTATTGATATTTTCATTGGAAAATAAGACAAAAATGATGAGGGAAAAAAACGTCTTTTTTTTTACAAGACAAATATAATAAGTAAGAACATCAAAAAAAAAAAAAAGATGTTCTTATCATATTTGTCTTGTAAAAAAAAACAAATTTGTTCTTTTTTCTTAAAAAAAAAGAAAATAATTTTTTTCCTCATAATTTTTTTCTTGTTTTCCAATAAAAATATCGAAACATAAGTGACTTTATGCTTAAAACAAGAACAAATATCTGCCAATGGAGTCCGAAAAATAATCATGATTATGATTTTCACATCATTTTTTTAATTTTTTTTTTTATTATGTTCTTACTTATTATATTTGTCTTGTTTTCCAGTACAAATATGTAAACATTCTTAAATCAAGACACATTTACTGGAGAAGCAAAATGACTGAAGATATAAACTCTTGTTTTCTGAAAAAATTTTCAAAATGAAGTGAGTTTTTACTTAAAACTCGAAGAAGAAAAAATCAGCCCAATAAACATATTTGACGTATTAAAGCCGATAAATAATGGATTATTTCCTTCAGCTGAGACACTAGAGATGCGCACTGTTCAACATAATGGTTTTGAATTGCTTAAAATATGATTGAAATCACTTCAAAAAAGGAAAATACTGTTAAGTGCAAATCTGTCATATATGCACCCTTATTATAATGTGCTTGGGACATGGATTTTAATGGTGTTTTTTAATTTTTTTTAATCAGGGAGGCTTTAAAATGTTTTATAAAAACTTTATACGGCCAATATATCGGTTATAGGCTTTCAAATATAAAGAATTATCGGTTATCGGCATCGGCCAAAATGTTCATATCGGTGCATCCCTAATACTGATTTAAGCATGTTTAGATATTTGTACTGGATGGAAAACAAGACGAAAATACTGAGGAAGAACATATGCACACACATGCACGTCCTTCCCCTGGAGAAGCGTCGAGTGCCGATGCCATCGTAACCAATAACTAAATGAACAATGACTACTAATGCTTACAAATCTGTTGAAAAATCAGGCAATTATGGCGTTTTCACGATCAGATCGTGTGAGAGCGTGCGGAATAAGAGTGCTCGAGCGCACTTCATTGTGTGAATGTTTGTTCAAAATCATTTTTGAAAGAACTCTTTCTGTACTCCAGAAGTAAGAGTTCATCAGCACATGCCCACACACCGAATGAGACTTGAGAAAACAGCACAACGTGTTAATGCGATGCTACGGCTCACCGAGCAGCACTTCATCACTAAACTAAAAGGCGTAAAATAATGCGGCGCGAATCAATTTTTGGCTTGGGTGTTTTTAAGGCGGTGCACGCTTTCCCCCCCACCCCCCACACACCCTCTTCTCCTGAGCTGTGAAAATGTATTATGGGTAACAGGTTCTTTACGAGGTGACGAAACATGGATCTGGCACTGACATCAGCTGGAGTTGTTTTCGTGCATCATGCATATTCATGAATTACTCAGTGCTATAATAAAACGATTACATCGCTGTTCTATTTTCATCCTTCACGGTGCAAAGAGATGTCAGTTTTGCAAAAGCACAGTGTGTGTTTGGTGGAAACTTCACTCACGAATAAACATCATTGTCCACAACGATTCCCTCCGTCAGGTTCGGCCACGTTGTTGCAAGATGCAGCTCACTGAAGAAAAAAAAAAAAAAAAGCGTGATTTGATTTACACGTGCAGCCTTTACTAATCATTTCACTATTTAATGCAAGAAATTAACATTTCAAAAGATTCTTCTTATTAGATCTGGGGCCGGTTTCACAAAGCTATGTTAGAGCGGTCTATAGTGTTAGACTAGTCTAATGCTAGTTAGACTGTTTCACAAAAATAAAGACTGACTTAATTTAGACCAAAACAATTAGACACTAACTTAGGTCTAAGACTCTATGTTACCGTGGCAACCAGCAGTAACAATTAGTTACATTACAAACAGCCAAAAGAAAAGGGAAAATGGCTCATAATTAAAACATTTCTTCTTGTTACTACATTCTCCGCTAAATTTCCCAAGTAAAATGTCCTTGTAACTGTTATACTCCTCCAACAAACACATATTTTCCGCTGGGGTAAACTGCACTGAGCGGCTGAATGCGCTTACTCGATCCGCCATGTTTTTTATCTTATTTTACCCAGAATGCATTGCAGTGTAGTCCTACTTAAGATAGTCAGAGTCTTAAGTGCTTTGTGCAACGGTCTGATTTAGATGTCTATCTGAAGTCTGACTATCTACTATATCTAAGCCATAGTCAAAGTCTATCTTTTGTGAAAGCGGCCCCTGACCTGAATGACCCGGGGACATTGTTTTATTCTAGTTTCAGCATCACTATCCTTCTTTAACATTTTGATTTCTGTCAGAAACAAACTTTAAACTGCACTTAATTTGGGTCATGTGATCGGTCAGGAGTTTTGTAAAGCATTTTGATACTGTGTGATTGTGCGTCTAATGCGTCAACATATCTGTCTGACAATGCTTTGGTGTTCTGAAAGGAAGTGATGTAATTGTTATTAACGGTCCATGAGGAGTTTGGGGTCAGTGCCACCTACTGGACAACACACCACACACATCTATATGGGAGAACGAGTTAAGAAATGACCTACAATCAAAACACTGAAATGCTTTAACGCACCTTTACTGTACTGCAAACAATAACCAGTCAGTCAAAGTATATCTATAAAGTACAATTGTCATATTATTTGGTGTACTGAATTATTATTTATGATTTTTATGCAGATTGAGAAAAGACTTTCCGAAACAGCACAATATTATTTTTGATTACCGGTAACTTAAAAGTTTTGGGGTCAGTAAGAAGTCTCTTCTGCTCACAAAAGCTGCATTTATTTTATTCAAAAATACAGTAAAAACAGTGATATTGTGAAATATTATTAGAATTTAAAATAAGTGTTTACTATTTTAATATATAGTAAAGTGATCATGATGACACATGATCCTTCAGAAATCATTATAATATGCTGATTTGGATTTAAAAAATAAATAAATTCAGGATTCTTTGATGAATAGAAAAGAACAGTGTTTATTTAAAATAGAATTTTTGGTAACATATGACGATGTCTTTACTGTCACTTTTGATCAATTTATTGCTGAATATAAATATTAGTTTAAATGATTAGATTTTAATTTGAATAAGTAAATAATCTCAATTCAAACATTTTTTTTTTTACTTTTGAATGGTGGTGTATCATGGTTTCCACAAAAATATTAATCTGCAAAAACTTTGACAACATAATCAGAAATGTGTGTTGAGCATCAAATGCATTAGAATGATTTCTGAAGGATCATGTGACACTGAAGACTGGAGTAATGATGCTGAATATCAAGATTTGATCGCAGGAATAAGTTACACTTTACTATATATTCACATAGAAAACTGTTATTTTAATAATTTTTCACAATATTTACTGTATTTTTGATCGTATAAATGCAGACTTCTTTCAAAAATAAATAAATAAATTATACATACATACATAAATATATATACATATACACATATATATATGAAGAGTTCAGATGCAAAAGCCTCTAAGTGTCATCTGAAATTTTCTTCCAGAATGATCATTTTTATCAAGCTCGTATATATAAGTTCAATAATTTCACTTAAATGGCAATGCAAATTACCTATTAATTGTCATTTAAGTAAAATTACTTAACTTAAATATACAAGCTTTATAAAAATGATCATTCTAGAAGAAAATTTCAGATGGCACTTAGAGGCTTTTGCATCTGAACACTCCATATATATATATATATATATATATATATATATATATATACTTTATATAAGTATATATGTTTTGTTTTTTGCATTACAGTAGTGAGAATTTGGGCAAAATGTGCTTAATTGTCATGAAAATAATCTCACGTTGCCGAAAAATACTTTGCCCTTTCAGTCGATGGCACTGCCGCATTAACATGGATTATTAACCTATATAATGATCTATTTATTCAGATTTCCCTTTAATGCCGTTTGGTAAACAGAAAATGAGCTCTGAACATTAGCTACCGCCGTGACACTGAACACAAACGCACCTGATGGGATCTTCACACGCTCCAAAAGGAAGTTTGCCAAACTCCACGCCGCCCACCTCTCCAGTGAGAAGCGCATCAAAGTCTAAAAACAACACACACACACACACACACACACACACACCTTTTCATTTTATATTAACTTTGACTTTCATTTTAGCTTATGATCAAAGTAATATAGAGCAGTGAAATTAATCAACTCAGGATATACGTAGAATATTATCATCTGGCTGTGTAAACATCTTCTGCACTGCTTAATACAGAGGTAAACACTCACGGCGCACCGAATCCTCTGAGCAAATGTGATATTGACAGAGATGTTCTGATCGACACACGTGCGACTCCATGGCAACAGCGAAAATTTCTCCAATGTATCAAATAAAAATTTCCATATTCCCTAGGAAACACTGCAAAAAAATATGTTTGACTTTCTCAGTAATTCTGTATTGTTTTCAAGTACAAATATATAAATATTCTTAAATCAAGATGCATTTACTGGAGAAGCAAAATGACTGAAGATATTAAAGGATGATAATGATAACGATAAAGATGTAGCTTTAATAATCATTCACACCACAACTATAACTATAACAAGCACAGAGAAACAATATCGTTGGAATCAGTTTCGGAAACGATGTTTTTCCAGCTGATGACACTGATAGCCAATCAGAATCCATCCTGCTTTAAAGAGTAGAACAATTTAAAGTGACAGACGATCAAACCTACAGCTTACAATAAACAGAACGATATCGTCTGCTGGAAAATAATAATATTACTATATTTACTATCATTTACTATATTACTATAATAATATAGTTATAATTACAGCTATCTTTATAGTTATCATTCCTGGTATGTCTTGTTTTCTGAAAAACTCATCAATATGAAGGGAGTTTATGATTAAAACAAGAAAAAAATATCTGCAGAAAAATAAACTTAATTCAAAGGGAAAATCACTTTGCATGAATCATTCTGGTGCCGTTTGGTTATTTTTGAGTTCGGTCATTTGTGTTTTTTTGTCATCGGAATAGCACGAAACTTAGTAAAGGTTTTGGCACTTGCCAAACACACAAAAAAAAATCATGAATATGGAAAAGATTAAATGGTCCTGAAAAAATAGTCATACTTGGAAAAAAATGACTACCACTTTCTCACTGAAAGCTCATTTGTTGAGATATCAACCTCAAATTTGGAACACAGATTGCTTAGATTTATGGCTTTGATTTTCTCACAGTTTTAGAGTAAAACGTGTTTTGAAAAAAATATATTTCATATTATTATTATTTATTTTTTTAATTTTCATAACAATAAATTTCAAGTTAATTTTTTTAAACTTCTGTCACTTCAGCAATAACCTGCCAAGTGTCGTCTTTAAAAAGAGACCCAACTTAAGTTTGTGCTCCAAAGCATTAAAGATGTATGGTCAAAAAGTGAATACATGGATTATAACTATTGCATAAATATAATTTAGTGCCATAAAATCCCCTAAAAATACAAAATGTTAAATAAAAAATATTATTGAACTTAAATATAGTACAATCATTTTGCATAAATTTTGCATCTAAAAGGGAAATTCCTACAAATGCTGAAAAGTTCAGCTGCAAAAATAACCCTCGCCTTTTCAGCGCTAATTCTTCACTGTGTGTCTTTAGCAAATCCGGACAGTAGTTTTCTAACGCCAAAAGAGGGTTTGTGCTGGAGCGAGCTGTTAGTAAATCTGGCCCTTAATATCTTCAGTCATTTTCCTTCTCCAGTACATGTATCTTAATTTAGGAATGTTTAGATATTTGTACAGGAAAACAGGACAAAAATACAGAGGAAGAACTTTTTTGCAGAACGTCAATAATAATCTCATATTAGACTTGATGTGAGTTGACTCAGTTGTTCTGACTACAGCAAACCTGATTTCTCACTGCCGTCTCATCGACCTCTCAGCTGTTCTGAAAGCCTTTTTAGTTTGTTGTGTGTTGAAAATCCAGCTTTTAATGTTGTTTATATGTGTATGTGGTGTTTTTAATGTGCTTTAAGACAAAGCATGTGTAAATTCATAAGTCGACACCATTGCTGAGTATTTCCTCCTTAAAACTGCAGTGAACCAAAGACAGTCTCAAAAACACGCTTTGAAATCGCTGGTGTTTCTGACGTCACAAACTACCTTGTAACCAATCAGATCAACGTGTGATCGTCAACCAGTGGATCTCTGAGCTGAGTGAGTGGAGGCGGGGCTCATTTGCATATTCATAGAACCACGCATATTAAATGAGGCAAGGGTGTCGAGTTACATTCAAGCTATTTTAAGGCAACGTAATTAAATATGTCATTTTGGTGATCAAAGATGAGTTTTAAGGGATAAAATGATTGACTACAGGGGGACTTTAAGAGTTTCAGAAGCGAATAACAACAGAAAACAGAAGTGTTCAGTGCAGCCGGTGCGTCCATGAAGTCATTAAACCCTCCTCACAGGCTTATAGTGAGTGCAACATGCTGCAGACTGATCTCAGATCAGACACACACCTGGCGGCTGCTGAGGCCACGAGCACTGCTGCCAGTCCTGAAGGACGTACGTGAAGCGAATGGCGATGTTGATGGGTGGCAGCGGCATCAGTGGGCAGCCCTGTGGACACAGAACATCAAGAGAATGAAGGAGACAGACGGTAAAAATGACAAAAGAAAGAAAACAATCAATTGTGCAATTACTATATTTCATACTTAAATGCATACCTGTCAAATGCACCTTTCTATGCAGTTAATCAATATCAAATAAAGCTGGCAATGCATTTGAGTTTTGATTAGAAAAGTGTTGAAGCTGTTTGCATTCAACTAGTAAAACCACTTACTAGTAGTCCTGGTAAAAAGGGAACTTCAGGACACTTTAAAGTGCCCCTATCATGCTTTTCTCGTGTATCATCTTTCATGTAGTGTGTAATATACTGAACTCACGATACGATATTATTGCGATACTCCCAAGACAAATGATAAAAGGTTAACAGAAAATGTACTGTTGATTAAAATGCTGACTTTGGTATTACATTGTGTGTGTAAATGAATAGTCTTGGACTTGATGCTGAAACCCAAAGCACAGGACAATAGAGACACCAGAATAACAATATTCATGATTCTGAAGCTGAAAATACAGAATTATTTTAGATGAATATGCTTGCATTGTTTCACAACTAGATACATTTATCAATTTTTACTGGTAACATCAGACATTTGGCATTATCAGGACACACAAATATTCCCCCATTGCATTATTATACATTATATTCAACATTATATACAGTAGTTTAATGTAGTACTGACACTAAAACTCTGTAATCTTGCATTTTTTGTCACACAGTAATTTTCATTTTGGGTGAACCATACACAATACAGATTGTCACAATCCACGATACATATTGATGCATTTTTGTATTGCGATATAATGTGACACGATATATATTGTTACACCCCTAAGTTTATAGAGTTAAATGTCCACATCCGATCAGCATGTTCTCTGTGTGTAAACATGCTCTGAAAACATAAGACCAACGCTTATCATCAGAACTCACGATCTTGTTCTTGAAGATGTCGAGCAGGCCGGACAGGTGGTTGTACTGGCTGGGCACTTTACGCAGATGCACGATCTCGAAGTCCGAGCGAACGCCGGGTCCCTGACACTCGCCCGCAAACATCCTCCTCCACTTCTGCTGGATCTGTACGAACAGCGGCACGTGGCTGCAAAACAAGAGAAGAGCAGGTGTGTAGATATATGTGACCCTGGACCACAAAACCAGTCACATGGGTCACAATTATGAAAATGAGATTTATACATCATCTGAAAGCTGAATAAATAAGCTTTCCATTGATATGGTTTGTTAGGATAGGACAACATTTGGTCGAGATACAACTATATGAAAATCTGGAATATGAGGGTGCAAAAAAATCAAAACATTGAGAAAATCTCCTTTAAAGTTGTTCAGTTATGTTCGCGATTGTGCTGCATTCACTCACAAAAATAAATGTTTTATATATTTACGGTAGGAAATTTACTAAATATCTTCATGGAACATGATCTTTACTTAATATCCTAATAATTTTTGGCATAAAAGAAAAATGGATAATTTTGACCCATACAATGTATTGTTGGCTATCGCCACGAATATACCCGTGCGACTCGAGACTGGTGACGTGATCCAGGGTCACATATGTGGAACAGGCTTTTCCTATCATTCCTATCATGACATTTTAACAGAAAAATCTGGTACATTTAGCAATATAGATGGTGAATTAAGAATTATGTGTATGATGTATATCATGCTGTTATGATGAACTATATGCCTGGTAAAACTTTACAATAAGGTTCATTAGATAACATTTGTTAAAGGGGTGGTTGATTATGATTTCACTTTTCTAACTTTAGTTAGTGTGTAATGTTGCTGTTTGATCATAAACAACATCTGCAAAGTTACGACGCTCAAAGTTCAAAGCAAAGGGAGATATTTGCTTTTAAAGAAATCACTTTTTAAGGACTACAACAAACGGCTGGTAGAGACTACACAACATTCCTCCTGGGTTAGTGACATCATTAACCCTCAAATTTACATAAACCCCGCCCACGCCACACGATTTATCGATTATAAAGACAGAATATGCTAATCAGTGACTAGAAGATAACTACACATCAGCTACATAAACTCATCAACTAACCCTTCAGAAATGTCCTGTTGCTTCTACATGTTGTCACTTCTTCTTGAGTCTCTCCATCATTGTCTGACTCCGGTTTGAACATAAAAGGCTAAACGTTTTTTAAATGTTCAGTGCATGTGTGTGTGAGGTAAAAGGACACAAGCTGTTGTAGCTCCGCCCCCTGTGCCGGGAGCAGCAGCTCATTTGCATTTAAAGGAACAGACACAAAAACTGTGTTTTTTTGCTCACCCTCAAAAAGTGACAACTTTAACATGCTATATAAAAATATCTGTGGGGTATTTAGAGCTAAAACTTCACACACACACTCTGGGGACATCAGAGACTTATTTACATCTTGTGAAAAGGGCATTATACCACCTCTTTAACTACCTTAGTAAACATGAACTAATAATGAACAACACTTCTACAGCATTTATTAATCTTAGTTAATATTAATTTCAACCTTTACTAATACATTATTAAAATCAAAAGTTGAATTTGTTAACATTAGTTAATGCTCTGTGAACTAACACGAACAAACAATGAACAGCTGTATTTTATTAACTAACGTTAACAAAGATTAATTAATACAGTATGAAATGTATTGCTCATTGTTAGTTCATGTCAGTTAATATGACATATGACA
Source organism: Rutilus rutilus (assembly GCF_951802725.1). Taxonomy (NCBI): domain Eukaryota; kingdom Metazoa; phylum Chordata; class Actinopteri; order Cypriniformes; family Leuciscidae; genus Rutilus; species Rutilus rutilus. Next base: position 2,336,711 of record NC_140215.1, read on the forward strand.
TTATACCATATGCCTTTCTCCACTGACTTTCTATGATGTTCAAAGCGTTTGTAAGGATGCTGATTTTCAGAAGGCAGATGGAGAACGAGAACGTCGTTTGTGTAACATTAGCAACTAATTATTAGCTGTTTGATAATGTAGTCAAGCCAAAGGCTAATCATATCAATTACGGTCATGTGTCTGACGTTGATACATGAAACGCATTATCACTCTGATACATCGACTTATAGACGACCCTGCATAATTCACTCTTCCACTTCTTCTGAATCAGTTTCTGCTTCAAACGACGTACTTAAGGCGAGACACGGCAGGCAAAAACATAGATTTTTCATGCATTGGTCAGTTTCGAGATTTTGGGCTAGTTTACTCCTTCAATATGTGTTCTTTCAAGCTGCTATAAAGATAATGTTGAAAATATACATTAAGATGTTTATTTTATTACATTTTGTTTACTTGCGGCAGTAAGTTTCTCCAGAATTTACCAAGAAGTTAGCATTCCAGCGCGACACGCCGAGATCCGTCTGTTCACTGATGACCGGTATCGTTGTAAAGCTCTGAGTCTCCTGCACAACGCTGTGTAACCCAAATATGGCCCTTTCCTGTCTATCAGTAACCAATCGTGAATGTCCAAAGGGGGATTTAAAGCTAATGACGCAATTTCATTTAGAGCTATTTTAAACTTTAAATGCCGTTTTCTCAAAATGAGTTTTTTGTCATTCTCCAGTACAAACATCTCAGCCAAACTTTCCAGTTATACACTTAGCAGTATTCTGAAGATATGTTCAGAGGGATTTGTTAATAAATAATTCCTGGCCTAATTTATGTGACATTTTAATAAAAAAAATATGGCGAAAATCGATTTTTTAAGGCTATGGAGCTAATTTTGATTAAAGCATATATCCTGATACCCTCCGAAATCTTTTTTTTTTATCTTGTGTGTAAACAAAATGAAAAAAGAATTTTGCACCTGGCTTTATCATATGTTCAGATCTATCTACCAAAAATATATGCAAAATCGCACATATTTAATGAGATAATGCCAAATTTGCATAATTAAACATACAAACTTCAAAAACTTGTACTACATTTTTTTTACATACTTGTGTAAGTAATCAACTGAGGAAGTTTCATGGTGATATCTATTATTAAATTTGTTCACCCTATTCACTTGTAGTGTCTCGCCTTAAACCAACATTTCCACTTGCCATTGTGTTGCGTTTCCTACGGTGGACCGAGTGGATCAGTTAACCCCAGATGCTGTGATTGAATGGGGGCGGATACTAATTTGCATATTCATGGGTCCACATATACTAAAATGAAGCAAGGGTGTCGGGTTACATTCAAGCTATTTTAAGGCATGAATAATTTTCACAGGAAAAAAACAGGGATAAAATTATTAAAATGCAGGTGAACTTTAACACATGCAGTTCATGTTCTCTGGTGTCTCTCTCTAGCAGATGAACACACACACACACACATACGCTAACACAGCTCAACAGCGCCACCTGATGTCAAAACAGCAGCACTGCTGCTCTAAGTGTACTGCAGCAATATGACAGATGTAAATGCATTTATAAACAAAATATTTGTTTTTCATTAATCAAACAGAGCCAAAGCATCTCTCAACACCCATAATTCATATCATCGTATGAACGATCACAGTGAATATATACCGCAGCACAATAATAACAAAACACATCACACGACGCAATACGCAGAACATCCACATAAAGCATTTAAAACGAGACTAAGAGATTATTAAAAACAACTATCTATCCCAAAATGCCCCAGTAAGCCATGGCAACACGATCATCCTTGATCGTTGTTGCATAGACATTTATAACTGTCTGTCAATGCAGGAACTTGGCCAATCTAACTTCATAAATGCGTTTTAATGTGTCAAAACATATTTTACATTGACAAAGAGACAGATGTTTTCCAAAATGACGTGTGTCAACACAGACTTCAGTAAGATACTCGTAATTAAGAATGCATATGGTACAAAATGCAGCTTTTCAGTAGTTGTATTAAAAATAGAGTGAGATTAGAGGTTTATAATAATAGGGCATAATAATAAACCATAACAATAAACTACTATTGTTATTATATAACAATACTAATTGTAAAAATGGTAATTATAATTAAAAATAATAATAATATACCATAAAAATTTGCTATTATTATTTTTTACCAGTATATAACAACAATAACTAGAGACGCACCGATACTCAATTTATCTGCCGACAGACGATTATAGTTTGATTTTTCAATAAAGGGAACCCTCTCATTTGGTACATTAATATAACATTAGAGGTTAAAATGAACAAGAGAGCTATTATATTCAACTGCTATTTATTTTCAGATATAATAAATTCAAAACTTATTTATTTTCTGTTGCTTTTAGCTTACAATGATTGTTCTGTTTTAAACTGTTTATTATTATTTTGTGTAACTAATTTTTATTAGCTTTATTTTCTATGTGTAAAGCACTTTGGTCGGCCAGTGGCCGTTTTTAAATGTGCTTTATAAAATTAAAAAACCCTGAAATGTTTGTATCCAGTAAATAAACACCTCTCTAGTGTTTTATAGCTATCTAACGAACTGTGAATATTGGATAACTTTCCTGATGTAAATGCAACATTGAGTGACATATTGTCCACACGCTGTTTTACTGACGTCTTTCTGCGGTTGAAACTGTGGTAGATTTTGAATAGATAAAATAGTAAACTGTATATTAAACTAACCATGTCTCTAACATCTAACCTTTCTTCCCTTTTCAGGCCTAACATGATAACACTTTGAAACACAATGTACTAAAATGTTCTGTCCTGTGTTTCTGGATGTTGTATTTTTGCCATACCCCTTTGACTTTGGTTGTGTGACTGTAAAAATAACAAGTTTGGGAATTGAAACTATGACAGATGACTAAATTTGAACCTTGTGATTAACAATTAAGTAATCATTAAAACAAAGTTTGCTTTACCTGGTAACAGAAGGGTTTGTCTATGAAAACCAATCAAATTGTGGGGAAATTATGTAATGCGGTATGACATTTTTGCCATACCTCCTTATTCTATAAAAACTGTTGTATTCGTGTTAGCTGGTGGGATTCTCAATGGAATTTGTCAGAGATCCTCCGGCCTTGCTTCTTCTTGGGGGAGATTCTCTGAGAACTGCTCGAGAGATCCTCCGGCCGTGATTAAAGGGGTGGTTTACTGCCTTTTTTCTTTGCTTGATTGTGTTTATGGGCTGCAATATAACATGTCTTCGTGTTTCGTTTGTTAAAAAACGCCTTATTTTTCATAAATTTCACCTTTATTGTAAGCCGCTTTCTCCTCTGTCATTTGAACGACCGGTTGACTTCCTTAGTCTATGAAACCACTCCCTCAGAAGCAGGCAATGAGCTCAGATTGGTTAGTTCGGCCGGTGTGTTGTAATTGGCTAAACTGCGTCCGGAATCTTCACGCCCATTTCCTTTACGGGCGACAGTTGCATGTGCTCCGGACCCGGTCAAATGTAATGGTGTCAATATTGCCTCATCAGTTTGAGCCAGAATCAGACCCAGAGAGCGGTGATAAAGAGAGTCAAGCAGAACCTCCGCAAACACGGCTCTTACTAAACGTTTCTGAATGGTAATTTTTTTTTATTATTATTATTTTCTCAAAGAATTTCCATACGCTGTTACTTGAAAATGCTACTGTTTGTTAGCTTTTGAGATACGGTTTCCCCCTGATTAAACATTTAATATAACTGAATACATGACTGAGTAATACCGTTTTTTAAAGATATTGTTTTATTGATAGAATGAACAACCGTTTAACTATTCACAAAACTTACCGGTAGTTTACTCAGTTTGTCGTTTTCTTACATGATAACAGCAGCTGAAGTTTGCTGTTGCGATTATTTTTTGAAGTTTGTACACGTTTCTTATACACACAAAATAACATCGAACTAACTAGCTACATATAACCAAACAGCTTTGGCATTGGTTTGCGTTCTTGATCAAATAAAAAAAATTACGTCATAAAGTAGCTATACATGGAAAATACGTTTACAAAATTTGTACATGTTACAAATTCGGATCCAAAATGTTTGTACGCATCTGTCATATACTAAAGCCAGCGCTGGCATTTTTTTACATCCTTGATAAAACTAAAACATTACGTCTTAAATTATACAGGCAAATACATTTAAAATGATTAAATCTTACTTGCAGGTTGTGGCCTCTGGTTTTATAGCTGTAACTGCTTCATGTTGGAGTAATAGTTTCTTGTTGAATCCGACATTGAACTCGTGTAGATTCTGGAAGCTGTCTTCCGTAAAATGCGCAGCACAGAGAGCTAAACTACGATTGTAATTGTCAGGAACATAATCAAACTTAAATTTTTACCATTGTTGACGAACTACAGCGTCTGTAGGAAGCCTGAACACAGAAGACCTGACAGCTACAGCTCTCTCCACTATAACTCCTCCTCTTCGACAGCAGAACATGTTCCGGAGGGAGGGTTGATGTAAATGTATGGGTTAGTTACGTATAAAACCCGGGAAGTATCTCGTTGTAGTCCCATTCGAGTCGTTTTTGTAGGCATTAAACTTCCTGATTTTTAAAAGACAATATCTCCGCTTACGTTGAACTTTCAGCGCAGCAACTTTGCAGATACTGTTCATGCACCAACAGCAACATTACACAGTATTTAAAATGAAAAAAGTGAAATAGCAATCAACCACCCCTTTAAAGCATGTAAAGGACATTTGCTAAGGTCTGTTTGTCGATTATTCCTGCGCGAGAAGTAAGCTAGCTACGGGAACAGGTATTAGACCCAGCTGACGTCGATGTGTAGACGCGCTAGAGTACAAATATTATAGGCCCAGGTAGGTTTAGGTCAGATGAGATAGGACTTAGTTAGGTTTAGGGAAAAATCTACGACAAAACACTGGTTGAGTGAATACATGAGACACATGAGATACATTTCGGTAAGTTGTCTGTATCATTTAACATAACATTCTGATGTTATGCGCGACCGGAGTTGGAGCTGTCCTGCTTCAGAGTGGTGCTGATGGCATATCCCATCCAGTATCTTATTTCTCAGCTAAATTCAACCGCCACCAGTTGAATTATTCTACTATCGAAAAAGAGACTCTAGCTATGTTGCTTGCTTTGCAGCACTTCGATGTGTACGTTGGATACAGCTCTACTCCCGTCATCGTCTACACGGACCATAATCCGTTGTTTTTTTTTAATAAAATGTACAATCATAACCAACGTTTGATGCGCTGGGCGCTAATGGCTCAATGTTATAATCTTGAGATCCACCACATGAAAGGAACTGACAACATCGTGGCAGATGCCCTTTCTCGGGGCTAGGTAAATGTATAATTTAATTTATATGTAGGTGTGTAAGTTTGTATTATTGTAACTATGTTCTTGGTTGCTTTTACTGTTCGCTTCATCCAGAACCTGTCTAAAAAAGAAGACTGGTTCTTTCTTTAAGTGGGGGAGTGTTACGGTTTGTGTCTCGTGTTTTCCTCTCCTTGTGATGACGTCATGACTTTTTCTTTCTGTGTCTGAGTTTATTATTAGGTCCGCACCTGTGTATCATTATACACCTGCGTCTCGTTGGAGTCGTTTCTGATTCACTATAATAAGGACGCTGAAGCGGAGTATGGCAGGAGAGAGGAGAACCAGCAAACAAGCTTTTCTTTTTCTTTTTCTTTAGTTAAATTACTTTGCTGTTCGTCTTGTTACCTTCATATTATTTGAAGTTTATTATGTTTCTTTATCTGTGATACGTGTTTCTTGAGTTTTTACATGTTTGTGAGTATAATAAATGTTAACGCAGCGCACTCGTGTTTCGCGTGTCCTTCTTTATGTTGTGAAACCCTTACGTAGCCACTTTTAACAAAAGGGTTCGTAACAAGGCATGTTTTTTTATGCTATAACTTGTATTAAATTGGAAGAAAAGACTTGAACTGAGGCGCTACAGCGATCTGTCACGTCACATTTAAGAGAGTCAAAATGCCATTTACTGTTTGAATTTTGTGATAAAATGTACATAATGTAAAAGCTGAGACTTTGTTTCTTATCAGAAGTAATAAAGCACAAGCTCTTCGCGATTATTGGATGGGAGGTGCTACAAATAATGTTTGACGTTGGGAAAAAACGCAGATCTGGCTTGCGATACAAGTGATCACAGGGTCAAATAGAGCCTGATTTAACCTCACTATTTTTTAAAGCGTTATTGTTGCGTTAACTTCGACAGCCCTAAATTCAACACAAGATACATTTTCTTCACACACACAGTATGAGTTGTGGTCTGACACGCTTTTCCGACACCTTTTGATTGACAATAAAATCTGCCCTGATCTTTTTAAAAATGATAATAATAATAAATCATAACAATAAACGGTTACACTTTATTTTAAGGTGTCATTGTTACAGTGTAATTATATATTTAAGTACTGAGTAATATTAATCAACTACATGTACTGACTATAGGGTTAGGGTAGGATTAGGGTTTGGTTGAGGGTTAGTTGCATGTAATTATGTGTAATTTACTGTTATTACTATGGTAAGTACATGTAACATGTAACAAGGACACTGTAAAATAAAGTGTTACCCAATAAACTATTATTATTATTATTGGGTTTGCACTTTGACTGTAACACCAGACACTTTCAATCCCAATGAATCGTTTTGGTAGTTTCACCCAGTGAAATGCAACGATATGAAGCAACGATAGTGAGGATGTGAGGATCACAGGTGTTCATCAGAGATCCAGGAGCATGCTGGGACTCACGGTTCACTCACCAGCCTGTGTTTGCCAGAGCGATGGACACGGAGCTCAGCAGCAGGTTACACTTGGACTCACTGACGATGGCTTCACAGTTCGCTCCGGGAGAAATCACCACGAACTCACGCATGCCAAACCTACAGCACAACAGAGACGTGCGTCAGGACTTCCGGGCCGTTCAGACACACCTCGTTACATGCAAACGCTCAGGAGGACCTGGAACCAGCGTAATTATACCGGCAAGATTCTTCAGTCAACTCTTCTTTGAGGAAACTCACTGACTGGTCTATTTTGACAACATGCTGTTTTTCACATCCGTACTGGTGAGGAGACTATTACACTGCCAAAATACACTGGAAATGAGAAATATGCTTATTATTATTATTATTTATATTTATTCAAGAGATTCCTGTAATGAATCAAGTGAAGTATTTATGCGAGTCATTGAATCATTCATTCAACGATTAAAAAATATATAATTCGTTAGCTTAAACTGCAGCATTTAAAGGGATAGTTCACCCAAAAATGAAAATGTTGTCATCAATTACTCGCCCTCATGTTTTCTTTTGTGTTCAGCAGAACATAGAAACTCATACAAGTTTGGAACAACATGAGGGCGAGTAAATGATGACAACATTTTCATTTTTTGGGTGAACTATCCCTTTAAGTCTTCTCAAAACCACCATTAGTGGAGAATGAGATTTGAATGAGTCTTTATTGTGATATGATCTATAAACTGATAAACTATGTTAAAAACCTCTTTCTGAGCAAAACTAAACATTGAACTGCATCCTATTTGAGATTCTCAATCACTATTTGAATATCCTTTGTAAAATCTGATGCGTCTTTAGCCCTATTCGGACGGGACTAGTGTGACATGGAGAGGTGGAGTACAGTAATTATTACCAGAGCTTCTCTGTGGTTTTAGTCCCGTCCGAATGTGCATCTCAGTGATCATCACGGACAATGTCAGTAAAGATTACGGCGACTTTTACCTTCAGTAAAAAGGTCCGGAAAAATCACCTCAGGTATTTGTGGTGTAAATATGTACGTAAATATTTTGTCATTTCCTGTTTAAAAGTAGTTTTCCGCAGTTTTTCAAGTATGGAGACGCTTGAAAAAGCATCAGTTGCGTTCTAGACGCTGGAACGAGTCTGTGGCAAAACTCAAGTGTTTCACACACACCATCAGATCAGAAAGAAGATCAACAGCACTTGTTAGAGGCACGAAACATCTTTTAGAGTTAGATAAGTGCCTTTCACCAACACAATCCAATCTGAAGATAATTAATACATCGTTCGACCGGACATAACTGTTTTATATATATAAATATAGGTTATATGTGTTTGCGCACGTGATATCAGGAAGCAGCGTAACACACACATGACGACAGGAGTGACGGCGGTGTGTAAGTCGAGTTACTCTCCCACTTCTGCTAGTTTTACTGAGATCTCTTATCCCGTGCGAATTGGCCATTAATATTACAGACGTCCTGTGGTAAAATTACATCACTCCATCTACCCTAGTAAAGCTAATCCCGTCCGAATAGGGCTTTACAGAGCTTCTTACCATCTGACCAGACAGTGAGCTCGAGGAGGAAAGTCATTGTTCATGCAGAGCAGGTCCTGCATGGCCAGCGGATACGCATCTGAAAGCAGAAGACACCGTTCAACACACGCAGAAGAGGTCAAAGGTCAGCTGACGAGGTCAATGTGCCAAACGTACCTTCCTCTGGCTCATCTACGCCTTCACTCTCTGCCGACTCCTGTTTCAGACAGTGAAGTGTAATGGAGAACTTGAAATCAGCGAAGTTAATCTCTAGACTCGTCTCTTCCCAGATGCCGCTGGTGTATTCGCCCTGTCAACATCAACACTGTTAACTTCTGCGTAGTTCATTTCATACATCATTCATGTAACTGTAATCATGGGTAATGACCTTCTCCGGTGGTTTCCCAACACGACAACCAATCAGCTTCCAGTCATTGAGCACCTCCTCAACCCTGGATATGAATCTACAAAGACACACAAGTAATAAAACCTCAGTGTAAAATGGAGAAAATTAACATTTATATAGAATGAACAATAGAATGAATGCACAGATGAATAGTTCATGCATAATAGTTAATGTGCCGTCATATAAATACCATTCAATAATATAGTGACGGTGACTATAAATGAACCAATATCACACAAAGAAACACAACATTTAACCTGTTAAGTGTCGCATCTCTTTTTGACCATAGAGGTGAAAATGCACCATTTAATCTGAACTTAAATGAGTGTAATTCATAAATGCTTTAGAATACAGACTAATGCTATTTTTAAGTTGTTTATAAGATGAAACGTAGAAATTATAACATTCTGAGTCGTGTTTATGACGTGACAAGTTGAAATGATGACATAGTGAGCAATATTCATAAGATGAAATGTCTAAATTAAGACATACTGGCCCGGTTTCACAGACAGGGCTTAGACTAAGCCAGGATTAGACCATAGATCAATTAGGACATTTAAGTAATTTTTATAAACGTGCTTAGAAAAAAAACATTACCGATGTGCATCTTAAAACTAAAAAGGCACTGATATATTTTTAAGATCAGTCAGTGCAAGTTTATTTCAGTGGAAACAGCTCAGACTTACATTTTAGTCTAGGACTAGTCTTAAGCCCTGTCTGTGAAACCAGGGGACTAAATCCTAAAAAATTGTTATGATCTTGTAAGTCAATAATAACTATATCTCATTATTTTGACTTTTTTTATACCTCATAACGAGTATGTAACGACTTAGTATGTCATAATTTCGACTTTTCATCTCATAATTAGGGTTTACTCTTTCATAATTTCGACTTGATCAATATCATAATAATGTGTTACCAAGTCATGATGTTTTATTCTTATGTGGCGAGAATGGGCGTTCATTAGGACTCAACAACACAAACACAAGATGACTTTAGTGCACTTTAATCATAAAACCGCATGAAAAGCCACAGAAACGTGAGATTACTGAGGAAATGTTTGTTTAAATGCTTTTTCCTGTACCTCTCCCACTCCGATGCGGTGGTAAAATCAGTGATTTCAAACACTTCAGACTCGGGCTGAAACAGAAACCCGTGACAGTTAAAGAACCGAATAAAGCAGACACATGTCAAATAACTGCGTGCATTCATATGACACATATGACATTGACATGATGCAGATCATAATGATGCATATTCAGACATAAACAAACTCACATCACTGTCAGCCGCCATCTTGGCTCTCTGTTTAGAATGACGTACCACCGTCACGTGATGCGTCTGGAACTCTTAAAAAAGTACTCTTACGATTCTTTTCTGTTTTTGTTTAATTTTTCCATTAAATATAAGGATTTTTTATTAATTTAATGCGCAGCCATCTGGATTATTACAAAGTAGATTATAAAGGTATATGTTAAATATTATGAATCTGTATTAGGCGTATTTTTTCCTGTCTTTGGAATTTTGGAGTTACTTGCGCCTCTTTTTTTTCTTAAAATAATAAATAAACAAATAAATAAATAAATCATACGACATTAATAACATAAAATTAAACGACATTTCCCAGAGTTCCTTGGATCGAACTGCTTCCGTGTTCTTAGCGCAGCTTCCGGCAGCTGTGAGTTGTCGAATCTTTTGGAGCTCAGCAGCAGCACTGATCTTCATCATCGTCATCTTCATCATGCGCTGGTTTGAGGGCTCAATCCCAGCGGCCATCGCGTCAGCTAAACAGCGCAAATGTGTGTTTGTGGTTGTGATCACAGGTACCTGACTATCATCATCATCTCCGTCACACACACTAACTGTTTGACTGTGTTTTTACAGTATTAGTCGATGACAGGGGATGTCAGGACACAGATGGATCCGGTTAATGTGTCAGATATGCGCTTATATTAATCAGATATGCGCTTATATTGACACGCCGTGTCCGTATCAGCTGAGTCATTATTATCCATATTTCATCATAACGTCTTTTGTTTACCCAGTGCAGAGTGAGTTGATTTGTCCAGTCAGAACCGGATAATTTCGTCAAACTGACTGAGACGATCATGTGATTTCAAGTGTGTTTCTGTCTGTCTGTCGTTCTCTCTATCTATCTGTCATTCTATCTGTCATCTATCTATCTGTCTATCTGTCGTTCTGTCTATCCATCTGTTATTCTATCTATCTATCTATCTATCTATCTATCTATCTGTCTGTCTGTTGTTCTGTCTATCTATCTATTTGTCATTCTGTCTATCCATCTGTTATTCTATCTATCTATCTATCTATCTATTTGTCTGTCAGTCTGTCTGTCTGTCGTTCTGTCTATCTATCATCTATCTATCTGTCTGTCTGTCTGTTGTTCTGTCTATCTATCTATTTGTCATTCTGTCTATCCATCTGTTATTCTATCTATCTATCTATTTGTCTGTCGTTCTGTCTATCTGTTGTTCTGTCTATCTGTCGTTCTGTCTATCTGTCGTTCTGTCTATCTGTCGTTCTGTCTATCCATCTGTTGTTCTATCTATCATCTATCTATCTATCTGTCTGTCTGTCTGTTGTTCTGTCTATCTATTTGTCATTCTGTCTATCCATCTGTTATTCTATCTATCTATCTATCTATCTATCTATCTAAGTATCTATCTATCGTTCTGTCTGTCTATCTGTCGTTCTGTCTATTCATCTGTTATTCTATATCTATCTGTCGTTCTATCTGTTGTTTTGTCTATCTGTCTGTCGTTCTGTCTATCTATCTGTCTATCTGTCGTTCTGTCTATTCATCTGTTATTCTATCTAGCTATCTGTCGTTCTGTCTATCTGTCGTTCTGTCTGTCGTTCTGTCTGTCTGTCTGTCGTTCTGTCTATTCATCTGTTATTCTATCTATATCTGTCTGTCTGTCGTTCTGTCTATCGTTCTAGTCTATCTGTCATTCTGTCTATCTATTTATCTGTCTGTCTGTCTGTCTGTCGTTCTGTCTGTCTGTCTGTCTGTCGGTCGTTCTGTCTATCTGTCTATCATGTCTTTCTGTCTGTTTGTCGATGTCATTTAATCTGTCTATCTCTATCCGTCTATCGATCTGTCTGTCATTAGGGGCGGATGATCAGTCCTCTCAGCTGATCTCCAGTTGGGAGACGGAGAGTGTGTCGGATGCGGTGGAGAACTGCTGTGTGGCGATACGAGTGGACGCTCAGAGGTCAGTGAGACCGACACACACACACCAGATCAGTGTCATCTCACTGATTTCCTCCAATCACACACACACACACACACACACACACACACACACACACACACACACACACACACACACACACACACACACACACATCAGATCAGTGTCATCTCAGTAGCTGCGTTTACATGGACACAATCGGAATGAAATCAATCCGACTGATGAATCCGAACAAGGTGTTTACATGAATGATAAATAAAGTAATCGGGTTGATGCGCGCGTTTATATGTCACAAGTTTCAAATCGGATCTGATGTTTTGACATGCGCACACTGCACAAATATACAGAGTTTCCCGCTTTTTTGCGCATAAATATTCTCCTCTATTGGATCTTTATTTGTTTTAAACAGCAGACGTAATATTAATTCGTCTCTGGTCATAATCTAGAGCATATTAACCGTTTTGCCGTGCTGCTTATTGATCACGCAGTAAAAATGCCCCTCCCCGCGGCCAAAACCAGACGTCTGTGGATGAGAATCCAAAACAAGCACTGGTGGGACGTTGTCCTGCTTTACTTCACAGACGCGCGAGTGAAATGAGAATTTTAGAATGACGGGAAACTTATTAATATGACACTTTATTCAACAGGAAGAACAGCTCGTTCTGCGCGTCATACGTCATTACGCTATTTAACGTCATTGCACATGCGCAGTCCTTTCAGTTTCGGTTTTCAATCCGATCAAGTGTTTACATGTTCTCTCGATCGGATTACAAAAGGGATAAACCACCCCTTTCAATCCGATCGAAATTTCATTCGGATCGAGCTCAATCGGATCAATTAAGGTGTTTACATGAAGGTTTTTTAGTCCGATTGAGCCGTCAATCCGATTATAAGTGTCCATGTAAACGCAGCTAGTGATTTCCTCCAATCACACACACACATCAGATCAGTGACTACGTTTACATGCAACCAAATAATCCATTAGTAATGGGATTGACGGCTCAATCGGACTGAAAAGCCTTCATGTAAACTCCTTAATCGATCCGATTGAGCTCGATCCGCATTAAATTTCGATCCGATTGAGAGCGGTGGTTTATTCCTTTTCTAATCCGATCGAGAGAACATGCGAACACTTGATCGGGTTGAAAACCGTATAAACCGCATATGACGTAGAAATAGCGTATCGTAGCGTATGACATGCTGAACGAGCTGTTCTTCCTGTTGAATAAAGTGTCGTATAAATGAGTGTCCCGTCATCCTATAATCCTCCGTTCCCTGCGTCTGTGAAGTGGAGCCGGACAACGTTTCGCATCCACAGACGACTGGTTTTGGGCATTTTTACTAGCGGCACAACGGTTCATATGCTCATTGTCTCCAAATTACGACCAGAAAAGGATAAATATTAAGCCTGCTGTTTAGAACAAATAAAGAACCAATGTTGGAGAATAGTTATTATGTGCAAACAGTGGGAAACTGTATATTCGTGCAGTGAGCGCATGTCAAAAAATCAATGCTTGTGACATATAAACGCGCACATCAACCCAATCACATGTTTAGCGTTCATGTAAACACTACGTTCGGATTCATCAAAATGACATGTAAAAGTTGTGCATGTAAACGTAGCCAGTGTCGTCTGGATGATTCCCTCCACTCACTCCAGTCTCTGTCTGTCTCTCTTGTTCTTTCAGTGAAACATGTGTCCAGTTCTCTCAGATCTGTATCCTTTGCTGTTCTTCTGTGGACGCTCGGTGGGATTTTACTGGCACATCTAAACTATAAATACACCTAATGCAATGTCCAATTTCACAGGAAACATTTTGAGTGTTTAAGCTTTCAAATGGTTACTAAAATATACAATAAAAATGTTCACATTGATAGCAAATACAAGATTCATATGTGAACAAGGCTCTCAGTGCTTAAAAAAGAAACAAAACAAGAAACTCATGACCAATAAGAGTCAGGCGTTCCTGTGACAATCTGAAGGAAGAAATGCTCACGAACAGCACATCTACAGAGTCAAATATATATATAAATACACACACATGCATGTGTATATATTTGAGTAAAATTGCATGTATATACTGTATATATTTAGATATTTTACATATAAATAAAAAAAAATTCTTAAATATACACATGCATGTGTGTGTATTTATATATACAATATAATTATACACAGTACACACACATATATTATGTAAACACAGATTATTTGGGATGCGATTAATCGTTGCACTGCTTTAGAGTCAAATGTGATTTCTCAGATATTCCAGGTGTGTTTGTGTCTTTAACTCTGAGCTCGCACAGATCCGGTGGTGTGTATCCCCTCCAGTTTCTTCATAGGAGAGAACGGTATTCCTCTGGAGGTCATCGCTGGCAGCGTCACGGCGGACGAGCTGAACCGGAGGATCATCAAAGTCACCCAGGTGAATAAACACACGTCACAACGGTTAGAAATGATCATGTACAAGCAAACATGATGGTGAGAACCTGCTCACGCTGAAAGACTTGTCTTTGTTAGTTCTGCAAAACTATAGTTTAAACATCAGATTAGTTGTATCATATAGAGGAGAGGTGGGGTAAAGTAATTATTAACAGAGCTTCTCTGTGATTTTAGTCCCGTCGGAATGTGCATCTCAGTGATCATCACGGACAATGTCAGTAAAGATTACGGCGACTTTTACCTTCAGTAAAAAGGTCCGGAAAAATTACCTCAGGTGACACTAATCCCGTGCGAATAGACCCGCTGTAAATATGTATGTAAATATTCCGTCATTTCCTGTTTAAAAATAGTTTTCCGCAGTTTTTCAAGTACGGAGACGCTTGAAGAAGCATCAGTCACGTTCTAGGTGCTGGAACGAGTCTGTGGCAAAACTCAAGTGTTTCACACACACCATCAGATCAGAGAGAAGATCGAATGCACTTGTTAGAGGCACGAAACATCTTTTAGCGTTAGATAAGTGCCTTTCACCAACACAATCCAATCTGAAGTTGATTAATACATCGTTCGACCGGACATAACCGTTTTATATATATAAATATAGGTTATATGTGTTTGCGCACGTGATATCAGGAAGCAGCGTAACACACACATGACGACAGGAGTGACGGCGGTGTGTAAATCGAGTTACTCTCCCACTTCTGCTAGTTTACTGAGATCTCTTATCCCGTGCAAATTGGCCATTAATATTACAGGCGTCCTGTGGTAAAATTACATCACTCCATCTACCCTAATAGTCCCGTCCGAATATGGCTTTATAGAGGGAATGCATTGACGTCACTTTCCCGCGGGAACACACTCCCTCAGCCGGACTGAGTGGCAGAAGAGCTTCTGAATGACTGGATTTAAAAGAGGAAACTGCGAAAACACGAGTAAAACAAACGATTATCAGTTTAAACTAAAGGTTGGACTCGATATACTGTTCCTTACAACTTACCAAAGATCCAGTGATCATGGATATTGACATGCAGACAGGAATCATGTTTCCTGACATTTATATGTGCTTGATTTTGACGCCAGGGAAATACATAAAGCAAATTTGCCTGTGAATGCTTTATATAAATACAATAGAGGTCTAAATCCAGGTGATCACTTATATCAAAGTTATTTACAGGTGCTGGTCATAAAATTAGAATATCATCAAAAAGTTGATTTATTTCAAGAATTCAACTTAACAGGTGAAACTAATATATTATATAGACTCATTACATGCAAAGTGAGATATTTCAAGCCTTTATTTGTTATCATTTTGATGATTATGGCTTACAGCTTATGAAACCCACGAAATCAAAATCCCAGAAAATTAGAATATTACATGAAATCACACAGTAATTACACAGTGATACCATGGTCATTGAACCAGGTTTTGGTTCTTCTGGCAGTGTGGGCAGGTGCAAATCCTGCTGGAAAATGAAGGAAGCATGAAGTGCTCTGGAAATGTCCTGGTAGACGGCTGCGATGACCAAAGTCCTCTTTTCTGATGAGAGCAAATTTTGCATCTCATTTGGAAACCAAGGTCCCAGAGTCTGGAGGAAGAATGGAGAGGCACACAATCCAAGATGCTTGAAGTCCAGTGTGAAGTTTCCACAGTCTGTGTTGGTCATCGGCTGGTGTTGGTCCACTGTGCTGTCCACTCAACGCAGCCGTCTACCAGGACATTCTCAGAGCACTTCATGCTTCCTTCAGCAGACAAGCTTTATGGAGATGCTGACTTCATTTTCCAGCAGGATATGACCAGCACCTGTATATCATCATATCGCCAGCCCTAAAACTCGAGTATACTCGTATATCCGAGTGAAACGGCCTCTCAAACTAGACCAAATGTGGGCGGGGCTTGATTTTGTCTGTAGGGAATTGATTAGATGGTGGTGGTTTGCTATTGGTGGATCTCATGTGAGTGACAGGTTGCTCCGCCCACATCATCAGAGAAGAGAAGAGACGCTGCGAGAGGGAGAGGACGTTATTTACATAAAAAAAACAAGACTTGACCATAGTGACTTTAATGTAGATGTAGCCTCAGATTTCTGTCAGGTTAGACACACACACACGCTAACAAACCCTTCTGTACAGATGCACACGGAGCAGATTGAAGGTGCCGAGACGGACACAGAGAGACCCGATCAGACGCCCGCCTGTGAGCCTCAGGACGCTCTGAACGTCACTAACCTCAGCTCTGCCACATCTAAAGGTGACGTTTTAAAGCCATCGAGAGGTGGCTGGATGATGGTTCGCTCACATCTGGTTTTCAGGAAAGATTGATTTGCATCTAGTGCTGGTTCAGCTGTGTTTCAGACACGCACTGCTGATTTAGCAGGTTAACATGCAAATCTGCATGTTTCGATTTCATTGCAAGCGTGTTTCGTTGAGTGATCCTTCTGTTCCCCCAGAATCCCTGTCTGTGCCGATGGAGGAAGAAGGAGCGTCAGGTTACGTGACTCCAGGTGAGGATAAAAGCCTGCCGTCAGAAGACGCGTCTCAGCCAGACGAGCCCTTAGATGCCAGAGTGGAGAGGTGAGTGGAGCACCAGTTAGCATGAATTCTGGACAAGAACTAGTTAGACAGCGAGAGCCCGTCTGATGTACATGTAAAGCGGCCAGTCACAGTTCAGTGTGTTTTTACATGCCATTTGTCTGAAATAAATGAATCCTCTGATCATTTCAACCGTGAGAGGATTTTCTTTTTACTGAAAACGCCAGTTAAAGGTGAAGTGTGTGAGATTGACAGCTAGTGGTTGAAATGGGTACTGTAGTCCATATAAAAAATATTGGAGAGAGTTGTTTTCCCCGCCCCGTCCTCCTCAGACTCAACACTCACATGGGTTGCCAGTTTGAGGACACGCAACAGGAACGAGCGCAAATGACAATGGAAGACGAGGAGACTGACACACAGCAAGTTGATGAGTTGATTTATTGATTTGTTCACTAGCTTCCATAACTGCAATATGCTGTGTTTTCCGCCATCTGGCATCCCGGGGTGTCGAAATACTATTGGGTAAATTGGCAACATGCAGTATCGCACAGATCAAAACAAAAACAGACATTCTGACACAGAACGTCTAAAGTAAAATAACTGGCTGTAGAAGTTAGTGCTGCACAATATCTAAGAAAATTGCGATATGCGATTACTCATTAAATAATGCGATATTCAATAATGCTTAAAGTGTGTAAAATAAATTTAAATTATCTTTAAAATATACAAAAAATGTGTTTCACATTCTTTTTGTGACAAGAAAACATCCCTACAACTTCTGAAAGTGAAAGTGAACATCACACAACCTGGTCAAAAATGACCGGCCATTCAAAAAACTGCTTAGCAATCTCTCATTATGCTTTTGTTATTGCCAGATATTTGATTCAATATTTATTTATCAACTTCAGCACCGGTTTCACATTTCATTTTGATTGTAGGCCTCATTGATCTGAGCTTATGTACCTTATGTGAGGTGCGTAAGCTAAGATCAATTCATAGTTTTCACTAGCGGAGGCAAAAACATCCATAGAACTGCCCAATTTTCCATCTCAAAAGAAGAAAAACAAAAATATGTGAACAAAATAGAAGTTGTGGGTACTTGTGATGCATATAAGCACCTGCTGCAGTATTTCAGGCACTAAAAACGGCGGGATATTCTAAAACGCTTAACGTAAAAATCACTTAAAGTACTAAAACACTGATATTAAAAGATCAAATTCAGTGTAGAGTGTATTGATGATGCAGATGAGCCCAGAATATGAACTCAACACGCTGAATGCCCAAACATTTTCTTCATAATGGTTTTCTGTGGAAAACGTTTTTTTTTCTTTTTTTTTCTTATGTAGGTTAACGAAGAAGCTGGAGGAAAGACGTGAGCAGAAAAAGAAAGCAGAAGAAGAGGTAATTCTCTCTTAACACACTCTGAACGTCCACTGAAAGCTGAATGACGTGAATGACGCCACGTTCCTCTCTCACACGGGCAGAACGAGCTGAAGAAGGAGGTGGAGAGGCGTAAGATGGGGAAGGAGATCCTGGACCTCAAGAAGAAGCAGGAGGACGAGAAAACCAAACGCCTCCTGGACGAGAGGAATCGAGAGAAGGCGGAGGAGAAAGCGGCCAGAGAACGAGTCAAGCAGCAGATCGCTCTGGTATCTCGTCAGATCAGTGATTTCTCGTGTTGTACAGTAGGGCTAGTGCAAAAAATGCTTTTCTTACTTAGTATTTTTGTCTCGTTTCCAGGTCAAATATCTAAAACATTTTAAATCAAGATGCATTTGCCAGAAAAGTACTTTTATTTATTTATATAGCACATTTAATAGCAACGTTGTTGCCCAAAGTGCTTCACAGTTAACTAAAACCAGTAGAACATACATGTATAAAAATATTTATCAAGCCTAGCAGATGAAGGCATGACTACACACTCTTAGACATACCCCCTCACACAACAGTATAATGAGATCAGTGTAGAGAGAAATAAAGATAAATGAAAATAAGTTATATCTGCAATGTACAATAATACCCTTAACTAAAAGATATAGGCTTTTAATTGAGACTTCATTTCTATTGTTTGAGCTAGCCGGATATGAGGGGGGAAGACTGTTCCACAACTTGGGAGAAAGTAAAATGCCATTATGTCTTGTTTTCTGGGGAAATGCTTTAAAAAAAGCTAATTATCTGCCAATGGGGAAAGAATAATAATCTTAATTCAAACAGAAACAAGATTAATTTTCTTACCCCATCGGCATATAATTTAAATTTTTTTAAACAACAACTCACTTGATTTTGGAGACATAATATCTTATGGACTTTTACTACTTTAGTAAAATGCATCTTGATTTAAGATATTTGATGTTAGATATTTGGACTGGAAACAAGACAAAAATACTAAGTAAGAAAAGCATTTTTTGCAGTGCAAATTATATCATTCCATTCACAAGCTTGGGATTTGATTCAATTTGATTAATTCAGATATACTGTATGTATATGCGTGTCAATCTTTCTCAAGGAAAAACAAACTTGTTAAAATTAACTGATTTGTATACAAGCATTTAAATTTTAAATTGCAATTTAAGGCAGTTTTTATAACTTTTGAATAACATAATTATGTATCTACTCCACTTTTTGAAATATAGACATTTAATGATAGATTTAGTCAAACATACATCAAATATTGCAGAACAAGTCAAAATAAAATTAATTTAATTTAAAATAAATAATAAATAATTTAAGTAAAAATTTGTGCTGGGCAACAATTAATCGCGATTAATCGCATCCAAAATAAAAGTTTGTGTTCACATAATATTACAACCAACAGTTACTACTTTGGGTAAATGCTAATTAATAGTCTGTTAATAGGGAGGGTCATAAGCATCAACATATGTTTAAACCAAAGAGCAAACAAAAACAGCAATGAAATATGTGATTTTATATATAGACACCAAAATATATTCAAAAAGTTTAATTACAATTAATTGCGATTAATCGCATCCAAAATAAAAGTTTGTGTTCACATAATATATGTGTGTGTACTGTGTATAATTATTTTGTGTATATATAAACTCACACATATATATATATATATATATATATATATATATATATATATATATAGTTAAGAAAAATATGTTATTTATATATAAAATATTTATATATATATATACATGCATGTGTGTATTTATATATATATATATATAACAGACAAACTAACTAAAGTCAGACGTGCTCATGATCAGTGTCATTCGTCCAGTAGGAGATCTAGTTCCTACACGAGTTGTGCTGTTGTACATACACACATCATCACACACGCTTGACTTTTGGTTTGGTTTGATCCACAGGACCGTGCGGACAGAGCGGCCCGTTACGCTCAGAACCAGCAGGACACAGAGGCCACCAGACTAGCAGCGCTGCAAGCCAGAGCCGCCGAACACGAGGCCAAGAGAGACGCCACACAGAGAGAGAGAAGGTGACATCACTAAATCAAGCCTGTGTTTAGAACCTATAGGCCCGGTTTCACAGACAGGGCTTAGACTAAGCCAGGATTAGACCATAGATCAATTAGGACATTTAAGTAATTTTTATAAACATGCTTAGAAAAAAAACATTACCGATGTGCATCTTAAAACTAAAAAGGCACTGATATATTTTTAAGATCAGTCAGTGCAAGTTTATTTCAGTGGAAACAGCTCAGACTTACATTTTAGTCTAGGACTAGTCTTAAGCCCTGTCTGTGAAACCAGGGGTTAGAATTTTTTGTGACGGATGACATCGTTTACTCTCCAGAAAAATTACTGAAGATATTAAGTCTAATTTAAAAAAAAAATGAAGTAAGTTTATGCTTAAAAGCAATAAAATAAAAATAATCTTGCTTTTCTTTTAAATGAAGATAATTCTTCTGACCCCGTCGGCAGATATTTGTTCTTGTTTTCAGCAAAAACTCGCTTCATTTTGACACATTTTAGTAAATATTGATTTAAGAATGTTTCGTATTTTTGTCTTGTTTTCCAGATCAAATTCATAAGAAAGAAAGTCATATTTTGCAGTGTGCGTAGCTAATAAATAATTCTGCTCGTTGTGATTTTTAAATATCTGAGTAAATTAAATTCAGTATATTATAACCTACCTTGATGCATAAATCCTTTACAGCTGAACAAAATAGGCATAAAAGAATGTAGTAGTAGAAAAAGTAGGAAGCATAAAAGAATAGAATTATATTTTTTAAATAAACTGTAAAATCTAATTGATATATGAGCTAAACACTGACCTGAATAATGGCACTTGTCTTCTATAGAGCTGCTTATAGCTGAATTAAAGGGATACTTCACAGATTAGCATTAAGCTTTGTATCAGTAGAAACCCGGTAGTGTTTTCGAGTGACCGTGCTTCCCTCCCTCATGCCCCCTGAGACGAGAGATTTCTGTATTGTGTGTCTGGAAAAAAAACTCAGATGACACAAAAATCGTCATTTATCGTCATCAGAGGCTTTTGTGTCCAGAGGTGAGAGACTCCAGCCAGTAGGAGGAGCTCGTCCCGCATGTCTTCAACCCGCCCATAGGGGGATCTCACCATAAAACGCCGTCTCAGTTTCGAGTCGACTAGTAGCCTAGCTGTATCATTTCTCCCGATACGGCCTTCTGTAACCGGGAGGCGTGGCTTGGGAGTGTAGGGCAGCGAAGCAAGTGCATTCTGGGAGTTGTTGTCTTTCATCCACACGAGCCAAAAATACATTTTCTGGCTTTTCTCAGTCTAGAAGGCTCCAACTTCTAAAATAATTTCACATTTCTACTGCATAAATGACCCAATTGAAATACACATTCATCTTTCCAGCGGTGAAATATTCCTTTAAACTGATTTTTATAACTGATTAACTTTACACAGATATTTGTTTTTGCTTTTTGCATTTTTCAGAAAACAAGACTTAATATCTTAAGTCTTAATGTCATTTTGCTTCTCCAGTAAATGTATCTTGATTTAAGAATGTTTAGATATGTTGGCGGTGTAACAGGACGTTAGATGAGTGATGAACTGATGATGTTCTCTCTCTGGTCGTCTCAGTGCGGTCGCCAGGATTCAGTTTCGTCTGCCGGACGGCTCGTCCTTCACTAACCAGTTTCCCTCAGAGGCGCGTCTGCAGGAGGTCCGACAGTTCGCTGCTCAGGTCAGTGTGTGTGCGTGTGTGTGTGATGATGACCTCACAGTTTTACCTGGGGTCATCTCTCTCTGTATGAATGTCCTGTGAATCTGATGATTGTGTTGACCGGGTTTGAGTTTTCGCTCTGATACATTAGCAAAACCTCAACAGTGGCTCTCTTCTTCTCATTTCCTGTTAGTGGTGTTTTCATTTACATTACATTTATTCATTTAGCAGATGCTGTTATCCAAAGCGAGTATTTTTCCATTGAGATGCTTTTTTACAACTTGAATGTAAAAGTAAATCTGATTGAAATGTTTAGGAAAAATTAGGGCTGCACAATATATCGAAATTATCGCAAATTTATATATCGCAACGGCTTGCAATAACTGGGGTCATGAACTAAAGACAGAGAGAAAATCACTCACTGCTCTCGGCTGAATAACTTTTGTAGCTTTAATAAGAATCAGTATATATTTCACTCATACAGTGAAAACTAAGCAGAGTTATTTTTTTATTTTTTTTTACATTTGATTATTCAGTTTCTGTTGTTAAATAACCCTTATGTTGGATAACCTGAACCCCTGAACCCCGAGGTTTACACTGATGTTAAAATAACACTTCTTACGCTACAGTAAAACACTGATGTTCACTTCCAGAAGCTGTCGGGATGTTTTCTTGTCACAAAAAGAATGTGAAACACGTATGTAGGTTATATCATTTTAAAGATATTTTAAAGATAATTTAAGTTTATTTTACACACTTTAAGCATTATTGAATATCGCATTTTTCTTGAATATTGTGCAGCCCTAGTAAAAATGTTTAGCAAAGTCATATTTGTGTTTGTTTGCCACTGTAATGAACGTGCGTAGAGTCTAACACCTGAGAGTGGTGTAACTGTCATGAGTCGTGTGTTCCTGCAGGAGGTCGGGAACAGATACGGTCAGTTCTCACTCGCCACCATGTTCCCCAGAAGAGAGTTCACCACTGAAGACCTGGAGAAATCTCTGCTGGAGCTGGAGCTCGCACCCAGCGCATCCATCGTCCTGCTGCCTGTGAGCCTCACACACACTCACACTCACTCACTCACTCACACACACACACACACACACTCACTCACTCACACACACACACACACACACACACACACACACACACACACACACACACACACACACACACACACACACACACACACACACACACTCACTCACTCACTCACTCACTCACTCACTCACTCACTCACTCACTCACTCACTCACTCACTCACTCACTCACTCACTCACTCACTCACTCACTCACTCACTCACTCACTCACTCACTCACTCACTCACTCACTCACTCACTCACTCACTCACTCACTCACTCACTCACTCACTCACTCACTCACTCACTCACTCACTCACTCACTCACTCACTCACTCACTCTCACACACACTCACTCACACACACACACACACACACACACACTCACTCACACACACACACTGTGTTGATTAATGTCTTGTTTTCCAGTACAAATATCTAAACATTCTTAAATCAAGATACATTTACTGGAGAAGCAAAATTACTTGTATAGATATAAATATATAAAGTCTTGTTTCTGTCAGAAAAATAAACTTAATTCAAAGGGAAACGAGATAACTTTTCTGACCGTAATTACTCCAGACGGCCAGTAATGACTTCACTCCAAAGTAAGACAGAAGTTTTGGGGAACTGACCCTTTAAACTGGGAAGGGTCGCAGCTCTTGCATACTGCTAGTTTCACTGCTTCTGTTGTTCTCATTTGTAAGTCGCTCTGGATAAAAGCGTCTGCTAAATGAATAACTGTAACTGTCCTTGCTGTGATTGGTCCGTCAGCAGTCGAGCCGGCCGTCGAACGCTGTGGTGAGCTCGTCCTCAGGAGGAGGCGTCTGGGCTCTGCTGGGCTCGCTCCTCTACCCACTGCTGGCCGTCTGGAGGATCATCAGAGGATTCCTGTTCAGCTCCGCCCCGACTCCCACAGCCGCCCGGAACCAGCACACACACAACACACACGACTCCAGCGCGGGCTCCAGCGCCGGCGCAGAACCAAAGAGGTGCGTCTGTGTGTCTGTGGGCTTCGCTAGATGTGTTTCCTTCCTAAGTTGTGAATTTAAAAGGCTCCTATTATGCTTTTATTATTCATGTTCATCTTTCTGTTGTGTGTAATGTTGCTGTTTGAGCATGAAAAAGCTCCAGTTCTTCTCTATATCAGTGTCAGTGTTTCTGAACTCTTGAAACGCCTCCATTGTAGTCTTGAGTTTCTTCCGGGTATGAACACGTCACAATATTCCTAATTTAAATAATTAATGTGCAGAATAAAGGGGCGGGGCCTGGTTGAGTTAGTTAGTAGTGTGTTAAACTGGTGGTTATGGTAATTAGGGGCGGGACATTTCCCAAACACACTCGAAGCGCTCGACCAATCACAACACACTGCTCCAGCTGACCAATCAGAGCACAGTGTGCTTTTCAGAAGGAGGGGCTTCATAGAGACAGGAAGTAAACAGAGCGTTACTGACAGACTGGGAAGAGAGGAGCCGCAACAATGGAGAATATGAGGAAAATAATCAACATTCAAGCAGGAAAACCTGTTCTAGTAGAGCCCAGAAAACAAAACTTAGAAAAGGGGCGCAATACGTCCCATGTGTTCAAGTGAACTAGGAAATTGATGCAAAATATCAGTAATAAAACTGTAAGTTTCTGCGATCAGGCTCTTTCTCCCTCCATCATAAATGCGTCTCAGAGCGTCAGACCAAACTCAATAAACGCTGTCATGTTCTCTAGTGTTCGGATGCTGGTGTTCGGGAACACACTCGCGTGAGACGCTTCTGGAGGGAATTAAACCAAATCATTCTGATCACACACTTTAACTCCAGCTTATTCTAACCACCAAACCAACATTTGAGATGCTACGATGTGATTGGTCCGCTGGTTAGTCCAGTTATCCAATCACAGCCTCTACTGAGGCACTTTTTTTTTATTGCATTTTTTTTTTTTTTATATCTCGCAATTCTGACTTTATATCTCGCAATTCTGACTTTATATCACGCAATTCTTCTGACTTTATATCTCGTAATTCTGACTTTATATCTCGCAATTCTGACTTTATATCACGCAATTCTGACTTTATATCTCGCAATTCTGACTTTATATCACGCAATTCTGACTTTATATCTCGTAATTCTGACTTTATATCTCGCAATTCTGACTTTATATCACGCAATTCTGACTTTATATCTCGCAATTCTGACTTTATATCTCGCAATTCTGACTTTATATCTCGCAATTCTGACTTTACATCACGCAATTCTGACTATATCACGCAATTCTGACTTTATATCACGCAATTCTTCTGACTTTATATCTCGTAATTCTGACTTTATATCTCGCAATTCTGACTTTATATCTCGCAATTCTGACTTTATATCTCGCAATTCTGACTTTATATCACGCAATTCTTCTGACTTTATATCTCGTAATTCTGACTTTGTATCTCGCAATTCTGACTTTATATCACGCAATTCTGACTTTATATCTCGCAATTCTGACTTTATATCACGCAATTCTGACTTTATATCTCACAATTCTGACTTTATATCACGCAATTCTGACTTTATATCTCGCAATTCTGACTTTATATCTCGCAATTCTGACTTTATATCACGCAATTCTGACTTTATATCTCACAATTCTGACTTTATATCTCGCAATTCTGACTTTATATCACGCAATTCTGACTTTATATCTCGCAATTCTGACTTTATATCTCGTAATTCTGACTTTATATCTCGCAATTCTGACTTTATATCACGCAATTCTGACTTTATATCTCGCAATTCTGACTTTATATCTCGCAATTCTGACTTTATATCTCGTAATTCTGACTTTGTATCTCGCAATTCTGACTTTATATCTCGCAATTCTGACTTTATATCTCACAATTCTGACTTTATATCTCGCAATTCTGACTTTATATCTCGCAATTCTGACTTTATATCACGCAATTCTTCTGACTTTATATCTCGTAATTCTGACTTTATATCTCGCAATTCTGACTTTATATCACGCAATTCTGACTTTATATCTCGCAATTCTGACTTTATATCACGCAATTCTGACTTTATATCTCGTAATTCTGACTTTATATCTCGCAATTCTGACTTTATATCACGCAATTCTGACTTTATATCTCGCAATTCTGACTTTATATCTCGCAATTCTGACTTTATATCTCGCAATTCTGACTTTACATCACGCAATTCTGACTATATCACGCAATTCTGACTTTATATCACGCAATTCTTCTGACTTTATATCTCGTAATTCTGACTTTATATCTCGCAATTCTGACTTTATATCTCGCAATTCTGACTTTATATCTCGCAATTCTGACTTTATATCACGCAATTCTTCTGACTTTATATCTCGTAATTCTGACTTTGTATCTCGCAATTCTGACTTTATATCACGCAATTCTGACTTTATATCTCGCAATTCTGACTTTATATCACGCAATTCTGACTTTATATCTCACAATTCTGACTTTATATCTCGCAATTCTGACTTTATATCTCGCAATTCTGACTTTATATCACGCAATTCTGACTTTATATCTCACAATTCTGACTTTATATCTCGCAATTCTGACTTTATATCACGCAATTCTGACTTTATATCTCGCAATTCTGACTTTATATCTCGTAATTCTGACTTTATATCTCGCAATTCTGACATTATATCACGCAATTCTGACTTTATATCTCGCAATTCTGACTTTATATCTCGCAATTCTGACTTTATATCTCGTAATTCTGACTTTGTATCTCGCAATTCTGACTTTATATCTCGCAATTCTGACTTTATATCTCACAATTCTGACTTTATATCTCGCTCGCAATTCTGACTTTATATCTCGCAATTCTGACTTTATATCACGCAATTCTTCTGACTTTATATCTCGTAATTCTGACTTTATATCTCGCAATTCTGACTTTATATCACGCAATTCTGACTTTATATCACGCAATTCTGACTTTACATCACGCAATTCTGACTTTATATCTCGCAATTCTGACTTTACATCACGCAATTCTGACTTTACATCACGCAATTCTGACTATATCACGCAATTCTGACTTTATATCACGCAATTCTTCTGACTTTATATCTCGTAATTCTGACTTTATATCTCGCAATTCTGACTTTATATCTCGCAATTCTGACTTTATATCTCGCAATTCTGACTTTATATCTCGCAATTCTGACTTTATATCTCGTAATTCTGACTTTGTATCTCGCAATTCTGACTTTATATCACGCAATTCTGACTTTATATCTCACAATTCTGACTTTATATCTCGCAATTCTGACTTTATATCACGCAATTCTGACTTTATATCTCGCAATTCTGACTTTATATCTCGTAATTCTGACTTTGTATCTCGCAATTCTGACTTTATATCTCGCAATTCTGACTTTACATCACGCAATTCTGACTTTACATCACGCAATTCTGACTATATCACGCAATTCTGACTTTATATCACGCAATTCTTCTGACTTTATATCTCGTAATTCTGACTTTATATCTCGCAATTCTGACTTTATATCTCGCAATTCTGACTTTATATCTCGCAATTCTGACTTTATATCTCGTAATTCTGACTTTGTATCTCGCAATTCTGACTTTATATCACGCAATTCTGACTTTATATCTCACAATTCTGACTTTATATCTCGCAATTCTGACTTTATATCACGCAATTCTGACTTTATATCTCGCAATTCTGACTTTATATCTCGTAATTCTGACTTTGTATCTCGCAATTCTGACTTTATATCACGCAATTCTGACTTTATATCTCACAATTCTGACTTTATATCTCGCAATTCTGACTTTATATCACGCAATTCTGACTTTATATCTCGCAATTCTGACTTTATATCTCACAATTCTGACTTTGTATCTCGCAATTCTGACTTTATATCTCGCAATTCTGACTTTATATCTCACAATTCTGACTTTATATCTCGCAATTCTGACTTTATATCTCGCAATTCTGACTTTATATCACGCAATTCTTCTGACTTTATATCTCGTAATTCTGACTTTATATCTCGCAATTCTGACTTTATATCTCACAATTCTGACTTTATATCACGCAATTCTGAGAAATAAAGTCAGAATTGCGAGATGTAAACTCGCAATTGTGAGATAAAAAGTCGCAATTATCTTTTAAAATGTTTTATTCTGTGGCGGAAACAAGCGTCCATAGTTTTATGTGTTAAAAGTTTTGCATTGTAGTTTATGCACGTCGTCTGATCAGATACAAAAAATGATCTTCTTCAATTGAGTGCATGTTTTTTGTATTTGCATTTGCATTTTTAGAAATTATGCGCATCTTTTCCATCCAATTTTTATTTTTATGCAATATCCTAAAATTTGCATAAAAATAGGTGGCTATTGTAGAGCTGTGAAAGAGTCCGTGATGTCACTGGATCTCGCTTCATAACTAATCAACACTAGATCTATTGCTTCAGCATTTAAACCCTTTATGTCAAATGTTTTGCTTATAAAAGTGAGAGAGTCGTCGAGGCTCTATCGTGTGTGTCAGTGAGAGGAGTTTCTGCTCAATTCTCCTCGTTCTGCTGTTTCCCGCTCCCAGAGATGCAGTTCGTAAGAGGGTTCTTGAGAAGAGGCCAGAGGACTTCAAGAAAGATGGGAAAATATACCGACTACGGACTCAAGAAGACAGCGAGGACGACAACAACACCTGGAACGGCAACTCCACGCAGCAGATGTAGTGATTCGGTCCCGAGCGGTTTGATTTGATTGTGTTTCAGTCTTAACACGGTGGGTTTTATCATTTAGGGCTATGGTTTCCATTTCCCCGTCCCTCCCGCTCCATCCCGCATGGGTTAATCAAATCAGGTTAGCGTATTTCGCTTCTGCGTGCCGACTACTTTAACCAGGACGACTCCAGGCTTGACAAACACACTGGTTCCCGGATGATGTTCTGTTTTTGCCAGGGTTGATTTAATACAGTTACAGTATTTAATAAAGCTGTGAATTCCTGAGGGCTTTGTGGCGTTTTATACGGTGGTTTTGACCCCCCACAGCATCATAAAATGCCTCGGCAATAGAATGTCTTTCTACTAGTTCAGCACAGATGCTACTTGATCCTTTAACCATAGAATAAAAGATGTTTTTCAATGAAACACTTCGACTGAAGTCATTCTTCTCTTTTTTTTTTTTTTTGTTTGTTGCGGTTTAATCCTCTACACTGTAAAACATTATATGATCAATAAGTTATGTTTTCCATTGCTTTAAGGCGAGACACGACAGGCAAAAACTGTTTGTTTTTTTCACTCGTCAATTTTGAGATTTTGGGATATTTGTCTTCAATAACATGTCTTCTTTCAGACTTGTGGTGAAAAAAAAGTCCGAAATACACATTTAGGTCTTTATTTTACTACACTTTGTCTGTTTGCGTCTGTAGATTTCTCATAAATTCAACAAAAGTTGGCGTTCTTAATCATCCCGCTGCTAATATATATACCGTTAGAAAGCTCTCTCTCTCCTGTACAATGCTGTCGGATCCAAATATGGTCGTTTCCTTTTTATCAGCAACCAATCGTGAAAGTAAAAGGGCTGAATGCGCAATCTCATTGGCTGATGCTAAATCTTTAAAGCCCGTTTTCTCAAAATGACCTTTCTCTCATTCTCCAAGTCTGAAATCTCCACTTCAGTAGCACCGATATACACCACACTTTCCAGTCTTGTACCTAGTTATATAATGAAGACATCTACAGAGGGATATGTAAATATATTATTCCTAGCCTGATTTATATAACATTTTATTCCAAAAAACATGGCGAAAATCCATTTTTTAAGGCTATTGACAGTATTTTCTGATTTACAGGATAACAAAAGTAGATATCCATAAATCCCTCTGTAATTTTTTTCCCCATCTAATATGTGAACACAATGAAAAAATAAATTTTAACCTGGCTTTATCCCTTTTTTTATATATGCAAATTAGCGCATATTTAATGAGATAGTGCCTAATTTGCATATTTAAACATTAAATTACAGAAAACTTGTAATACATTTTTTTCTCTCATCCTAATCAACTGGGAAAGTTTCATGGTGATATCTGCTAGTTAAAAATGTTACCCTATTCACCTGTAGTGTCTCGCCTTAACTTTTTTTTGTTATGTGAGATTCAACAAATTTTTTAAGTCAGTTTATTGTCATTTAAGTTGAAATAACTTTGTACTTAAAACTTTAAAATATATATATTTTACAGTGTAGAACTATCTTAAGAAATTCATCAATGTGCAAAAATGTAGGACAACTCAAATTGATTAATTACCCGACACAATAATTATCTGCAGTTACTATTATCTGTTGTACTCAGTGTGATCATGTTTTGTAATTCATATTAAAGGTAAACATATTTTGAGTTTTCATTGCTTTCACGTCTTTCACTGCATCATCAGTTTCTGTTTCTCCGGTTACGACGCTCATCTCACAGCGATCACAATATAAGGCACTGAAAATCACAAAAATGTTTATTTTTGTTACAAATCTTCACATACAGACTAAGTCAATGTTTCATACATTCAGAATGATTAAAACACTGCAGAATGGACTGTCCATTTAACCTTAGAGGGATTCACTAGAGCAAAAAGAACGAGAACGTGTCGCGTGTGAACGGATAATTATATATTATATGACTACATTCAGCTTAACACTTTAAAATATTGTTCTGTTTGTTAAAAAGATACAGCATGTATAAATCTAAATGCTGTTATTTATTAATACATTATCAAAGTTCTATCTGTAAATATTATTTAATGGACCTGAGCGAACATGAACTAACAACAAACAGCTGTATTTTTATTAAGAAAGATTAATAAATGCTGTATTCCTCACTGTAAGTTCATGCATTGTAAAGTGGCACATTATTCACTTCTAAAGACACATTATGGCCTTTGAATTATCTTCATTTGGGAGCTTTATTCAGGAAATATTGATGAATGCAATTATTAAATCACACTTTAGTTTAGGGTTCAATTCTCACTATGAACTAGCTGATTATTATCATGCATATTACTCTAGGATATTAGCTGTTTATTAGTACTTATAAAGCACATATTAATGTCTTATTCTGCATGATCATATTCTGCATCCCTTAATCACCCAATACCTAAACTTAACAACTATCTTAATAACTATTAATAAGCAGTAATTAAGAGTTTATTGAGGCAAATAGAGATAATTGAACTCTAATCTAAAGTGTGACCACATTAGCATATCGTGTAATTAACTGGTAACAGTGTGCAATAGGTTTCACAGTTAACATTAACTACATTTATTAATCCCGATGTTAATCCTAACATTTACTAATGCATTTCTTAAGATCAAAAGTTGTATCTGTTGATATTTAATAAGCTAACATGAGCTGACGACGAACAATACTTCTACAGGACTTATTAATCTTGAAGATCGGTCTGTAAATGTTGAGATTAAGATCAAAAGTGAACTGTGAACACGAACATTAACAGATTAATAAATGCTGTAATAAATGTAATGCTCACTCATTGATAGTTCATGCACTGCAAAAAAATGTCTTGTTTCCAGTCTAAATATCAAAAAAATCTTAAATAAAGAAGCATTTACTAGATAAGTAAAAGGACATAAAAAATGATATCTCGTTTTCTGAAAAAAAAAGCTAAATTATTGTTTTCCATTTAAATTAAGATATATTTTTTTATCATTTTGTTTGTTTTAATCAAAAACTCACTTTTGAAAACAAGATATTTCTTATGTAATTTTACTTATCTAGTAAATGCTTCTTGATTTTAAGAATTTTTTTTATATTTGGACTGGAAACAAGACAAAAATACTGTTAGAAAATAATATTTTTGCAGTGCGCTAGTTAATGCATTAAGCAGTGTTAACAAATATAACCATATTGTTAGTTGTTACCAATTGATTAATTGATTTTTTTATTATTTCTTTGGTGATAAAAGTTGCATCTGAAGACATTTGTTCACGGGTTTGTCATGGTGATATTGTGACAAGGTCCGTGTGAAGTCATCTATCCGTCTGAGTCTGTAAAGTGTCTGACAGAGATGAGCAGACTATATAGATTTGAAGGTGATGAGGTACTCTGGATACGCTCCGGCGTCACAGAACACCACGAAGATGAAGGGGTCCTGTAGGCTGTCCACAGCGCAGTCGTGCAGGCCGGCCCCCGGGTCCCCGGGCCTGATGGGATCCGGTTCCTTCATTCCTTGCCGGCTCTTACACAGGGAGCCCGTCACCACTCGCGCCTGGTAGATGTACTTCAGCCCTTTGTCATCTGCGTTGGAGTACTGATCCTGACAGGAGTACCAGGCCTCTCTAGCGAAGTACGTGCCGTCACCGTGAACGACCGCTTGAAACAAAACACGTGTCAGAGGTCAGTATCGTGGAGAAACTGGGAGTTATGTATGTCAACACGGAATAATAAAGGTAATTGTGACTTTTAAATGTCAAGAAATTATTTTCTTACTCAGTATTTTTGTCTTGTTTTTCAGTACAAATGTCTAAAAATTCTTAATATCCTGGTAATTTTGCTTCTCAAGTAAATGGATTTTGGTGATTTTCCCAGAAATCAAGAGAAAGTAAGTTTATACTTAAAACAAGAACAAATATCTGCAAATGGGGTGTGAAAAAAAGTTTTCACTTTGAATTAAGTTTATTTTTCTTTCACCTCGGGCAGATATTTGTTCTTGTTTTAAGCATAAACTCAGTTAATTTTAGAAGATTTAATATCTTCAGTTATTTTGCATCTCCAAAAATGTTTTCTTGATTTAAGAATGTTTAGATATTTGTACTGGAAAACTAGACAAAAATACTAAGGAAGAACATATTTTGTGGTGTAAAAAGTTACAATTTTCTATATTTATTCCATGGTGGAACCAAGCTTCCATAATTATGAGAGAGAAGAGTCTGATATTTATTTTAATTTAATTAATCTTATTATGTTTTAGGCTAAATATTTGATCCACAAGTTTAAATTTAGTAAGATTAATCTTTTTCTTGAAGACTCTACATGTATCTATGGAAGCCGTTTCTGCCACGGTTGAGTAAAAAAAAAAAAAGAAAAGATTCTTTAATTCATAATAATGAGAAACTTTCACATAATAATGACTTAAAATCTCAAAATAATGAGAAACTTTCACATAATAATGACTTAACATCTCATAATAATGACTTAACATCTCATAATGAGAAACTTTCTCGTAATAATGACTCAAAATCTCAAAATAATGAGAAACTTTCTCGTAATAGTGACTTAACATCTAAAACAAAGTTTCTCATAATAATGACTTAGTATCTCAAAATAATGAGAAACTTTCTCGTAATAATGACTTAACATCTCATAATAATGACTTAACATCTCATAATGAGAAACTTTCTCGCAATAATGAGAAACTTTCTTAATAATGACTTAACATCTCATAATAATGACTTAACATCTCATAATAATGACTTAACATCTCATAATAATGACTTAACATCTCATAATAATGACTTAACATCTCATAATGAGAAACTTTCTTAATAATGACTTAACATCTCATAATAATGAGAAACGTTCTCGTAATTATGACTTAACATCTCCTAATAATGAGAATGTATCAGACTTCTGATTCTTCAATAAAGACAGCTGTGTAAATCATTTCAAAAGGTATATCATGTTCTTGCTCCCTGGCATATAATGTAACATACTGTCATTCCTTATGTCTTTATATTCTCTAATAAAAGAAAAAGAATTATGGGCCAGCTGTGCGAGCGGAGACCTGAGACTCACCGTTTCTCCCGCAGAAGCTCCGGTTGAAGCCGTTCTTGTTGATCTTTTGGCAGATATCTTTGGTAGTGCCGTGATAAAGCAGGCGCTCGTTCGTCTGTTTGGGATATTTCTTGTCCACGGCCTGTTTCAGCACACAGTATCTCTGCCACTGCGACTGACTCTGAATCCTGTCAATCTGAGAAACCAGACGTTAATAAAAACCGGCCTGTCAATGGGAAAATAAGAGTCACACACTTCAAACAATGATGTTCTTCCTCAGTGTTTCTGTCTTGTTTTCCAGCACACATATCTAAACATTCTTAAATCAAGATGTATTTACTGGAGAAGATCGAACGACACCAGAGAATGTCTAATAAGGGGAGAACTTCCACTCTCAGTAAACTTCTGAACTGGTTGCAGCTCCACTCTGGCTCCACATGAGGGCGCTCACAGGACGAGTGCAGAATGAATGGAGGTCTATGGCGCTATACCCCTCAAAATCCACTTTTCTCAGGATATAAGTTTTTGTCTAGTAATTTGAATGTTGTATTCGAAAGGAGATGCAAAGAAATTACACATTGCTGGGTGTTATTAAAAAGTCTTTTAAAATGTCAGTGACGTCATACACATCGTACGACCAGAGATACTGCTTTACGGCAATCCTTCAGTCACTCTGGTGCTTTCGCGCTCTGCACTTTCTTTTCTCTCGAGGCATCGACAACACAGCTGACACAGGTAAACACACACAGCTGACACAGGTAAACACACACAGCTGACACAGGTAAACACACGTGCTAGAAGAGTTTCTGTTTTGTTTGTTTCTGGTCCCGCTTCGGATGCCACGATGCCATCAAGCGGTATCTCTGGTCGTAATCAGTCCTTCACTGACCAATCAGCGATCATTAGCAGAATGCTAGCGTGTTATGGGCAACAACAACTCAACCTGTAAGAAATCAAAAGGACATAAGTACTCGTTCATTCAACTTTCGACCTATAACCCATGTTGAACTTGCAAAACCTACAATCAAATCTGAGATTTCTCAACGGCAATCGGGTGAAAGAGACAAATTTAGCCGTCTAGCCCCATAGACTCCCATTCATTCTGCACTCATGGGTGATCGCCCCCAGTGGAGCTCTGGTGGAACTACAACCACAATTCGGTACAATAGGACTTAAAGTCCACATGAATTCAAAATTGACCATATTTACTTTGTTTGCCTAAATTGTTAGTTTTGTGGTGAACAATTCATCCGTGCAAGTCAATCCACACCAAAAAATTTTTTGGCTTTGTAATCTTTAATCAAAATCTGAAAATGTCCCTCCCCTCTGCCTTGGAGGACCTTCCCTGATGACGTATGCTTGACAACTTGGGTTGAGAAACGCTTAACCACTCCCCTCAAACCGTTAGTCTGTAATGAGCGAGAGATGGAGAGGAGGAGCGCTAGAATAAAACCCTGCCCTCTGTTCAATATTCCTTTTCACTGGGAAATACGTCACAGCACTGGAGAAAAGTCGTTTGCAACTTCCGGTTCACGCGGACTTTAATAGCGAGTGGCCAGGCTCTCCGTAGACGGGCTCTGACGATAATCTGTTTTACTGATATTTAAAGCGGCAGTCCGCAGTTTTTCCTCTTTGTCGCCATCTATGTTCAAAATCTGCAATTGCAGTCATTCGCGGAATTATCAGCTTTACATGGGTTTTGCCTCGGCACGGCGCGGATGAATCCGACGTTTTGAGGAGTTAATGTTAAATTGTTAAAATTCAATTAGAGGAGTCAAATTGTTAATGTTAGCAACATCAGCATTGCGTGACTACATTTAATGCACTTCCGATATTATCCTTGTTTTCGCATGGGCCGGTTTCAGTCTCTTTGCAGTCTTTTCTGTAGCCACTCCGAAGTCTGAAGTCTTTTGCATTTTACGACGGGTGACTCTCTAGTTGTCACTGGTGATCGTCGTTTGAACCTTTCTTGATCCGCCATCAAATTGCTAAGTTTAATTATATGAAGTGCTGTGAGAAAAGGCTTTAAATCTCCACCTCCAGCATCCTCACACTCACAGCCTACTAGCCGAGACTCTTCTTTATGTGGACAGATGTGACGTAATGACGCAAATCCACCAGTACCACTGGAGTTAAAAACATTATTACAAGCTAACCGTTTTGAATCGAGCTACGGCAAGCAGAGAGTGTTGAACACTGGCCGGTGATGTACTCGCTCAAATTTATTTTTTATCATTTTTAACCCCAAAAAGTGTTTGAAAAAACGAATCTAGCGAATCATGAATCTTATGACCCCACTGGCAAATATTTTTCTTGTTAAAAAGCAAAAAACGAATAATTTTGAGCAATGTTTCAGAAAACAGGACTTAAAATCTTCAGTCATTTTTCTTCTCAGGCAAATGCATCTTGATTTAAGAAAGTTTACACGCTTTTATTGGAAAATAAGGCTTTTTCAGTCGTCATTTCACCTGTTGAACCTGTACGGGTGAGACTTCAGGGTGTAAACTGGAGCCCAGAAAGGCTGTTTTT
The DNA here is from genome assembly GCF_951802725.1 of Rutilus rutilus. Classification (NCBI taxonomy): domain Eukaryota; kingdom Metazoa; phylum Chordata; class Actinopteri; order Cypriniformes; family Leuciscidae; genus Rutilus; species Rutilus rutilus. The sequence goes on from NC_140215.1 coordinate 2,373,164, forward strand.
ATCTTCTTGTACTCTGCTGAATCTGATTGTAAGGTGATTATTTCTAAATCCTGTCCATCCATTTTGGTCCACGTTGGAGGAGGATGAATGATCGCTGAGAAACAAACAAGTGAAGTTAAAAGATCAGTTTCTGCCATCGTAAATTCACGACATATGATACAACTGGAAATCAAACTGCACTGCAAATAGTGTTTCTGTCTTGTTTTCCAGTACAAATATATCTAAACATTCTTACATCAAGATACATTTACTGGAGAAGCAAAATGACTGCAGATATTACGTTTTGTTGACTGAAAAATTATCCAAAATGAAGTGACTTTATGCTTGAAACTGGCCAAATATCTGCCAGTGGTGCCAGAAAAATAAACTTTTATTTATTTTTCGGACCCCATTGACGGATGTTTTTTATTGGTTTCAGCAAAAAAACACTTCATTTTGACACATTTTTCAGAAAACAAGGTAATTTTGCTTCTCAAGTAAATGCATCTTGATTTAAGATTTTTTTTGTCTTTTCCAGCACAAATAGATATTAAGTTTTGTATGCTGAAAAATTAACCACAATTAAGTGACTCTATGCTTAAAACAAGAAAAAATATCTGCCAGTGGAGTAAGAAAAATAATCTTGTTTTCCCTTGAAATTAAGTTTCTTTTTCTGACCCCATTGACAAATATTTGTTCTTGTTTTCAGCAAAAACTCACTTAATTTTGACACACTTTTCAGAAAACAAGATCATTTTGTTTCTCAAGTAAATGTATCTTGATTTAAGTATTTTTTCTCTTGTTTTCCAGTGCAAATATATTAATATTTGCAGTGATATAGAGACCAATGCTTCTGATTCTCATGAAAACCCATTGGATTTGTAACTCGTACCCGTTTCCGAGTCTCCCAGCAGAGTCCTCTTGATCCTGCAGGACTCCTGCTTGCTGTTAGTGAGCTTCATCTCGCTGAAGTCCACCGTGTAGCTCTCTCCGTTCTCCTGGTACTGAAAGCTCTTTAGCTTACGGTGGAACGCGAGCTCGATGTCGTAGCTAACGGCGTTATCCAGCGGCTCCCATCGCTCTCCTCTGCCCCGTTCCCAACGCAGCATCTCCCGCAGACGCTTCACCTCACCCGCCCGCGTCTCTCGGTCTCGAGCCGCTTGGATGAAGCCGTTTATCTTCAGCACGGCATCCAAAACGTCATCTTTCTTCCCTGATACGGTGAGCTTATCCAGACCGCTCACCAGAACGCTGACCTGATTGGCTCGGCTGAGGCTCACGATGTTCTTCTTGTCGGTTTCTGGAAGATCAGCGATGTGTCCCGACTGGACGTCTTTACTCACACACTCATCAGAGATCAGCTCGTCTAGGATTCTCTTGACCTCGGCAAGGTTTGCATGGGACGTCCCGTAGACGTCAACGGACATAACGGGGAACGAGACCAAGGCCGTTTCTCTGGCTAGACAAAGGGTTGGTACTTGAGTTCGGGTTGGTAGTTGAGTTGGGCTCACTGGTGTCTGCTGACGGGCTGTTGAGAACACACAAGAAACCAGGTTAGTTCACACTGCAAAAAATGCTTTTCTTACTTTGTATTTTTGTCTTGTTTCCAGTCCAAATATCAAAAAATTCTTAAATCAAGATGTATTTGCCAGAAAAGTAAAATGCCATAAGATATTATCTTGTTTTCTGGGGAAATGCTTTAAAAAAGCTCATTATCTGTCCATGGGGTAAGAAAAATAATCTTAATTCAAACAGAAACCAGATTAATTTTCTTACCCCATGGACAGATCATTTTGCTTGTTTTAAGCAAAAACTCACTTAATTTTGATTTGTTTCCCCAGAAAACAAGACATAATATCTTATGGCATTTTACTACTTTAGTAAATGCATCTTGATTTAAGAATGTTTTTGATATTTGGACTGGAAACAAGACAAAAATACTACGTAAGAAAGTCTTTTTTTGCAGTTCACTGTATGTTGTCAACAATTATTTTCTTCCTTAGTTATTTGTACTTGAAAACAACACAAAAATACTAAACATTCTTAAATCAAGATAGCAAGAAGCAAAATGACTTAAGATATCAAGTATTATTTTCTGTTTTTGCTGGAAACAAGAACAAATATCTGCCAATGGGGTGAGAAAAAATATCTAAATTTTAAGGGAAAAGAAGATTATTTTTCTGACCCCATTTGTTCTTGCCTAATTCGGATTGTCTTAATTTGCTTAAAACAAGGAAAAATATCTGCCAATGGGGTCTGAGAAATAAACTTATTTTCCCTTTAAATTAAGGTTATTTTTCTGACCCCATTGGCAATTTTTTTTTTCTTGTTTTGAGAATAAAGTCACTTATTTTTGATCAATTTCTTTCACAAAACAAGACTTAATATCTTCAGTCATTTTGCTTCTCCAGTAAATGTATCTTGTTTTAAGCATGTTTAGATATTTGTACTGAAAAACCCAGACAAAAATATTAAATATTATTATTTTTTGGAGCAGATAAAGCACAGTGCAGGTTTATTCATTTCTTTGATTTTTTGTTTTTTGATCGAACGCCTGCTCAAGTCTGGATGTGCGTTAGGGCTGTGCGATATTGACAAACAATTATATCTCAATATTTTCTGGAATTTCTGAGTGTGTTATTGTGCTGGTATATTAAGGATTGCTGTGGACAGCCGACTCCTGAAGTTTTTGATATTCTTCATGTTCTGTTTGTTGGTCAGTTCACAATAAGTTTTTCCAATAAGTTAAAATAGATTTTTACCTTTTATGGGCAGTTTAACTTTATGAAGGTAACCTAATTAAATGTATGCATAATCTTTTGTGTCAAATTCTTACATTTAATCAATAAATTCAATTAGAATAATAAGACACAATAGGGCTGTAACCAATCAAACTGAATCCGTATCAACAGAATTGTTCTTTGCAATGCAGAGGAAACACAGAAGTTGTGTTTAGATGCATTTACACACTGTTTAATGCAGCTCAGAGGGACATGAATGCATTTAACCTGCAGTTACAAATGCATAAATAATGTTTTGATGTTTTAAAAAACATAAAATGTTGCATATTGATATTTAAAATGATTTTTAAACAGAAAAGATACTTAAAATGTGAAATTATAAGTGGCAGCAAGTCACTGTTAAAGAGTGAGTCATTGAGACTCAGCCGATTCATTTAAACGGCTTAAGTAACGAAGTCTTAATGAGTGAGTCATTGAATCATTCATTCAACTGATTCGTTCATTCACCGCGGTGCGTTGCTCAGAAATATTGTCATTGGCGAAATAGAGCAAAAATAGGCAACATTGTATTTAAAATGCAAGTCACTTAATATTAAGATCTAGTTTGTTGAATAAAATCTATATCACATTTGTAATCATGCTGATATTTGGAGAAAAAAACGTCACTCTTCGTGTGATATTGATTAACTATATTAAATTATATAAATATAAAAGACATACAGAGGCATTTTTGCCCCTTATGTTGAATTTTGGAGGCATTATAAATGCATTTCAAAAGATTAAGATTGACCGTACATCGTTAAAACAACAATCACCATATTATTATAGACAAAACGCATCGCAAACCTCTACTGTTTCATGCACTGAAACGTACCTGAAGCGTTAAGAGAAATCTTCTTGCACTTTTTGACGGCTTCCTGAAAGTCGGGCAGGAGTTTGGCTTGGAAGATCACGATGTGGACGACCTTCAGATGTTTCGGCGAGTCCTTTACGAACTTCATCAGAGCTTCAGTCATTGCATTGGCTACTCCTGCTGCCACCAGGTTCCCAGCTCCTAAAGCACATTCAACATTGTGTTTTCATCCAGACCTCTTGGTTTTGACTTTGCTCATCTGCATTTCCAAATGCATGAACTTACCCGTTCCAAGAGCTGGGAATGAAACCGACTGAATGTGATTTTCTTCACACATCGTCAGGGCTTTATACATGGAGCTGCTGATGCCTTTCTCACTTGTCTGCCCAACCATTTGAACGATGTGTTTGATATTTGAAAGATTTCCCGCTTTGGTCAAGACCACACCGTCGGCAGGCAGAGGCGCTTCATAAGGAGAGAAAGAATGAGCGATTATTCTCTTAAAGGTTATAATGGGCCAGAAATGCATACATTTGTGAAGGCTGTACCTTTTGTTTTGCACTCGTCCACCACTGTTGGTCCTGATGCTTTGAGAATGGCTCCTGATACACCTGTGTGTGTATAAAGACATGCAATGGTCAGCATTATTTGTATAGCCCTTTATACAATTCAGAGTGTTTCAAAGCAGTTTCACAGGAAAATAACAGAATCAATAATGCAAACTTCTTAAAATATGAGACCAATGCTAATTCTGCAGCTCTAAAAAGATTATTCAGTTCAATGTTGATTCAGTTCAGTTCAATGTTGATTCAGTTCAATGCTGATTCAGTTCAATGTTGATTCAGTTCAGTTCAATGTTGATTCAGTTCAGTTCAATGTTGATTCAGTTCAATGTTGATTCAGTTCAGTTCAATGTTGATTCGGTTCAGTTCAATGTTGATTCAGTTCAATGTTGATTCAGTTCAGTTCAATAATCATGTTAATTAAAAACAAACTCACCCGAGGTCAGATTGAGGCTCGTGTTCGTGCTGTTAACAATAGCCTCAACATTCTCTTTGGTGATGTCACCAGAAAACACCTTGACTTTAACTGGGCCAATTATAATCTCCACTGGGTTTCCTGGTGAAGTGTAAATATTTGAAGCAAATATGAAACATCTATAGCAACACATTTACAAAACGTTAAGTCATCAAAAGCCGCATTACCGCTGGCATCAGCTTCTTGGTCAGACGACGAGCTAAAATCCTCCCACTCATCATCACCATCTTCACCATCATCATCTTCATCATCATCATCCTCACTCTCCTAGTTGTGGGTTGATGTTAATTAAATGTGCAGAAAAGCATTTACACTAAACTGCTAAAATAATGTTATTGTTTTTCCAGTACAAACATTCTTAAAGGTACACTGTGTAGTTTTTTAAGTATTTTTATTAGATAAAATCAATGTCTTTATTCATAAATATGTCCTCATTGGTGTAAAATTACCTCTGCCAATGATCTGACTTATCCTCGTAAGCGAAGAATTTCTTATATTTATTTACATTGGACGGGTAAGTTTGAATTTAAGTAAGGAGCCATTTTGCGGTTAAGCAAAAAAAAGTATTTAAAAGGAAACGTGACCGGCGAATTTGAAAAACGAGGGTAAATATCGGGATAGCTTTTCCCAGGTGGAAAGAGCTAATGAAGGAGAAAGACTTTGAAAGGGAAGCTGAAGCTGCCTGATTTCTTCTCGACAGGTAAGTCAATGTTACGGTCTAAATTACAAGCTTTTTTTGTCATTGCTTGGTTGTGTAATTCATTATATAGGCAGCATAACAGTAGAAGAACACTAAGGGCCCTATCTTGCACCCAGCGCAATTGCCTTTGTACAGCGACGCATGTATCATTCCTATTTTGCACCCGACGCACAGCGGACTTTTCCCTCCACAGACGCACGTCAGTAAATTAGGGAATGAACTTGCGCTCCCGGGGGCGGTTCAGTGAAAAGAGGAGGCGTGTTCCGGCGCAAACGTTCCCTGGTGCTATTTTGCAGTTTCAGAAAACAATTCCGCCACAGACCAGGAGAAACCTCATCTAAAGTCAGTGGCGCGTTATTCAGACGCTATTTTAAGGGCGCATGCTTGGCCATAATGTAGCGTGTGCACAACAGCATACACTTTGCTTCTCTCATCTACACAGATGCAGCAGGAAAAATATTCCACACGAGGGAAATCATTGTTGTGTCCATGAAGATGTGAAAAAATAGGCATAAATCTAGCTTACACATTTACCCAAATTATTATACGCCTGTTTAACCGAAGCTAATTTGGGTGTGTTTCTCCATCCCCAATGTCACTTCTCTGTGTTTTACGGCCCTGACGAGAACGTCGGTCTCCTCGGCTGTGAACCGCTCCTGGCAAATCCGCCGTTATAATAGCAATCCGCCATGTAACAAGAGCACCTGCTCTTAAAGGGAATGTGAGATGACGCTCTGATTGGTTTATTTCACGTTACGCCCAAACCACACCTATGAGTAATGAAGCTGCTTCAGACCAACCCATTTTAGATTTGCGTCGGGTGCAAGAGTCATTTATCCCGCCGGTATAATAGCAACAGCACGAGATCCGCCCACAAAGTTACTTGCGTTTCGCGCTTGATACTTGCGTTTCAGATCATTAAAATAGGGCCCGTATAGTTAAACTCGACGAAGTGCTATTGGAAGACATGTTGTCATAGCTTACTTGGTACATAACGGCTACCATAGTTGCAACACGCATTTGAAACAGCGAGGCGCTAGAGAGCACTATTCGTTTGAATGCAAAATACAATTTCACCGCTAGATGGGAGAAATTCCTACACAGTGTTCCTTTAAATCAAGATACATTTACTGGAGTCTTGTTTTCTGAAAAGAATTTCAAAATCAAGTGAGTTTTTTATGACTCCATTGGCAGATATTTTTTCTTGTTTTAAGCAAAAACTCACTTGATTTTGATCATTTTTTCAGAAACCAAGACTCAGTAAATATATCTTGATTTAAGAATGTTTAGATATTTGTACTGGGAAACAAGAAAAAACATTTGGCAGTGAACGATCCCTCCTTTTTTCAATCATCTTGGTTATGATTATGGTTGGCATCACTACCTGTGCATTTGCAGCCCATGTTTTGAGACCTTCCTGAAACTCTTGTAGGACGCTGTCCTGGTTAATCACGATGTAGATGAGCTTGATCACAGTTGAGACGTTTGGAGTCAGATGATCTTCAAAGGCCTCCAGGATGGCAGCGATGGCATCCGCAGCCTGAACTCCTCCACCACCTTTATGAATGAATGAATGAACAGAATCAGATTAATATACCTTTAATAACAGAATGAGACGTCATTCACATGCTGCAGTTAAACCTGTTTAAAGGCCCACTGAAGTGTCTTGGAACACACAGCTTTCTTTGATGCGTTGACGTAATTTCCACTGAAACGGGAAGCTAAGGCGGGTCATATTAAATGGCTCCTCCCCCTTTTCAAATAGCCAATAGCGTTTAGTTTCCCTCACAGACTGCGAGTCATACTTGACGGCACCATGGAAGCGAATCCGAGCGCTGATGATACGTTGGATTCAATAGTAGAGATGTGAATAAATTCTAGCCATTTCATTCTTAATCAACGTGTACAGTTGGAAAACGTAATAAAACTCGAGCGTTTGAGCAACCGGACACACATCTCCAACACATATTGCTCTGTGACGTGTCAACGGTCGCGTTGGCCAGGTGGTGTTCATAGCAGAGGGGGCGGAGCTTTAGATTCTAGAGAGCTTTTGATTGGACAGAAGATGTTTTGAGAAGCAGTGATGTCATAACAATCCCTGATCCATTTTAGCGGAAGTGAGAGACTGTAAGTTTTGAATGCTTATATCTCCTGAATGTGAATTTTGTCATTGTTTTGGAGCACACTAGCTTATTCATAACCTTAAAGGTGCTGTATGTATCTTTTTCACTCAACTAAAGCATACAAATACCATAAAATGTTTGCAGATGGGAACATGCTGAGTTCAGGAAACATGCTGAGTGAGGAAACATGCTGAGTTCACATAGGGCCTACTCGTTTCTCTGGGAAACACTTCTACAGCCAGTTGTTTTACTTTGAAATGTGCGTTTCCAGGCTGGGATGTCTGTTTTTGTTTTGGTCTGTGATACTGCAAGTTGCCAATTTGCCAGTTTTCATTGTCAATTGCGTTCGTTCCCGTTGCGTGTCCTCAAACTGGCAATCTGCGTGAGCCGTGTCGAGGAGTATGGGCTGGAGAAACCCCTTTTAATTTGGATTGCAGTACCTATTTCGACCACAAGCTGTCATTCGTACAGACCGCTCCTTTAAAGGGGTCATCGGATGCCCGTTTTCCACAAGTTGGTATGTTTCCTTAGGTTCTTCATGTAAAGTTTGTAACATACTGTAGTTAAAATTCCTCAATGGTTGTGTAAAACAACACCCTTTTACCTCCTCAAAAACAGCTCTGTTCACAGCGACCCGTTTCGGTGCATGTCTCTTTAAATGATAACCGTGCTCACCGTGAGGCGTGTCGACGCAAGACACATAAAGTGCTGACTTGGCAGACAGTATTCAAATGTCTGAGGGAGGAAAATATGCTAATACGGGACAGTCCGTCAGCGGTCGTGGGCGGTGCATGAGCATTATGAAATCATTTTGCTCAGAAAATCCAAACGGCTTGATTATTGAGAGTGTTTAGGCTCTTGCGCCACTCCTGTTTAACCTGTATATGCTCCCACTGAGCCAAATAATGAGAAAGAACCAAATTGCTTACCACAGCTATGCAGACGACACACAGATTTACTTAGCCCTCTCACCTAACGATTACAGCCCCATTGACTCCCTGTGCCAATGCATTGATGAAGTCAACAGTTGGATGTGTCAAAACTTTCTTCAGTTAAACAAAGACAAAACTGAAGTCATTGCGTTTGGAAACAAAGATGAAGTTCTCAAGGTGAACGCATACCTTCACTCCAGGGGTCAAACAACTAAAAATCAAGTCAGGAATCTTGGTGTGACACTAGAGTCAGACCTTAGTTTCAGTAGTCATATCAAAGCGATAACAAAATCAGCATACTATCATCTGAAAAATATTGCAAGAATTAGATGCTTTGTTTCCAGACAAGACCTAGAGAAACTTGTGCATGCTTTCATCACCAGCAGGGTGGATTACTGTAATGGACTCCTCACTGGCCTTCCCAAAAAGACCATAAGACAGTTGCAGCTCATACAGAACGCTGCCGCCAGGATTCTGAGCAGAACCAGAAAATATGAACATATCACACCAGTCCTCAGGTCTTTACACTGGCTCCCAGTTAGATTTAGGATTGATTTTAAAGTATTATTACTGGTATATAAATCATTCAATGGCCTAGGACCTCAATACATTGCAGATATGCTCACTGAATATAAACCCAACAGATCACTCAGATCATTAGGACCATATCAGCTTGAAATACCAAGGGTTCACTCTAAGCATGGCGAGTCCGCTTTTAGCTATTATGCCAGCCGCAGCTGGAACCAGCTTCCAGAGGAGATCAGATGTGCTCCTACAGTAATCACATTCAAATCCAGACTCAAAACACATCTGTTTAGCTATGCATTTACTGAATGAGCACTGTGCCAATGCTCGTCCGACTGTTTGTACTGTACTGTATTTTATTTTTTATTTTTCTAAACTGTTTTAATTATTCTTATTTCTTTTTATTATTTTAATTTCTTCTATGTAAAGCACTTTGAATTGCCATTGTGTATGAAATGTGCTATATAAATAAACTTGCCTTGCCTTGCCTTGCCTTGCTTTTTGAGGATTAAAAAAAAAAATGAGTGAATGGATTGTTTTCATTGTATGGTGGTTGTGTGGAAAGACACGTTTAAATGCAAACACCATATAAAAGTGAATTTTGCATCCGATGACCCCTTTAAGGCTATCATATTCATACTAAGAGCTAAAAAACTTAAATTTAGATTTCAGTGGGCCTTTAACAGCCGACGCTCGTACCGGTGCCGACAGCAGGGAAGGAGACGGTGGTGATCTGCTTCTCCTCGCAGCGCTCCAGGACCTTCTTCACGCGGGATCTGACCTCTGCCGCCGAGTGCGGGCCCACCATGTGAATGATGACATCACACTGCAGGTTCCCACCGCTGGTCACGGCTGCGACGTCGTTCTGCAACGGACCTTCACAGATAAAGAAACCAGAACGTCAGATGCTTGTTTAAAGGTGCATTGTGTAATATTTAGGAGGATCTGTTGACAGAAATGCAATATAATATACATAACTATGTCTTCAGTGGTGTATGAAGACCTTACATAATGAACCGTTGTGTTTTTATTACCTTAGAATGAGCCATTTCTATCTACACACACCACGGGTCCGCTTACATTGACGTGTTTCTACAGTGGCCCTAAACGGACAAACGTGTTTTTGTGTTGTTCTTCGTGTAAAGAAGCTATAGCTAAAGTCAGCGAATAAAACACTGACACAATGATGAACAAGTTAGAATAATATTCTCAATAACACATCGTTCTATTGAATAATTAAGTGGACATCATTTCTTAATTTATCTTATTTTAACTGGCTACTCTCTGCTGTCTCAGACGATGACATCACTTCCTGTCGGCCACTGGTTGCAATTCGCAACATCACCACTAGGATCTTTATTTTTGCTCAGTGTGTTTTGAGGACTTTTAGTGGAACCAACAAACTTCTGTATGATTGTAAAGTGTGTTTGTGCATCTTTCATCATAACTCTTGCTGTGATACTTTGTATCTAATGACATTTAGACTTTCGGTAACAGTTTTTTACTTAAAGCCTTTATGTGTAATGCATTATAACGGCATTCATTGTGTACGTTAATATGCATTATATATTTTCCTTGTTACATCTGAAACTGGTTGTGTTTAAATGCATTATACTTTCTAAATGCATATCAATCAGTGTTTTAATTTATTACAACTGTGGTTACAATTATTCATTCATGCATTATAAGGTGCATAATTAATGCATTAATATACTTTTATATAAAGGCTTTAAGTAAAGTACCCCCATTTTTTTTCGTAACTGAAAATGTACAAATACTTTTCAATTAATATTAAGTAATATTGATTTGGCTGCACTGACTTCAACTGAGAAAACTTCAACTAATTGAACTGCAGTTATTCAACTGAACTGAATTGAGCTGTATTATGACACTATTGTCTATTTAGAGCTGTAGAATTTTAATTTGCCTCATATTTGGTGAAGTTTGCATCATCGATTATGTTATTTTTCTGTTTATCACTGAAGGGTCAGGGTCAGAATCCTTTGTCTCTTCAGTATAAAACATTTATATCCTTTTAAATGATTACTTTATTCTTATTAAAAGTTCAATAATCAAGTATATCCATGTATTCATATAATCTTTGTGAGTGTTTAACCGTTCTCTTGTATGTGCATTCCAAAGTGTGCCCTTGGGTTGTGTTCACAGACAGGGGGATTTCTGACTGAGGATAGCTCTCTTGGGATTTATATAGTGATTTAAAGGACTCTGCAACCAGATGTTGCGTACCCAACTTTCTTAGTCGGCCTGCATAAGTCAAAGGTCAATGTATACGTAGTGTAAACTGAGGTTTTTGAGTGCATTTCTTCATGTGCTTATCTCTAGGGAGTAAAAAGGATCACTTTCGTTCCTTTTTCCCTAAGGAGTGAAACTTGCTATCAGTCTGTTATGGTGTGCTACTTCTTAGATAATGACCACCGGCCTTCTGTAGCCTTGAAAGGACTGGTTAGTTAGTGTTGTGTGTGTGCGTCTGACATTCTTTGCAGGGTCTGAACCCTGTGATGTGCGATTTACGGATTTGGAGACAACATTCTGAGACCCAAAGAGGTCACTTCTAACATCTCGGAGTCGGGCGACAACGGTCCTGATTAACGACGATATGCCTACCTATCTATCTGTTGTCGATTATTTGTTTAGACTTAATGTTCTCTTAGCCAATCAGAAGTGAATGTTTATGGAATGTATGTCCTTGGAAATGGTATAATTGGTGTATGATTTCTGTGTAAGGTAGAGTTAGCTTGCGACCTCCTCGTGAGACTTTGACGCTGGCTCTACCAATTTAACTGCAAACTATTCTTCAGTAAATTTTTACTTAATTAATTGAACTTCACGACTCCTTGTCTTCTTTCATCATATCTGGTCCTGGGTCTGAAAACTGTACCCCCTTACATCACCGTGAAGCTGCTTTGAAATAATCTGTATTATAAA
>NC_140215.1:2387500-2540000 GCF_951802725.1 Rutilus rutilus
GATCATGTCGGAGGATTATATGTTTGTTCAGAGATTGTTTTGTAAACGAGGCACAGTGTAATAAAGAGTTGTGATGGATCTGACAGCAGCTGCATCACAAACCCTAGTAGATCTATGGCTTATTTTAAGCCCTATCCGGACGGGACTAGTGTGACATGGAGAGGTGGAGTAAAGTAATCATTACCAGAGCTTCTCTGTCTCTGGTTTTAGTCCCGTCCGAATGTGCATCTCAGTGATCATCACGGACAACGTCAGTAAAGATTACGGCGACTTTTACCTTCAGTAAAAAGGTCCGGAAAAATGACCTCAGGTATTTGTGGTGTAAATATGTACGTAGATATTCCGTCATTTCCTGTTTAAAAGTAGTTTTCCGCAGTTTTTCAAGTATGGAGACGCTTGAAGAAGCATCAGTCGCGTTCTAGACGCTGGGACGAGTCTGTGGCAAAACTCAAGTGTTTCACACACACCATCAGATCAGAGAGAAGATCGACAGCACTTGTTAGAGGCACGAAACATCTTTTAGCGTTAGATAAGTGCCTTTCACCAACACAATCCAATCTGAAGATAATTAATACATCGTTCGACCGGACATAACTGTTTTATATATATAAATACAGGTTATATGTGTTTGCGCACGTGATATCAGGAAGCAGCGTAACACACACATGACGACAGGAGTGACGGCGGTGTGTAAGTCGAGTTACTCTCCCACTTCTGCTAGTTTTACTGAGATCTCTTATCCCGTGCGAATTGGCCATTAATATTACAGACGTCCTGTGGTAAAATTACATTACTCCATCTACCCTAGTAAAGCTAATCCCGTCCGAATAGGGCTTTAGAGTAAATGATGTGTTCATATAAAAGTGTTGCGTATTTTGAGTTATATTTGATCATACCGACCTCCTCTCAGGCTCATGTCTCTGTTGGTGGTGTTCACAATCCCTCGGACGGTTTCTGTAGTGATGTCCCCTTTCTTGACCTCAATCCTGACGCTTCCGATTTTGACTATAGAGGACGAGAAAGATTGAAAATATTCACTATTACATTGCAACAGGCTTATTGTGTATCTAAAACACTAATAAGCATGAGGAGGTTGTCAAAACCTTGATTTTCGGGCATCTTGTTGCATGCAGGCTGCAGGAAAACAAATTGAACAAATTGAATATGATGGAAAAAGAAATCTGGAAACTATTTTTGTGAATTCATTAGTATTAACCTTGTTCCACACTTTAAAGTATTCGCGAAAGTCATCGAAGATCTTCTGCTCGAATGCCACGATAGTGATGCTCCTGAAGCAGGAGGAGTTCGGCTCCTGCAGATGTTTCTCGATCGCTGTGAGAATGGCTTTGATGGATTCTTCCGGTTTAAAGCCGCCTCGTCCTGCGGGAACAAGATTATTGCTCAGGACTTGATATTTCTTATGGAAGCCCCATTTCCGCCACATTAGAAAAAATACATGTTTTCATAAATTATGACATTTCAAATATCATTAGTCATAATAATAAGAAAAAAGTCTATGTAGTATTAAGTAGTATGTCATAATTTTGACTTTTTATCTCAATTTTTACTTATGACATGTCATATTTTTATCTTCATATCATGACTTTGTCAATTTAACATTTTTACTTTTTGTCATAATTTTGACTATCATAATGAATTTTTGTCATAATGAGATAAACAGTCAAAATTCTGATTTATTATATTAGAATTATGACTTAATGTCTTAATTTTTTGACCATCATAATTATTACTTTTTATGTCATCTTTTACTTTGTCTTACTCATAATTATGACTTAGCTTGCCATAATTATGACTTTATATCTCATAATGACAAGTCATAATTTTGACTGTCAATTTAACTTTTTATATCGTAATTACAGTATGAAAGCATGTCATTATTATGATTTCTTTAATAATTTTGAGATAAGTCAAAATTCTGACTCAGTACACCATAATAATGACATGACTGATTAGTATGACTTTTTATGTCAGTTTTGAGTCATATTTCTTCCAAATAAAATTTGTTTTTGTAATAATTTCAATTTTAATTTCAAATTCAAATTTTAAAAAGTCGAAATTATTACTTAGTACATCGTAATTATGACTTAATGTCATAATTCCAACTTTTTATCTCATAATTATAACTTAGTATGTCATAATTATGACTATATCTCATAATGACGTATGTCATAATTTCGACTTTTAATAGAATAATAATAGAAATAACCAGACATGCGAGATGTCGAATTGGTCACTCTTGACTCACCCATGTATATTTATTGAAAGACATTATATGATTTTTGTAAGTCTTCCTTGCATATTTTATTGGAATTTCCTGCTTTAAATGATAATAGGCAATTGTAATTTTCAGAAAGTACATTAAAGGACATTTTTAAAAAGATTTCTCCTGGCAAAATATTAGAATTTATGACCGTAATGACATAATTATGACAGTCATAATTATGACATTTTGTCAATTATGAGATAAAAAGTCAAAATTATAACTTAGTACATCATAATATCAATTAGAACACTTAATATGACATAATTTTAACTTCTTATGACATAATGACTTTTTTTGTCATAACTATGATTTACCAAAGCATGATTTTTTCCCCCCTACGTGGCAGAAATGGGCTTCCATAATTCCTCTAAAAAAGAATAATTGTAAATATCAAACATTATGGTTTTTGTCATGCCTGTTCCAATGGCAGGAATGGCCAGAGTTGTGGCCATTGTTCCCTCACAGAGGTTCAACACCTTTCCCAGAGAGGCTGTGATGTCTGCGATCTTGTCCGGCCCGACCATCTGAGCGATGTTCTTACACGGAAGCGCTCCAGCGCTCGTCATCACTGCTGAACATGCTATCAGAGGAGCTGCAAACACACGTCAAGTCACTCAGCACGGCCATTATAATATAAGCATTCCTCAATATTCAGTGCCGTTATGATGATACCTTGCTTTTTGCACTCATCAGTAACAGATTTTCCTGCAGCTTTTAAGATGGCACCAGAAACGCCTGTAAAATGATGATGATTAGATGGAAATGAGACTGGAAAACACTGCATGAAAAGGTAAAAGTGTGATGATGAAGATGATGCAAGTCTGTTTAGTATTGATGCTATAGCAAAGAAACACTCACCGGTGTTAAGATCTAAAGTTTTGTTGGATGAATTCACTATGACATCCACCGCTTCTTTGGTGATGTCACCCTTTTTGAGGCATATTGGCACACCATTGATCCGCACTGATGGAATTCCCAGTCATGTGAAAAGAAAAGTACATAAGCAATTCCAAGTCCAGGAGTAGTGAAATTACATTTACATTTATGCATTTGGCAGATGCTTTTATCCAAAGCATTCAAGGTATACATTGTATTAGTTTCTGCAATCGAACCCATGACCTTGATGTTACTATATGAGCTACAGGAAGGCATAAAAAAATTATATATATATATAAATATATAGTACCTCTTTTGTCTGATCCGTGTTTAATCTTCCAGGATTGAAGGGGGATTTTTATTGACATGTCAGGAAATCCCTGTTAATGATAAAATACAGGTGATCAATAATAATAATAATAAAAAAGATGCACTGCAAAAAAAAGATTCTCTTCCTCAGTATTTTTGTCTTGTTTTCCAGGATTAAACCCATTCCAAGTTTGTACATTTCCAAAAAGTGGCGAATGGGATGAAGTGTCCATAACAAATTATATGAAGTGAATCCAGTTATAAATTAAAGTCCTAACCACTGTTTACATTTAGAAAATAGAAATGACCAGACATGCGAGATGTCGAATTGGTCACACAAGACTCACCGATTTATATTTATTGAAAGCCGTTATATGATTTTCGCAAGTCTTCCTTGCATATTTTATTGTAATTTACTGCTTTAAATGATATTAGGCAATTTTTATTTTTAGAAAGTACATTAATGGATATTTTTAAAAAGGTTTCTCCTGGCAAAATATTAGGATTTTTATTGAATATCAAATTGAAATATGTTTATTATTATTATATTTTTGTTTTAATTGTTTGTAGAGATAAGATTCTTAACTGATTGCAATATTTTATCAATATTTTGCAGTATTTTAAATGTTATTACTTTTGAGTTTGCCTTGAATATAGCCTTTGATGATGATGATATGGCGTGAAATGATGAATAAATAAATCTTGTTTTCCAGCACAAATATCCAAACATTCTTAAACCAAAATACATTTACTAAGACTTAAGATATTAAGTCTTGTTTACTTAAATAATAATCATCAAAATTATGTTTTTTTTAGCTTAAAACAATAACAAATATCTGCCAAATAAATGGAGTCAGAAAAATTATGTAGTTTTCTCTTTAAATTAAGTTTATTTTCTGACTTCAGATATTTGTTCTTGTTTTAAGCATAAACTCACTTAATATCTTCAGTAATGTTGCTTCTCCAGTAAATATATCATGATTTAAGAATGTTTAGATATTTTTACCAGAAAACAAGACAAAAACACTGAGGAAGAACCACTTTTTTTCCAGTGTTGTTAAACATTTACAGGTTTGTAAATTAGTAGGGGATCGTACTAGTTCCTGGATCAGAGCGTTGAACTCCTCAACGACCTTCCCATCTGAATCCACAACACTGATATTTCTAATGTTTTTAGGTGAATTCTGAAGCTCGGAGCAGAACTGCAGAACGGCTGCTCGGATCGCCACGCAACTTTCTTTGACGGAGAATCCAAAGGTTTCGCAACCAATTGCCGGCATTGCAATGGAAACGCATCCTTTTCCCTCGGCTTTCAGGAGACAGTTTCTCACGGATGACTGCAGGTAGACCGAGTCCAGCGCTTGACCTTTTTGCGGAAGCACGGCGTAAATGAGCGTCTCGGCGTTGAGTTTTCCAGCGTCGCTGACCAGCACATCTCCAGGTAAAAGACTCTGCTTTTCCTTCTTGGGAGTTTCACACACTTCTGAAATCTTCTCGCCTCCAAACTTGAGAAAGCGCTGAGCCACGGGGTTATTAAAATCTAGATTCCCATTCATCGTACAGATCAACGCGCCGGCCGTAAAATGGTGCACGTCTCCCTCAGTGATGCTCAGAGTCATGAAATCGCCTATTTTGTGCGTGAAGCTCTTCGGAGGAGCAACTATGTGTTCTTGCGATAAATACAGGTCGCACTGCTTCTCTCTGGCTTTTGTTTTCACGTTGTCTTCGTGCTTTTCCAGAACCTTGGCTTCTCCTGCTTTGCGATACTCGTGCTTCTCCACGACAATGGATGACAACTTCTGCTGTACGACATCCACGGCTTCTTTAATGTTGTCTTTAGGCGCTGTGACCTTCAAACAAGGAGAATTTGACGCTTTGCAAACAAGCATCGAAGCGCCGAGCCGCTTGAGTTGAGGGAGATCGGACAGATTCAGGCAGGAGTCCACGAACTCGACCTCTCGCACAGATTTCAGAGGGACGTTTTCAGTCACTGGTTCCTTGTTCTCTAGATATCGCCTCACTTTTCCCGTAACATCCGCAACTGCGTTAGAAAGCCCGGATATTATAACCTGCATGTCTGATTGTGCGATCCTGACGTCGTTTGCTTTCTCGCTTTCATCTTGAAGATTCCTGAGAAAGCGTGTTAAAGCGTCACCGGTTTGATTGGGAGAAATCAACACAACCTCCTCTTTGAGAATCTCCCCGATTTTGTCTTCGGCTCCCTTCAGGTTTTCCTTCTCAACCAAGATCCCGAAGAAATCCTTTCGGTTTAGGAGTCTAGCTGGAATGTGGTTGTCCTGCTCAAACTTTTGAAGATCCAGCGACTTCAGAAAGTCAATCAGATGCGAAGAAAGCTTCAGCTGGTGCGTGATTATGTTCTTCTGTGCGTTTTTGATGAGCATCTCTGCTGAATTCACTTTCTCCTTCAAACCTTTGAGGGAAATAATATGCAGTTTCTCATCATGTGATAAACTCACCTGCCCTAGTTTGGACAGTAGGCGCTCTTTTATTAGATCAAATGTCTCTCCGCAGCCTAGTTGAATTGTGGCTTCGATCGTGTTTCTCTCCACTTCCACCTCGACAGCGGCGTTCTTCAGGAGAACCCTGATTTTATCCGAAAGGATCCTGACCTGCTCTTTCACTCCAGAAATTACAACTTTAGAGTTGCGCTCCTTAAAGGAGAACGCTGTATCCACCGTGACGAGAGCGTCGCACTCCTTTTCAACTTTCCTCCAGACGTCCTCCTCTACTGTCAGCTCTTCTGTGTCGTATCCACTCAAGAACGACTGAACTCCTCTCATTATCTTGGACTCCCACGTTGGTGCGATTTTCATGGCGGTCAGAGACTCTTTATTGACGTCCATCTCCAGTTTTATTTCACTTGCTGTGCTGTCAATGAAGACTTTGGCATGAAGGAGTATGGCATCGCTTTCCAGTTGTTTTCTACATCGCTCATTAGATTCAAAGAATTGGAGTAGATCTTCGCTGACAGAAATGTTGAGTTTTGTGGCGGTGTCAGTCAGGGAGGGTTTATCTCCAGTTAAAGCCTTTTGCAAACTTGAGTAAAACAGTGAAGCGTGAACATCTGTGCCGCAAACACTGTGTTTCTGTTCCACCACTGCATGTGCATCTATTAAAATAGAAGAGACAGTAAAATTATTAACACTTTACAATAAGGTTCATTAGTTAACAATGAGCAATACATTTGTACTATTTATGCATCTTTGTTAATGTTAGTTAATAAAAATACAGCTGTTCATGGTTTGTTCATGTTAGTTCACAGCGCATTAACTAATGTTAACAAATACAACCTTTCATTTTAATAACGTATTAGTAAATGTTGACATTAATATTAACTAAGATTAATAAATGCTGAAGAAGTATTGTTCA
Organism: Rutilus rutilus; assembly: GCF_951802725.1. Lineage (NCBI taxonomy): Eukaryota > Metazoa > Chordata > Actinopteri > Cypriniformes > Leuciscidae > Rutilus > Rutilus rutilus. Next base: position 2,394,360 of record NC_140215.1, read on the forward strand.
TTCTTAGTTCATGTTAACTAAGGTAGTTAATAGAATTACTGTATTGTAACAAATATCTGCCAATTTGGTCAGAAAAATCTTGTTTTCCCTTTAAATTAAGATTATTTTTCTTGTTTTAAGCATAAACTCACTTCATTTTGATACATTGCTACGACTTACACTATCTTAAGGCCCTATCTTACACCCGGCGCAATGCAGCGCGACGTAAGTGTTTTTTGCTAGATTCAGTCCGACGCAGTTATCATTTTCACGTCCTATTGTTTAAATAGCAAATGCATTTGCGCCCATTTGTGCGCCCATGGGCTGCTGGTCTGAAAACGAGGAGTGTTCTGGCACATTGTTGGAGTGTTGCTATTTTGAGGCTACAGAAATAGACTGTGCCATTGACCGACTGAAACCTGCTCTAAAGTCAATGGCACAATATTTTTTTTGTTATTTAAAGAGCGGGTTAGTAATGTGCGCCTATAGGCGGATCCACAACACGCGTGCACTCTGCTAATTAAACACACAGGGACGCACAGCAGCACACAAACATGCCAAATATTTAAAATAAAAGGATTACAATGTAAAAGATTATTTATTGTGTACATAAAGATATGGTGAATCCGGCTTGTCCCGTAGATGTTCTGCTTGCGCACTTTGACCTCGCGCACGAGCAGATCCGTTTGCGCTCTGGAGACGCGTTCGGCCTTTCCACTATCAAATTCCGTCATGTAAATAGCGAATCCGCCATGGCGTGAGCGCAAACTGGCATTTAAAGGGAATGGGAGATGAGACTCTGACTGGTTTAACACAGGTAAATCCCAAAACACACCCATTACTCGTTAAGAGAATAGGGACAGCCCTTTTAGACTATGCGCCGGGAGCACCGACCATTTTTCCCGTCGTTAAACTAGCAAAAGTGGATTCAGACACGCCCTAAGTGAACTTGGACCCTGCGCTTTAGACCATGTGCTTAGATCGTTAAAATAGGGTCCATAATATCTTATGTCATTAGCTTGTATCTTGATTTAAGAATGTTTATATATTTGTACTGGAATACAAGACAGAAATGCAGATTTTTTTTTTAATGAATTTTTTAGGGATGCACCGATATGAAAACAGTAATTCTTTATATTTGAAAGCCGATAACCGATATATTGGCCGATAAATCTAAATCCAAGTTTTTATATATTTTTTTGAGAGCCTGATTAAAAAAAACAAAAGTCTCACCATTAAAATCCATGTTCCAAGCACACAATTTAATGATGTTCTTTTATAGTTAATTTGGTAACACTTTATTTTACAGTGTCCTTGTTACATATGTTACATGTACTTACCATATTAATAACAGTAAATTATGCATAATTACATGCAACTAACCCTCAACCAAACCCTAATCCTACCCTAACCCTATAGTAAGTACATGTAGTTGCTTATTATTACTCAGTACTTAAATATATAATTACACTGTAACAATTACACCTTAAAATAAAGTGTAACCGTTAATTTTATAGCGTATATGACAGATTTGCGATGCGCATCTTGCACTTTACTGTATTTTCCTGTTTTGAAGTGTATCCAATCATATTTCAACCAATTCAAAACCATCATGGCGAACAGTGTGCATCTGTGTCTCAGCTGAAGGAAATAATCCATTATTTATCGGCTTTAATATATATTTATCGGCCAAAAGAAATGTATCAGGCTGATAACGATAATATTAAACATGAACATATATCGGCCTATACCGATATGTTGGCCGATATATCGTGCATCTCTATATATTTTTGCGGTGTACTGTGTTAAACGAATATTTCATCATTGCATCTGTAAACCAACCATCACAGTTCCCAAAGGTGATGACCGCGCTTGTTCGTCTGTTGATCCATATGAAGTTCTCGATATCTCCTCCTCTGCTCTTCTTCTTGTTGCTGAAGTAAAGGGTGAGAAGTTCTTCACTGATCTTCTCCAGATCTCCCCGGACCAGGACCGAGTCCGTCCGCTCCATACGCGTCACTCCGATGTCTCGGCCCTGCAGCTGCTTTGAGGTGCATTTTCTTATAAATGACTTCACATCTGTTGATGAAATGAAAAAGGAAGAAAAATGATCTAGGATGCATGTTCTTATGAAACGTTCACAGAATTGAGTATGTCGTCATTAACTCTTATTTGAATGTTGACCACAGCCGGCAGTCATTCATTTTCTCCAGTCTTATCCATTTTCACTCTTATAAATAAAGGTTTCCGAAAGTATTTGTTTTTTGCACAGCGGTGCCATAGAAGAGATATTTTTTAGTTCCCCAAAGAATCTTTCAGTGATTATTTTTCATTTCTTAAAATAACCTTCTTTTTTTCTACGTGCGAAGAACATTTTAATCATCTAAAGAACCTTTTTACACTATAAAGAACCTTTTGTGCATTGGAAATGTTCCATGGATATTAAAGGTTCTTCATGGGACCATCAATGACAATAAATAACCTTTATTTTTAAGAGTGTAAAACAGTGAAGTGGGAACATCTGTTTTTAATGTTGATAATGTGCACATTTATATTTACTGGTGCCCTGGATGAGACTGTTTATTAATTGATTACAGTCTAACATTACTTGTATTGATCAAAAGTGTTTCACGAGAATATAAAACACAGCGCTGGAGAGTGGAGACAGAAGATGGTGTCAAATGTAGGTCACTTTTCTTCCTATTGATTAACATTATTTACAGAATTATATAATAACGGTTGCAAAAGGGAGCTTTCACAGTGATAATTTTTTGGTTCCCCAAAGAACATTTTCTTAAAATAACCATTTTTTCTTACTGTGAAGAACATTTTAATAGTCTAAATAATATTTTTCCGCTTTAAAGAACCTTTAGTGGTTCCATGAATGTTAAAGGTTCTTCACTAAACCATTAATAAAGATCATTTATTTTTAAGATGTAGTGATGAATGTGTACTTTTATTCCTCAATGTCCTCTTGTTTTTAATGTCATTAATGATTCATTTTCAGATTATTTGCAATGATGAAAGGTGGTTATAGATTTAGCACAAACTGTAGAGGTTAGATCTGAAAATCTGTCATGTGAATACTGTATTAAAATCATGAATTACTATTAAAAAGAGCTGCAAAACAATGCTTTTTGTCTTGTTTTTTTATTACATTTCAAGACATTTTTAAATCAAGACATTTACTGGAGAAGCAAAATGACTGAAGATATTAAGTCTTGTTTTCTGATCAAAATTAATTGGGTTTTGCTTAAAACAAGAAAAAATATCTGCCAGTCGAGTCGGAATAATAATATTGTTTTCCCTTTGAATTATGTTTTTCTGACCCCATTGGCAGATATTTTTTTCTTGTTTTAAGAATAAAGTCACTTATATTTTTTCTCCAGTAAATGTATCTTGATTTAAGAATGTTTAGATATTTGTACAGGAAACCAAGACAAAAATACTGAGGAAGTGAACAAGACTAATTAGAGTAAGCCTTTATTTTAATAGACGCGCATGCAGTGGTGGACCAAAAGCAGTGTGTGCGGCACAGATGTTCACGCTTCACTGTTTTACTCATTTGCAAAAGGCTTTAACTGAAGAACATTATTGTGAATATTAATTTTAATATTGCTTGGGTGACAAGACAAAAGAAAATAAGCAGGCGTCCCAAAAACAGAGGACAAAGAGTGACAATAACAGACACCCAGAGGGAAAGACTTCCAAACCCACCAATATCTTGTTTAAAGGTGACGACAATCCTATCATCATCATCATCAAGTGTCTCCCAAGTGTATTTTGTCGTCTTGCTACAGCTGCCAATGAACACTGAGATTTTCTTGCAGTCTGTGTCGCCATCAAACCCCGTCAAGATGAAGCGACGGGGGTCTGACTTCCCTCCCAGACTTCCTTCATTATACACTTGTAAAGATACACCAATATCATGTTCTTCCTTGCCAAAAATCTCCTTGAAATCTGAGAAAAGGGTCAACATTATGTTAATTTTCAAAGATGATAACTACACTGCAGAAAAAGCTTTTCTTGCTTTTTTTTTTGGTCTTGTTTCCAGTCCAAATATCTAAAAATTCTAAAAATCAAGATGCATTTACTAGATGAGTAAAATGACATAAGATATTATGTCCTGTTTTCCAGGGGAATTAATCAAAATTAAGTGAGTTGATGCTTAAAAAAAGCTAAATGATCTGCCAATGGGGTAAGAAAAATAATGTTAATTCAAACCGAAACAAGATTTTTCTTACCCCATTGGCAGATAATTTTGCTTGTTTTAAGCAAAAACTCCCTTAATTTTGATTTATTTCCCCAGAAAACAAGACTTAATATCTTATGTCATTTCACTACTTTAGTAAATGGATCTTGATTTAAGAAATGTTTGATATTTGGACTGGAAACAAGACAAAAAATATGAAGTAAGAAAAGCATTTTCTGCAGTTTAATCATCATGATTTTCTTTTTTAATGTTCTTTAAGGTAAGCTCTGACTTAGCTAGAGCTAGTTGTCTAATGATAGTTTCTATGAAACAGAATTAGGCCTACATCATGTGTAAGTGATGCATTAAAAATAGACTGGCAAAACTGGTTTCATGTTACAATATGAGTCACTAGTAAACAAACTCCCAGTGCAACTTTGGTCTTAAATCATACCTGACTGGCTGTAGAGTTTCAGGATCCAGTTGTTATTTCCGTGCTTTGCTAGCTCAAATTGCTCTGTAAATTGCTCAAAATACATCTGAAGTGTTTCCTTATCAACCGAAGTTAATGAAGAGGTAATTAGCAGATCTGGTATTTCTGAATCCTCCTCATTGTCTGTATTATGAACAAATGTATACATGTGACCAAAAGTGTCATTGTTAATGTATTGAAAATCTGTGAATATTTTTAAACACTAAAAGTAAAAGCATTATAGTCAAACCTTTCATTTGTGTTGCAGGCTTTCTTACTGCAGAGACCTTTGTACAATAAGGAGGAAGTGTGTGAGTATATGAACATTCATCTGACCTAGTTTTAATTACAGTAATGTGTCCCTCCTTCACTGAAATACACATTTAGGGGTGAAACAATATATCATGCCACAATATATCGCAATACAGAAATGCATCAATAAGTATCGTGGATAGTGACGATATTTGTATTGTGTATAATTCACCCTGTGTGAGAATTTTTTTTAAGTTTACAGAGTTTTAGTGTCAGTACTACATTAAACTACTATATATAATGTTGAATATAATGTATAATAATGCAATGGGGGAATATTTGTGGGTACTGATAATGCCAAATGTCTTATTGTCAGTAAAAAATTATAAATGTATCTAGTTGTGAAACAATGGAAGCATATTCATCTAAAATAATTCTGTTTTCAGCTTCAGAATCATGAATATTGTTATTCTGGTGTCTCTATTGTCCTGTGCTTTGGGTTTCCAGCAGCAAGTCCAAGCCTATTCATTTACACCCAATGTAATACCAAATTTAGCATTTTAATCAACTGTGCAGTTTTTGTTAACTTTTTATCATTTGTCTTGAGAGTATCGCAATAATATCGTATCGTGAGTTCAGTATCGTGATATGTATCGAATTAACTGTATTTCTCTTATGTTTCTTTGATATTTTAAATCAAGATCAGGACCCATATTAAGCTGAAGTGTTGCGTAAATGCCCCGTTGCTTCCTTGTCTTTCAAAAGAGGCATGAATCAGGATATTTTGAAACTTGTAGTCTAATGTGCGAGTCTAAATCGCATCATATAGCTACTGGAGTGCATCAGGGCTCAGTGCTTGGACCACTTCTCTTCTTCATCTACATGTCATCATCACTAGGATCTGTCATTCAGAAACATGGTTTTTCACATCATTGCTACACTAACACACTCTACTCTCATCCCAACCAGAATTACTATTCTATATATCTATTTAAAAATATAAAAAGACTAATTGGGACTAGTCACAGCACTTGCATATTGTTGCCCTATTGTCGGTTTGATTGCTTCTGTTGCTCTGCTCACTTGTAAGTCGCTTTGAATAAAAGCGTCTGCTAAATGATTAAATGCATTAACGATAATAATTCATAAATAATAACAGACAACAGAATCACCTGGTTTGCAGGAGCGGGCAGTGACTTAAGGAGAGCGCTTTTCTCCAGCTTGGGCTTTGGCAGAACTTGTGGTTTGATCTTTTTGCTTTTCGTGTCTTCTGGTAGTTTCACTGTCACTTCAACTGCTCCCTTAGATTTGAAATCAACTTTATGGATTCTTTTGTCGAGCACCTTCTTCAGATCTGGAAAACAGGGGAATTCTCTGTAAAAACTTTTCCATTTCCCAAACTATTTCAGTTCTTTTTTAAGCATGTATGTTATGTAACGTTGTGGAAGGTTTGTTTTGAGCTGGAAGCTGGAAGGTTGTTTGCGCCACTGAATAAAAAAGATGTAATTGTGACTTTTTATCTCACAATTCTTACTCTTTTCTAACAATTGCGTGTTTTTATTTCACAATTCTAAATTAGAAATCCCAGAATTCAGAGATTTTTCCTCAGAATTGCGAGTTTATATCTCCCTTTATTTAGTGGCATTCATAACAAATATAAAGAAAATCCTTTATGTAACATAAAAAAAGAAGGAACATTCTTAATCCAATCCCACAATATTTCCCCTTTTCCCTTATTGCTGCTTTGGCATTAAAAACGAGCCTACTGCATTTCAGATTATGGGAGGGACTTCCGGTTTGGTGAAGTTCCACTCAAAAAGCAACAAATACTACTTATCAATCAGTTTGACTGAATTAACTACAAATTTCCTTCATTTACTATTTTCAGATAGGCCTAGTCTTGTAGGAGAACAACGTGATTGGTGTTTAAATGTGACATGCCAAGATCTATGGCTAGCTCTTTTCAGATACTGCATTCTTTCTCTCCTTCTTTATTGCGCTGTAACAACAGTATGCACAAATACAACATAAACTGCTATAATAATAATAATAATAATAATAAAGTACAATACAATAAAAAATAAGTAAACAAATATAGAAATACATTACAAATAAATTAAAACATAAAATAAAGACATGAATATTAATGCGAGTTTATAATATTTCGTAATTCTGAATTATCTCAGAATACTGTATTGTAGAAAAATCAGAATTGTTAGATAAACCATGGCTATTGCCTTTATTTATTTATTTATTTATTTATTTCCGTGGAGGAAATAATTAAGCTTCCTGTTCAGTGAATAAGCTTCTTTAATATTAGTTTTGTCTCTAATGTGTTTAGCTATGATGTTGCGATGACTTACCTTCTTCAGTCATATAAATCAGAAGTGCTTTTCGTTTGTCATCTTGATGTTCTCGAATCTGGTCGATCTCTCCTCCTGATCTTCTTTTATTTTTAAAATAAAGCTCAACTTTTGATTTCACACGGTCAAAATCATCCGGCAAACCCTCGAGAATCAGAGTTCTCTCTTCCATCTTTGCGCTCCAAAAGAGTTGAGAAAGTAGCCTAACTTTCTCCTAAAGTCACAAAACTGTGACAAAACACTCATAAGTGACTGTCAGCCATATTGTCACACGAAAGATACTTACAGCAAATCATAAATGAAGGAATCAACAAGGCAATTCGATTCAACAGTAGCCTACTTTCGCTTTTACTTCAGGATTCGCTCACGTGACTTCTGATCAATACAAGGAAAGGTCGTGATCAGGAAGTTGGGAGGTAAATAATAAGTGTCCGAATAATATTTACTGAATGTAAATCTGATCATTAAGTCACTGGACAGGTTTTTGGTGGTTTGATTCGTCTTTTTACCACGAGACTTTCGATTTCGCTCACGTGACTTCTGATCAATACGAGGCAAGCCAAGTTCGGGTTCGGGATCAGGAAGTTGGGAGGTAAATAATATGTGGTGAATATGAATTATGAATATGAATAATATTTAGTCATTGGACAAGCATTTGGTGGTTTGATTCGTCTCTTCTGTCTTTCTTCTTCTTCTTCTTTCCTCAGATAACGTTACTTTCGATTACTGTAGACATGTCTGACAGCGCTGGAGACCAAGTAAACGGCGAGGTAAAGTTACGTCCGTTTCACACACTTTTTAGGTGAATCCAGTTTAACATTTTATAATGCTTTGGTGAAAAACTTGTCAACAATCGTGTTTAAAACGTACAGCTTCGCAGCCTGGACGACGAGATGGTCGCTGCTGAGGCGGAGCTACAGAAATACAAGGTAAAAAACACACAAACACACATAAACTATAGGCCTATGAACAATTTATCATAAATGATCTATTTCTAACATTTGCGTTATTAATGATTCCACACAGAATTTCATTGAGTCTGCTGATAATGAAAGATCCAGATTGCTGCTGGAAAAAGCTGAAGCTGACGACGAAAAAAGAAAAGCCGAGGCAGAACTTCAGGCATTCATGTCTTCTGAAGAAAAACTATCTGACCAATTTAAGAGAGATTTTCAAGATGTACAGGTGAATTTCGAGGCTAACCATTAACATGCAACTTTCTCAGGACTTAGGGTAACATGGGGGAAGATGCCTTCCTCAAGAACAATGTGGATTTACTTTTAAACAGCAACATATTTAGATAGTTTATTTGAAACAAAACAAAAACAAAAATTGTTTATCATATTTACAAGTTTAGCATGTGCAGGATGATGATGCATCAGACATAAGTTATTAAAGGAAATAAAGAGAAATAGAAACATTTGCTAATTTAGCCTAGTTGTTATAGCACAAAATGTCAAATATTAAAAGAGGTAAGCCTGCCCCTGCTGGATAACATTTTACACAATGTATAAATTACTTTTGATATAATTCTTCTCATTAATATTTATATATTTTTTAAGTGTCATTAATGTAAAAATTCTAAACAGCTATTCTATTTAAAGTTTTATTTTGACAATTTAGTTGAATAATTGAATAACCGATGACAGACAAAGCTGAATACCAGTAAAAGAGGTTTATCTAAAAAAGGTAAAATTATATGACTTATATAAAGGCATATGCATATTTACATATTTAATTGCCTATATTTTAATCGAAGATATGTCATATTTGAAACACTGTGAGATCTAATTAAATGATTTCACTCAATTAACCTATAGGTTTTAATGAAAGATGTAAATGAAGATGTCTGAAATGTACATCTAATTCATAGAAATGCTGAACAAAAACACCATTAATTACAATAAGTATTAAATAGAAAATTAATAACACTAGGAACAACCTGTTGCCTTAATTCTGGATGGCCCATCTTACCCCAAAGGCCTAATTTTATCTCTAGATCAGATCTATAAACAATTAATATGTCCTCAAATCCCTCATTAACAAATAGACACAAAAAAACTTTGACATTCAACATAATACAATGTCATAAAACACTATTTTCCAGAGACAAAAAAATTTGATCAATTGCCCTCAAAACTGTTTCAGCAAACTATATCTCACAAATGTTGATATTCAGATGAAATGTCAAAATCAAAAATTGCGTAGACATTCATCAAAAGTGCTGAGATGAGATTTTGTCATCTATGGTGAGGAGAAAAAATAAAGTGGGTGGGTGGCTCATCTTGCCCCGGGGAGTCATCATCCCTCATGTTACCCTACTTGCCAAGGTTCTCTCAAAGTTAGGAACCAGCGTTCTTCCAGTAACATTAACGGAACGTTCGTTCAGCCTTTAAAAATGTTATTTAAATGTTAGCACAAAAACATAATTTAATTATACATAATTTATAGAACCTTTTTTTTTTCTTGAAAGTCTTAGTTGGACATTCGTCTAACGTTTTTTAAATGTTACTTGTTTCAGAATGTTCAGAGAACGTTTAAAAGTAACATTCCCATGATGTGTGCAAAATTCTAAAATGAAATGTTCCTTTAACATTCGTATAACCAACAAGAAACATTTTTTAAAACTGGATGTTTTGATTATTCAGGGATCATTCAGAAATGACGTTTTCGTAGCTTTAAAGGGAACGTGATTGTTAGCTGGGTGACCACTCTAACTGAAAGCAGCTGATGAGTATTTATGTTTGTCCTTCATCATTTCAGGATGAGATGAAGAGTCTTGATCGGGTCAATCAGGATCTGAAGAGAGAACTTGATGATTTACGAAAGAAGCTTCAACTCAAGAGGGACGAAAGTGACTCTTTGCAACGCAAATTCAAGGTTGACCTGTGTTTTATTATTACAATGTGCACATTTATATTTACTGTTGCCCTAGATGGGATTATTTATTAAGTGATTAACATTTTAATAATTGAAAGAACCCTTTTACACTATAAAGAACCTTAGTGGTTCCATGGATGTTAAAGGTTCTTCATGGAACCATCGATGCTAATAAAGAACCATTATTTTTTTAAGTGTAGGGATAAATGCCATGTCACATCTTTCTTTAATACATTTTTTGTAGCTTAAAGGGGTGGTTGATTATGATTTGACTTTTCTAACTTTAGTTAGTGTGTAATGTTGCTGTTTGAGCATAAACAACATCTGCAAGGTTACAACGCTCAAAGCAAAGGGAGATATTTGCTTTTAAAGAAATCGCTTTTTAAGGACTACAACAAACGGCTGGTAGAGACTACACCACATTCCTCCCGGGTTAGTGACATCACAAACCCTAAAATTTACATAAACCCCGCCCCCTGAACACAATTTATAGATTATCAAGACTATGCTAATAAATGACTAGAAGATAACTACACATCAGCTACATAAACTCATCAACTAATCATTCAGAAATGTCCTGTTGCTTCTACATGTTGTCACTTCTTCTTGAGTCTCTCCATCATTGTCTGACTCCAGTTTGAGCATAAAAGGCTAAACGTTTTTGAAATTTTCAGTGCATGTCTGTGTGAGTGCAAGCTGTTGAAGCTCCGCCCCCTGTGCCGGGAGCAGCAGCTCATTTGCATTTAAAGGAACAGACACAAAACGGTGTGTTTTTGCTCACCCTCAAAAAGTGACGACTTTAACATGCTATATAAAAATATCTGTGTGGTATTTTGAGCTAAAACTTCACATACACACTCTGGGGACATCAGAGACTTATTTTACATCTTGTGAAAAGGGCATTATACCCCTCCTTTAAAACTCAAAGAGTGCTCAACTCATATATGGCCTTTTCCCAAAATCTAAGGTGATTTATACGAATACATGTGTGTAACTGACCAATGACTCTTCATTCTCTCTGAATGCAGATACAAGCCAAAATCCCAGTGAAAACAGTGAAGTTTACTCGTGGCCTTGACACGGAAGAGGTAGACGAGAGAGAGGATGCCGTGGCGTCTGTGTTCACGGTCACACAAAGACCATCGTTACGCTTGAAGGGCGGCCAGGCTCTCATCACGTTTGAGGAAGAGAAGGGTATGGAAAAGATAAAAAATAATCATTATCTGTAAATGTTTTATGATTTTATTTGCATTGATCCATTCATGTAAGAGTTGCAACAGAGAGATCCTGGTGTCGTGGGTTCTGCTGGATGTTTATTCATCCTGTCTTTTACCAGGAAGTAGTGCTGGGCGGTATGACCAAAAATCCACATCACAGTATTTTTCTAAATTACACCGGTTTCACGGTATATGACGGTATTTCTTTTTTTCCAAGCATGACTGGGTGTAAAAAACATTTTTCACTGAGTAAGAGAGGAAATGCTGCAGTAGATTGACTTAGAATCCCCTATTTTACTGTCATGAGTGAATATTGTAGAAAAAAAATCCACACTATAGTATTATTACAGGTTTGCAAGGCTGTTTATAAAGAGGTGCCAGCAGGAGGCGCTGTAGGAGCGGCAGAAATAGCGGTTTCCCCGGTAATGGCTGTACACAAAACGCAGCAACGCTCATAAACGCTGCTTTATCAGGAAAGATAAAGAAAGATTCAATCGTAATAACAAAGAAACTTTTCTAAACACCGTCAGTTCACTTCAGATACATTAATATAAAAACACCCACGCCGCGTTTTGATTTTGAAACGTGCAGTGCTCATGTTTATTCAATGATGTCAATGCCAACCACAAATAGATTTTCCAAAAGGCTGTGTTGATATTGTGAACCAATGTATGGGAAACACTGTAATATAATTTGACAGCTATCAATTATAGTTTAACCTCTCCATCTTCAGTCTTCAAACTCCATCTGCAACAGAGAAAAAGGACCCTCTCAAACAGTGTCGTGCCGCGCCGCGTTCCGATCATTATTAAAGCGACATACAATCGGTATTGCGGTATTAAAAAAATTCATATCATAACAAAAATAAACACCGGTATTCGGTATGAACCGGTATACCGCCCAGTACTACCAGGAAGGTCCCATTAAAATATAAAATCTCTTCTTCCAGGGAGTCCTGGTCAAGATGGCGACATGAAGTTTCACATAAAAACACAATTTAAACAACAAATACAATACAAATATATCAAAGATTAATGCAAACGGCAACATGATTCCTTCAGTGCAGACTGTAATAGATTTTTTGGAGCATTAATAGTGGGAATTGATTCCGTAGCAATGCACTGCATATCATTCCATAACCAATGTGCATAAAAAGAAAATTGTATACCCTAGGAACATTCAGATGTTGGTCTAGTAGTGATATATTTGTTAGTGAGATAGAGATGCAAGTAGGAAGTTTTCCTAATATTGCTACTTGATTTTCCTGTGCGATTTTTGTTTTGTTTTGTTTTGTTTTTCTATGCTTTTTTTTTTCTTGCATAGTAAATTAAAACCTGTAGCTGTAATTTGCCTTTTTGCCAAATAATTTTGTCAGATAAATACATTAACCAAGTTTAGTGTTTTGTTCTTCCCTCGTATAAAAAATATTGGGTAAAAAAAATCTAATATTTTCCTCATATTTTGATGGTTTAACTGAACTTGTAAGTCATTAAAAACAAATATAACTTTTGCCTCTACTGTATATATGTTTCTCATAATGTGGACACACTGCCTCTGCTTTGTGTGTTTCAGTGGCAGAGCAGATCCTCAAACTGGCGAAGTGCTCGGTGACCTGTGACAAATCCAAGATGGATGTGAAGCCATACTCTTTAACTCTGGATCCTTCTGTGAAGTTTGAGGTAGAGCGATTTGAGAGCTTTTTCATTCAATTAAAAAAATTTCTTTGGCAAGTTTTTACACGGAAATTTTTAAAGTAAATTTCACACGCATATTTTTTAAGTAAATTTCACATATGGAATTAAGTAAACTCTACTTAACTAAGTTGATTTAAAGTAACAAAGAAAATAAGTCATTTTAACTTGGCTAGTAAAAGGTTGAGCAATATTTATTAAGTTGAAGTTTCCTTTGCAATACATTTCACTCAAACGATATAACATTGAATTAAACCACACTTTTAAAGTATATGCTTTACTTAGAAACATCTAAGTAATTAATACAATAGATATTGTGTCAGACAGCATATCTACATATCAGACGTTAAGCATCATGTGAACGCAGAGACCTCAATACTTGGTAGACAATACACAATGACGGTAACATTTGATGGATCGTTTTTGTGTTTGAATGTATCATTTTGAGTAGAAAATGAACTCCAAATGTCACAAAATGGCATGTTACTAATCCTAACAGCAAAAGCAATGATAAAACAGTGTAAATACAGCTGGAAACCAGTGAAAAATCAACCTCATTAATTATTCAAGGCACAGTGCATGATGGGAACACCAGTATCAGAAAAGTTGAGTAATTTTACTTAATTTTGTAACGTTGATATTTACGCTTTCATTTCTACACGCTTGAATTGAGAACTAATATAGAATTTATTTAGTTTTTTTTTTATTCTTGCCTGAACTAACTTTTTCATGTAAATTACATTGTTTTTTTCTGTAGTATTTACTTCACCTCAAAATCATTTTCATCAATGTAGGGATGCACGATATATCGGCCACCATATCAGTATCGGCTGTTCATTTTTAATGTTATCCTTATCGGCCCAATAAAAAAAATGTGGCCGATATATTACAGCCGATAAATAATGGATTATTATGATTGGAATTGCTTCGATAAAAGGAAAATACGGTTCAGTTCAACATGTGCAGTGCAAGTCTGTCATACAGGCTATAAAATTATAATAAGAACTAGGGCTGGGTATTGACACAAATTTCACAATTCGATTGGATTTCGATTCCGATTCGATTCAATATTGATTATTTTGGATATCAGGTACAATAAATGGCAAATTTTCTCAAGGAAAACAAATCTCTTAACTAATCCTGTAAACTATGGGAGTCAGCTGTGGCCTATAGGCTTCATTAGCCTACTATAATATTGAAGGTAAAAATTAACCGATTTGTATACAAACACTTAAAATACACTTTTATAATAATAAAGTTATATGAAATGTAAACATTTAAATGGTGGCTGTCATAAAAACTTGCTAGATTTATTCAAACATGCATTAAATATTGAAGAACATTAAACATTATAATAATATGTAATATGGTGCATATATTTAGCAAAATGCTCCTCTCTAGAGTAAATTTTTCTAGCTGACTGATGAGTTTATGGGCACTGGATATGGTTTTTCTGAGGTAAATGTGACATTACATGACATTGTTTACAAGCTGTTTTACTGGCGTCTTTCCACGGTTGAAACACCGATTGAGCGATTCCATGTCACATGATACGGATTTCGATAAGTTGTACTCCACCTTTTAACACACTTTCAGATGCTCATTCATGTTTATTTCGCGCTGTAACTGGTGTTATTAAGGCGGAAGAGAAGATCATGTGCTTCTCTAGAGCTGAGCCAGAGCGATCTCACGCCACAGCGACAAAACGGCATTTATGTTTTGGAATTTCGTAAGAAAATGGACGTAATTTGAAATCTGAGACTTTGTTTCATATCAATAGTAACAAAGCACAAAGATTATTGCGATTTATTGGATGGGATGCGCTACAATGTTACATTCATTCATCAACTGGAAACAGGATGACTAATCGATTCTTGGGATTTAAGAATCGATATCGGTTCGTAAAAATGAGAATCGTTTAAAATCCAGAAATCCAGCCCTAATAAAAACATCATTATAATTGTGTGCTTGGGAAATGGATTTTAATGATGAGACTTTAGTTTTTTTTTAATCAGGCTCTCAAAAATCATATAAAAATTTGGATTTAGATTTATCGGCCAATGTATCGGTTATCGGCTTTCAAATATAAAGAATTATCGGTTATCGGCATTGGCCAAAATTTTCATATCCGTGACTCGCTAGTATCACACATTTGTCTCAGAAGGATGTGTTCTTTGTTGATGTGAACTGCTGTTACTTCTGTCCATGCAGGTTCATATCAAGGTATGCAAGAAGACCATCAAGTTCTCCAACGCCCCGCCCACTTTACCCGAGGAGCGAATGAGAGACCGGCTGGAGCTGTCCTTCTCTAGACCCAGTCGAGGTGGAGGTGAAGTGGAGAAACTGGAGTACAACAAGAGTAACGGCACAGGCCGCGTAACTTTCGTCAACACTGGAGGTGTGTCTTTATCCCCACGTGATGTTGTTTTGATCTTCTATAATTGTTAGTGTGTGTTTTGTGAACGTTTTTGTTCATTGTAGAAGTTGTGTTAGGAATGCCGTACTATACACCACACACTGCACACTTATACAATGCTCTATGTAATAGGGGTTGAATTACTTCTGAATGTTTTTAATTGGACATTTATGGGATTAAAGTCGAGTCGAATAGTCGCAGATTACGTAAATAATGAACAAATAAGCCTGAACCTCGAGCTGAGAGTGAACGCGGGTTGCCTGGTGCACAGCACATATGACACAGATTATTTTTATCAGTTCTTTTGTCTTTGGCTCGTTATATTTCTCACAGATTTCGTCTCGTTCTAAATGAGATACAGATAAAGTAGCACAGTAAAGAATACATTTATATGAATGCATTAGTGAGAGAGCGATTGCGTGAGACTATTTATGCTGCAAAATGGCAGAAGTATGCAAATTGGGAAGCACATACCCAGCTAACGAAAATATGTCCTAAGAATGTTTTGCTAACATTCCTGTTAATTGTTTTTTTTTTATGTTTCCTGATCGTTCAAATGCATTGTTTTTTGTTTGTTTTTCATTCTTTTAAGAGCGAATTTTTTTAATTTTGCAAACATTCAGAGAATGTTTACTTTGGAGAGTCCTCTGAACATCCTGAAACAACGTTTAAAAAACAAAATAATGCTTAAATAATGTTTTTGTGCTATTTTCAGAACATTATAAAAGACCAGATTAAGATGAACTAACATTCTATTAACGCTACTGGAAGTTTGTTCATAACTTTGATGAAACGTTCTGAGAACGATCCCTGTTAGCTGGGTAATGTATGATTTACAACTAGACTTTCACATTATTTGAAGATGTTTTTCCACAGTTCCTGAATAGGAATATCTCTAGAATGAAGGGATATCATCATTCAAACTGAATTTTGAATTCCCAGTACATGTCCCATACTGATCTGCAGGGGTGTAGCCATCATTTCAAAAGTGAGGGGGACTGAATGTCAAGTGTTATACCAGTTTTCTTTTCTTTTTGCACACCTTTGTTGACAGATTTTTGCTTAATTGGCTTAATATACTATTTATGTTTAAAGCAATAAAATAGAAAGAAAGAAAGATGTTCTGTACTTTATATTGCACATTGCATATGTCAAACTTCAAGCTTTTAAAACTACTTCAAACTCTCTGGTTAGGCTTTTTCAAGACAACTTAAAGCTTGTCTACAAACTTTTTTTTATCTAATTGTAAAGTATTACCTTATTATATATGGGAAACATCATGTAGGCTACACACGTTACAACGCTGCATGATTCAAGCAGATATATAGTGGCTGTTAATGCATGAAAATCCAAATTCAGCATTAACAATCACCATCTTTATTCTAATTTGAAGGCCTCTGATTACATATCTGTGAAAATAAAAGACATTACGAATAAAAAAAGACTGAAAATAAGCGCACGTTTGTGCGGGTAGAGAACATCTTTAATTTCCAACAAAACTTGTTAATTATTTATGGATTATTTATGGAATTATTATGGATACAGCGCGGGTGTGAGCATGGGCGTGTTGTGATGCACGAGTGACTGATTACCATGGAAACGTGAAAGTCACGTATAGACTATCTTGACTCTTTGAATTTTAAATCTGGATGCATACACATTGGCCCGCGAAAACATCAACTTGTTGTGAACACACTTGCCCTATGAAAAAGGGCGGGGGACAAATTTACATTTTATAAAAAGTGGCGTAACCTGCGTAATCTACGCCCATGCTGATCTGCACTAACTTTTATCATAATTCAGCCACTGTAGGTCTTAGTCTGTCATGTTTGGGTGTTTCAGCTCAGTTATGAAGTTTAACATCGTGTCAGATTCATAATTCTTCATGACGGTTTCCTTTCTGGTTTCACTTTCAGTTGCGGAGAATTTGGCTCTCAGAGGAAAGTTTTGTGTCGACACCGGCAGCGATGTGGTGGTTGACGTGTTTCCTCTGTATGACTACCAGCTCAAGAAATTTCAAGTATGTTTTCAGCAACACACACCCGTGTTCATTTTCCACATCAGAAACAGGTGTTCAGTGAGGAAGAGCATGCATTTGATTTATGGTGTCTGCTGTGTCACATTGCAGACGTACTCGGGGGCCCCGAATCGCACCGTGCTTCTGGGGGGAATTCAGGAGCTGATGGATGAAGAGGATCTTCAGGACCACCTAGAAATCCACTTCCAGAAGCCCAGCAACTATGGAGGAGAGGTTGAGAACATAAAATACGTCCCTGAAGGAAAGGAGCTGACGGCTTTCTTCTGTGAGGACGGCATTGAGAAGGCCAGCTGAGGGCCAAATGTTGCAAAAATAATGCTCTTCCTCTGTATTTTTTGTCTGAGTTTTTGGTTCAAACAAGAGCAAATATCTGCCAATGGGGTCGGAAAAATAAACTTAATTCAAAGGGAAAACAAGATTATTTTTCTGATGTTTATTATTAAGAATGTTTCGATATTTATACTGGAAAACGATACTTTTTTTTTTTTTTTTGCAGTGTTTGCACCAATCAGGTTTTATTTTGAATCAGTGAAGAGAAGCATTACTTATTATTTACATGTTATTATATGTTTGTGGGATTCAGATTTTACTGATTATATCAATCATATCTCCTCACTGTCTTCTTTAAAATAACATTATGACAAAACTAAGTTCCTTAAATACAATTATGACTGGAACAGAAGGCGTTTATGTGTAGTAGGTTATGTGTCTAATAAATGACATCATGCATTGTACGAGCATTGTATTTTAACTATATTAAAATAAAGTTTATTCAAAAGTTATCTAAATGGGCTGCAGCATTAATGATTAACCACTAGATGTTTTGGCACTTTTGCCAATGATTTGGAATGATCAAACAATGAAGGCATCCATATGAAAATGAGGCATATTTAAAGCCTATAATAATTTTTATGGTCTTCAATCACTTTGCAGCTGTCTTTGGTAAGAGAAGTGAACAGATTGATAGCTGTAAACAAAACATAAGCTTATCTAGTATTCTTTTTAGTCCGTTTTTATTCATTTTTTAGTCAGTTGTCATTAGTATTCATTTTTGCATTTTTTAAAATGTCTAGTTTTTTATTTATTTTAGTTTTTAGTTTAAGTTATTTTAGTATTTCAACTTAAATGAAAATAAGAAATGTTGTCTTGGCAGCTAGCTGAAATAAAATAAGTTTTTTATATTTTAGTTTATGTAATTGTTTTAATATACACTACCGTTCAAAAGTTTGGGGTCAGTAAGATTTTTAATGTTTTTAAAAGAAGTCTCTTCTGCTCACCAAGGCTGCATTTATTTGATTAAAAATACAAACAAAAACAGTAATATTGTGAAATATTATTCCAATTTAAAACAGCTGTTTTTCTATGTGAATATCTAGTAAAGTGTAATTTATTCCTGTGATCAAAGCTGAATTTTCAGCATCATTACTCCAGTCTTCAGTGTCACATGATCCTTCAGAATTCAGTCTAATATGATGATTTGATGCTCAAGAAACATTTATGATTATTATCAATGTTGAGAACAGTTATTTACATTTTTATTTCAGGATTCTTTGATGAATAGAAAGTTCAAAAGAACAGTTTAAATTATGAGCCATTTTCCCTTCTGTTTGTAATGTAACTGAGTGTTACTGCTGGTTGCCAAGGTAACAGACTCTTAGACCTAAGTTAGCCTGGGGGTAAGATGTCAAATTTTTTTTGGTCTAAATTAAGTCTTTATTTTTGTGAAACAGTCTAACTTGCATTAGCCTAGTCTATGAGCAAATTTTAGACTTGTCTAACACTATAGACCGGTCTAAAATAGCTTTGTGAAACCGGCCCCTGGACGGGACGTGGAGGTTCTAGGTGACTTACCAACAGAGGTCCTCAACACCATCGCTTCAGTGCGCGCACCGTCTCCGAGACGCGCTTATGCCTTGAAGTGTAACCTGTTTGTCGAGTGGTGTTCCTCTCACCGAGAGGACCCCCGAAGATGTTTGATAGGGTCTGTGCTTTCCTTCCTCCAGCATGGGTTGGAGCGAAGGCTGTCTCCCTCCACCCTCAAAGTACATGCTGCCGCTATTTCAGTGTATCACGACCACATAGATGGCAAATCAGTGTGGAAGCACGACCTGGTTGTCAGGTTCCTTAGGGGAGCGAGACGGTTAAATTCTCCTCGATCCCCCTCCATACCCTCTTGGGCTTTCCCTGGTGTTCGAGCACTTCAGGATGCTCCCTTTAAGCCTTTGCAGTAAGGAGACTTAAAGCTTCTGTCCATGAAGTCTTTGCTGCTGGTTGCACTGGCCTCGATCAAGAGGGTAGGGGACCTGCAGGCATTTTCGGTCGACGAATCATGCCTAGAGTTCGGGCCGGGTGACAACCACATGGTACTGAGACCCCGGCCTGGCTATGTGCCCAAGGTTACTACCACTCCCTTCAGGGACCAGGTGGTGGACCTGCAAGCGCTGCCCCTGGAGGAGGCAGACCCAGCCCTGGCTTTGCTCTGTCCCGTTCGCGCTCTGCGACTGTACGTGGACAGAACTCAAAGCCTCAGGACCTCAGACCAGCTCTTTGTCTGTTACGGAGGCCAGCAGAAGGGAAAGACTGTCTCCAAGCAGAGGTTGGCCCACTGGATAGTGGATGCCATCGCCTTGGCTTACCAAGCACAAGGTGTGCCCTGCCCGCTCAGGTTGCATGCTCACTCCACGAGAGGCGTTGCATCCTCCTGGGCGCTGGCACGTGGCTCTGGGCTGGGCGACACCTAACACGTTCTTTAGGTTTTATACAAGCAGCAACCTCCCTGTCTCTCTCTTGAAACCAACACGGAAGTGAATTAAACGGCAATTCATCGACTGGCCGCTTGAGGCTGGCTGCAAAAGTGAGTCAAATCTGCATCTCCCCCATGTTAAAATGCCCAACTTTACAGCAGAAAAAAACATGTTTACAGCCTAGAGCAAAAAGTGGCTTTGGTCTATACAGCTAATTTTTTTATAACTCATCCGTTTAAATTATATTAAGCCTTACATTTCTGCATAATTAAGGGTGTCCACTTTTGAGTGACAGGTGGATTCCCGCTGCAGTGGTCATTAGTCAGCTCATTGTCTGACTATAAAAATAAATCAACCGGGAGTGACGCGCTACCAAGATGGCGACGGTCGGCCACGCCCACTTTAGGCTTCAAAAACGGTCTTCAGAAACCTACGGGTGACGTCACGGACACTACGTCCAAATTTTTTTACAGTCTATGGTTTTATAGCCTACATGTAGAGCTGGTCTCCTCCCGTGTTCTCACCCTAAACGGGTAGAAGCACTGAGAGGCCCGGCTCTGTCGGCTTGCTGCGCCCTACCGTTCGCTTATATCGCTCCAGAGTGAAAACCTGTTGAGTCCTCCACCTCCCTCGGAGCCGGACGTGGCGGAGCATCCGGCTTCAGGCCTTTATCCTTTGAATCCCTGAGAACCGGATCTAGGCTGGGTGCCATATGTGCGACCCTGCGGGGTTCCCATATGTGTATTCTTCCACAGCTGCTCCTAAACGGAAGCCCGTGTCTTTCCCTTGGGCTAAGTCACCCTATATTTGTATGCAGTAGAACCTACGGGTTAGTCCATATGTTTGTCTCCACATAACTCATTCGGGGAAGAATGTGGCTTCCGCAGCATTCTTCCTCCTGACGGAAAGGGCGCACTTTCCCAATGTTATCAAATAGTCTCACTGTATGGGTTGCCACGAAACAAAATTTAAAGAAGAAAGACTGAAATAGTATTTTCTTGTTTTAAAAAAAACAACAACAAAAAACAATTGTCATACTCCAGTAATCTTTATTTACAACTTTGAAAAATCATTTTTGGATTGATGGATGGATGGATAGTCAGTCCACTTTAGACATTTTACTAACTATAAGTAACTTTGCAACTACATGTCAACTAACTTTCATTAGAGTATTAGTAGAGTGTTAGGTTAGGGTCAGGGTTATTAGAATAAGTTGACGTACTTGTTGTTAGTAGAATGTCTCAATTTGACTTTATAAATAAATTGATACTATATATAATCATATCAATCAAACTGAGATTCCCTGTTAATGGAATGAAAACACTTATAGAGATGTCTTGACTTTGTTTAAAAAAAAGGGGAAAAAAGGGTTTCCTGAAACATTTTAAAACAGGACGAGGTTTTATGTGGCCTCTATTGTAATTCTGACCTTTTCCTGGTTTCATTATGGTAACAGTTTCTTGGTCCCTCACTCTCTTTTCACATTTGATCCATGTACTGCTTCATGTCCTGAATTGTGATTGAAGTCTGCAAACTCTAAAGCGTCTGGTCTGCTGTGATCTGCAGTGATCTGCAGTGGTCTACAGTGATCTATAGTGATCTATAGTGGTCTATAGTGATCTACAGTGGTCTATAGTGATCTACAGTGGTCTACAGTGGTCTATAGTGATCTACAGTGGTCTATAGTGATCTACAGTGGTCTATAATGGTCTATAGTGATCTATAGTGGTCTATAGTGATCTACAGTGGTCTATAGTGGTCTACAGTGGTCTATAGTGATCTACAGTGGTCTATAATGGTCTATAGTGATCTACAGTGGTCTATAGTGATCTACAGTGGTCTATAATGGTCTATAGTGATCTACAGTAGTCTATAGTGATCTATAGTGGTCTATAGTGATCTACAGTGGTCTATAGTGATCTACAGTGGTCTATAGTGGTCTATAGTGATCTACAGTGGTCTATAGTGATCTACAGTGGTCTATAGTGGTCTATAGTGATCTACAGTGGTCTATAATGGTCTATAGTGATCTATAGTGGTCTATAGTGGTCTACAGTGGTCTATAGTGATCTACAGTGGTCTATAATGGTCTATAGTGATCTATAGTGGTCTATAGTGATCTACAGTGGTCTATAGTGGTCTACAGTGGTCTATAGTGATCTATAGTGGTCTATAGTGATCTATAGTGGTCTACAGTGGTCTATAGTGATCTATAATGGTCTATAGTGATCTACAGTGGTCTATAGTGGTCTACAGTGGTCTATAGTGATCTACAGTGGTCTATAATGGTCTATAGTGATCTATAGTGGTCTATAGTGATCTACAGTGGTCTATAGTGGTCTACAGTGGTCTATAGTGATCTATAGTGGTCTATAGTGATCTATAGTGGTCTACAGTGGTCTATAGTGATCTATAATGGTCTATAGTGATCTACAGTGGTCTATAGTGGTCTACAGTGGTCTATAGTGGTCTACAGTGGTCTATAGTGATCTACAGTGGTCTATAATGGTCTATAGTGATCTATAGTGGTCTATAGTGATCTATAATGGTCTATAGTGATCTACAGTGGTCTACAGTGATTTACTGTGGTCTACAGTGGTCTATAATGGTCTATAGTGATCTACAATGGTCTACAGTGGTCTATAGTGATCTACAGTGGTCTATAATGGTCTATAGTGATCTTTAGTGATCTATAATGGTCTATAGTGAATAGTGATCTACAGTGGTCTACAGTGATTTACTGTGGTCTACAGTGGTCTATAATGGTCTATAGTGATCTACAATGGTCTACAGTGGTCTATAGCAATCTACAGTGGTCTATAATGGTCTATAGTGATCTATAGTGATCTATAATGGTCTATAGTGATCTACAGTGGTCTACGGTGGTCTATAGTGATCTACAGTGGTCTATAATGGTCTATAGTGATCTATAGTGATCTATAATGGTCTATAGTGATCTACAGTGGTCTACAGTGGTCTATAGTGATCTATAATGGTCTATAGTGATCTACAGTGTTCTACAGCATGTTTTAAAGCAATCTCCAGCAGTCTTTAGTAGTCAGCAGTCTTCAGTTGTACACAGTTAGTTTGTTCATCAGTGTTAGGTGGTGTGGTGGCTTGATTTCTCTCGTCCTCCAGTGGTTCAGAGGTGGCCGGTTGTCGGTCTGTGGGGTTCGGAGCACTTTGTCTCTCTTCTGACGATGGAGGCGTCGATCTGTCGCTGGTGACCGTCCGTATGCGGTTTAGCGATCGTCTCAGCAGGGGGCGTATGGTGTTACTGGATCTCTTTGAGGCTTGACTGCTTTCCAGTGTTCTTCTGTTGACGTGCTCGAGAGACAAACGGCACAGGAGTGTCTGCCAGAACGCAGAGCGAAACTGGCGTGAGGAGAGGTTATACAGCAGCGGATTCAACACTGAGCTCAGATAGAAGAAGCTGTCGGCCACCAGGTGCAGCTTCACGTAGTTTCTCAGGTAGCTCGCGGTCCACGATGACTTGGGCAACGCTGCTGTCATCAGCCTGCGGATCTGGTTTGGCATCCAGCACACGAACAGAGCGCAGACGATCAGCACTATCAGATTCGTACACATACACAGACAGACATGAAGGAGAGGAAACAGAATAATGTGTGAGAAGAGAATCAACATGTCAGGATCCACTAGGGAGGTACAATACAGATTGTAAAGTGTACCAATTTACAGGTGTAAAGTGTAACCAAATTACAAATAAAGTGCAGGCAAGGTTGCAAAGATCTTTACTCGAGGAAAATTATCTGATGCAACTTTTTACGGTGTTTTTCAGTCCTACTCCAGAGCACTCCAAAATGTCTTATAATCACTCATTTTGTTAGGAAATAGCTATTAGGGCCTGATTTAAATGAAGAGCCCTTTGGGAGTGAAAGAGCCGTTCTTATTGCTGAATGAACCAAATGATCTGACTCACTAAAATGAGTCTGAATTCCTGTCACTATTACCAAAGTATCTCCGTGGACTTGACTGACTCTAGAGAGAATGTGCTCAGTGGATGTTTGTGTAAGGTTAGGTCAGGGTAGGTACAAATTTTTTTTTTTTTTTTTTTTTTGTAAATTTGACACTATCAGATGAGAACAACTTTTTTGAATTGAGCTGAATAATGACACGTCTTTTTAGAGCTGCTTTACAGCTGGATTTGTATTTGCCTCATATTTGATGAAGTTTCCCAGCAAGCAATATAGCCGTCATTTCACTGTCTAGTTTAATACAGACCCGATATAGTCCGGCTATGAGTAACCCACTTCTAGCCAAAATAACCATGAATTTGTTTGCACGTCGTTATTGCCAAAATAACTTGCGAGATGTATGATATTCCATTATGTAAGTGAAGTCAACAGTGATTGCAAGGTGTTCATGTTACAACATGTTCTATGCGTAGCCTGTGCGTCTATTCTTGGGATATGGTTAGACGTCTATTAAATTTTCACTGAAATCTCAAATTTTGCTTTGTTTTAGCCTCTACGTCAGGGCTGTGTTTGGACAGCTATTAGACGTCTTTTAAATGCAAAATTGCTTGCTGGATTGCATCATTGGTTCTGTCATTTTCCTGTTTATTCCTGTGAAGCTGCTTTGAAACATGCTGTACTGTAGAAAGTGCTGTAGAAATAAAGCTTGCTTGACTTGTCTTATTGGCCGAGACCTGAGAGGAGACAAACGATTAATGTATTAGAGGGGTGGTTGAATATGATTTCACTTTTCTAACGATTTATAGATTATCAAGACAGAATATGCTAATCAATGACTAGAAGATAACTACACATGAGCTACATAAACTCATCAACTATCCATCCATTCAGAAATGTCCTGTTGCTTCTACATGTTGTCACTTCTTCTCGAGTCTCTCCATCATTGTCTGACTCCGGTTTGAACATAAAAGGCTAAAAGTTTTTGAAATGTTCAGTGCATGTGTGTGTGAGGTAAAACGACACAAGCTCTTGAAGCTCCGCCCCCTGTGCCGGGAGCAGCAGCTCATTTGCATTTAAAGGGACAGACACAAAACGGTGCGTTTTTGCTCACCCTCAAAAAGTGACAATTTTAACATGCATTATAAAAATATTTGTGGGGTATTTTGAGCTAAAACTTCACACACACACTCTGGGGACATCAGAGACTTATTTTACATCTTGTGAAAAGGCCATTATCCCCCCCCCCCCCTTTAATGAAGCGAGCGAACAGTGTCTTACCGAGGAAGAGGATGGTCTGTTTACGGGAGGCTTTCAGACGGGCACTCTCGTGTTTGGGAACGTCCCGTCCGGCTCCATTCGTGCCGGATTCATTAGGCCCCATCGGGGCCCGAAGAACGACAATCATCGCTCTGCACATGAGCGCAACACCGACCAGGACGAGAAGATAGAGCACGAACGCTGTGATGATGCTAGTGCGATACATGACCCAGTGCTGGCTCAGGTTGGTGCAGAAAGTCAGGTTTTGCACCGGCATCCGGCGTCCTTCGGGAATGTATCCTTCGGTTCCCGTAACGATGAGAAGCGGAAGAGCGACGAGGAACGAGCAAAGCCACGCCGACAGAAGGAGCTTTGTCGTACGGCTTCCGCCCAAAGCTTTATACCGGAACGGATGGCAAATGGCCATGTAACGCTCAAAACTCAACGTGGCCACATTCAAAATGGTGGCGTAACTGCACGCCTCAAACAAAAAGTTGTAGATCCTGCAGGCGGCGTCGCCGGACGAGGAAGAGAACGGGAACCAGATGGCGCTGTAGAGCTCGACCGGCATCCCGATCAACAGCACCAGCAAATCAGAGCAGGCCAAACTAACCATGTAATCCGTCACGTTTTTCTGCAGGTATCCGTTCCGCTGAAGCACCTGTGCGACGTGAATGGTGACGCTGTTTCCCACAATGCCGAGGCTGAGAATAAGGCAGTACAAAACCGTGAGGAAGACCTTCACCCCGTGAGTCGGCTCCAGTGATTTCCAGTCTTTTTGCTCTTCCTCGTTCTGCTCCATGATGTCAGTCACTGTGTTTGACGTTCACTCTTGGACTTGTTGACTTTAGTCCTGCTTATCTGAGCCGTTATCACCACCATTAATCATCAAACGAACAAAGCACATATACGGTTGAATCTTAAAATCACAGAGCTGGGTTTGAAACAGAACGTTTCCTTCATGATGAAGATCCAAGCGTCTCACCTCTACACTCGACTTCTTCCTCCGCTTGGTTTGATCAGTTGCTGATCTTGTGTGAGTTAATGATTAGAGTTTGAGAAATGAGCGTGGAGGCGTTGCGAGTTTCTGCCGTGAGCTGAACCGAGTTTCGCTATTTGAGGTGGAACTATTAGTCATGTGATGCTTTTACAATACAAGGGTGTGTCCTGATCGGCCCTCCTCAAAACTGTGTGTGTGTGTGTGTGAGACAAAATGACCCCGCAAGGATTGTCCTCATGAGGAAAACAGTTTAAAACAGCTTTTGTTGTTATTTTAACTGTAAAAATGCAGAATGTTTCCGGTGAGGGTTGTGTTTAGGAGATAGAATATACAGTTTGTAGAGAATGTGAGTGTGTGACATTGTAAGTGTGTGTGTGTGTGTGTGTGTGTGTGTGTGCGTGCGTGTGGTACCTTCTCTGTAAGCTGTCGGGATGCAGGAGTTGTGTAGTGTGTGTGTGTGTGTGTGTGTGTGTGTGTGTGTGTGTGTGTGTGTACTTGTACAACTATCTTTGTGAGGACCAGTTTGAGTTTTAGACCATTGGAGTGAGGACAAAGAGAGTAAAGTGAGGACATTTTGTGTGTATTTAATTATTAAAGCAATAATTCACCCATTATGATCACGATCCTGTCATCATGTATTCACCGTCATGTCGCTCCAAACCTGTAACACAAAATTTTGAAGAACATCGGCATTCAAAACAGAAACTCACAATGTATGGAAAAAAAATCTAATTTTTTGCTCTACAGAGAAAAAAACTCATTTAGGTTTGAAAAGACACGAGGGCGAGTTAATTATGACAGAATGATAATGTTTGGTGAATTATCGCTTTAATCAGATGCTGTGATTTTGAAAGATAAACTTCATCATTACAGTGTTTTCCAGTACAAATATCTAAATATTCTCAATATACATTTACTTGAGAAGCAAAATGACTGAAGATATTACGTTTTGTTTCCCGAAAAATGTATTAAGAGATTTTGTGAAGCTGCTTTTGGAACAATCAGTATTGTGTCATCAATCATCAGTGATGCAAACAGCAGTGGAAGTGCAGCTGCATAATTGCTTTATGTGTGTTATTGTAGGTCTCAGTTCAGCACAAACGCAGATAAACACAAGAGCTGTAAAACAGAGATAAGTGATCACATGTATAAATCAGTCTTATATTCCCAGTGTTTCTGCAATACAACGTAATTGAATATTTGTTTACATTTTTCAGTGTGAATTATTTTATATGGTGTATTTTTGTTGCTTTACTTGATTTTGTAAAGCGCTATGAGATGTACAGTTAAAGGCGCTACAGAAAATAAAGGTTATTATTATAAACGACCTAAAGCGTTCGGCACCGTGGTTCTGGTGACGCAGGGATTTACATGTCCTATAAGTTGTGTGAAGAATAGTCTAGTGGTATGGATTCAATTTACATATTAAAACTAGTGTATGAAATGGCAAATGTAAATTATATACTTTAATTTTCATTTTGCACCAAACGTTGCACAAATGTAAAGGAACATTTTTATTTAAATACAGAAATGCATTGCCATTTTGCATATTACATTTCAAATTGAATATTGATATGCTTCCATATACAGGTGAAACTCGAAAAATTAGAATATCGTGCAAATTGCAAAAGGTCATTTATTTCAGTAATTCAACTTAAAAGGTGAAACTAATATATTATATAGAAAATTACATGCAAAGTGAGATATTTCAACCCTTTATTTGTAATAATTTTGATTATGATTATGGCTTACAGCTTATGAACATTTTCAAAATGTCTGAGATTTTGAATTTGGTGTTTTCATAAGCTATAAGCCATGATCATCAAAATTATAACAAATAAAGGCTTGAAATATCTCACTTTGCATGTAATGAGTCTATATCATATATCAGTTTCACCTTTTAAGTTGAATTACTGAAATAAATGAACTTTTGCACGATATTCTAATTTTTCGAGTTTCACCTGTAGTTGTGCTCAGGCTAATAAATCTGGTTCCTTTTTTTTTTTTTTTTTTTTGTGGCTAAATCTGGTTTCCTCTGCAGATATTGCCAAACACTCACGATGGATGCTTGTATGTAATAAGTGTTTGGGTAAGAAAGGTCAGCTAGAAGAAACCCAAATGATCTATTAGCAACATCCGCCAATGGTCAGAATGGACACACACACCTAATAAGGAAATAAGCATGTGGTTTAGTATAAATAGAGGATCTCTGTAAACGTTCACAAACCGCCCTTGTTGTAAGGCATGGGAAGATCCTCATTTGTCTGCATGTATGTCGGAAGTTAAACTTATATCTTATTATTACATGGCTTGGTTGAATTCAAATGTAGAATGCGGTGTGTTATTTCTTGATAACAGACCGCTGCTAGGATAACACGCCGTTGCCATGAGAAACAGAGCGTTGCTATGGACGCAGGATTCTAACCGTAGAGACGGAACGGACTATTTTCTTTAGCGGAAGCAATACAATCGTTTTTAAATCAATAAGATCCTTTTTAAATCAATATTTTGTGTCAAATTATTGATTTATTTGGTAGGTAGCCATGTAATAAGCGGGATAATGTAGAGCGAGGCGGTTATTATAGCGAATACAAGGCAAGCCCTTCAGGCTGATTCAAGATCCCTCCGCTTCGCGTCAGCTGATCAGCCTGTCGGGGTTGTATTCGCTAATAACCGCCTCGCTACATTATCAGGGACATATTCAATGTTAGATTCAAAGTTTGTGATGTTGCAATTACAATATATGATTTACTCCCCTGTAGAATTGGTGTGTGTCGAGTCGAACAAAACTTTCTGATCAAAATTGTTCTGCCGTCCATGTTGGATAAAAAAAAAAAAAGAAAAAAAAAAAAAAAAGAGTTGCAGTGTATTAAATCTATTATTTTCTGATGTTATTCAAATTTTATTGTATGATGATAGTTTGTTATGTCTGTTGTGCAGCACATTGGTCAGCATTCATGTTGTTTTAAGGTGCTTTATAAATAAATTTGACTAAATTTAATATATATAAATAAATTCTGACCAGTGAAAGGAAATGATCTGATGGCCCCAAAATGTCATACAGTGAGAAAGATTCAAAGACGGTCTTGCAACCAAAAATAGCCTGCGATCATTTTCTGACAGTGTCATGCATGATCATCTCACAGTGTGTTTGCTGCTACGACCTACGTCTCCTCACGTATTGATCAACGTGATGGTGCTAAAACTAAAAAAAATGCTAAATTGGCATGCATGCTTTTCCCAAGCCATATTCTCCTCTTTCGCTTCCTCTTTTTTTCAGCGCACATAAAAACCACAATTTCCTCAAAAGTGTGATTCAACTTGCTCTATTTGTTTACCACTAGCACATGCTGATGACATTTTATTCTATATACTATCTTGTGTCGTAGCCAATAGGTGTGATCATCGTACAGTCTACATACATGTCGTACCCAAGTTTATTAGATCCATGTGGGATTTGTAAGGATCTTATTCACCTTATTCCGCCCCGCCCACTTTTACTTCTGTCCAGTACTTCCGAGTACTTCCGTTGTAAACCAACTTCCGGTTTAGCGGACCCTCATTCAATTTCGAGGAGAACTGCAGAGAAGTCTCACTGATAAAATGTCACATAAGATAAGCTAATTTGTGCCAAATGTGCTATGTACGTGTGTACCAACAGCACAGCAATGCACTGTTTCTCGGGGTAATTTTTAAACGACTTTTAGGTGTTTATATGACCCGTCTGCCTGTCTGATCGCAGCCCGGCCGATGTGTAGTGTTTAGCCTACATTAGCCACACACATCTAATGTTGTAATGGTCTCACTACAGGACACATACACATGCTATACCTTGTTTGAAAGCTATGGTCCTCTAGAATTCAGTCGCTGGATTTATTTTACAGCCATTACTTGTGTTAGAGATCAAACCATAAGAAATTGCAGCTAGCAGTTAGCTAAGCTAACGTTACCCTCTTGTTCATCTAGTTGAGGCTCTACTTTCTACACCAGTTCGTGGCTATTTTTTTCTCATCTGTTGGCTATACACTGCAAATGTATCTGGTGATTAAGCAAACAAACTGGTGTAGTAAAGTTTCAATCTTTACATGTAGTAGTGTTTGTGCACATCTTCATAACTAAGTAATAGCTATTAGAAAGACACAGCTATTAAATAATTTGATTGTGGCATTGTTTCAAAAGCTTCAAGTGAAATGTACTTTAGTACGTTGCAGCAGTTGTTAATAACCATAGGCCAACGCATTTGGCTATAATATTATAGTCTATCTACTTATATCAAGACAGATAACAGATTGGACCAGGGCTAACAAAGCGCTAAGTAGCTAAACCAGGAAGTGAGATTACGCGGATGGCGCCACCAGAGAATGTCTAATATGGCGAGAAGTTTCACTCTCACTACACTTCCGGCTTCTGAACTGGTTGCAGTTCCACTCTGATTCCATATGAGGGCGCTCACAGGACGAGTGCAGAATGAATGGAGGTCAATGGCGGTATACCCCTCAAAATCCACTTTTCTCAGGATATAATTTTTTGTCTAGTAATTTGAATGTTGTATTCGAAAGGAGATGCAAAGAAATTACACATTGCTGGGTGTTAGATTTTTTAGAGTCACTTATTTGCTTTAAAAAAGTCTTTCAAAATGTCAATGACGTCAGAATGCTGACGTCATTAGCAGAATGCTAGCGTGTTATGGGCAACAACAACTCAACCTGTAAGAAATCAAAACGACATAAGTACTCGTTCATTCAACTTTCGACCTAAAACCCATGTTGAACTTGCAAAACCTACAATCACATCTGAGATTTCTCAACGGCAATCGGGTGAAAGAGACAAATTTAGCCGTCTAGCCCCATAGACTCCCATTCATTTTGCACTCATGGCGAGCGCCCCCAGTGGAACTCTGGTGGTACTACAACCAAAATTCGGTACAATAGGGCTTAATAGGGAGTGGACAGGCTCTCCGTAGACGGGCTCTGGCGCCACCCAGTGCTACTTCCGGAATAAGGTGAATAGGAGTGCTGAAATCTGGCATTAGGGCCGGTTCACACAGAATGCGTTTTTGCAGTGCAGTGGAATTGAAAACCGTATTCCTTATTTTATAAGGATGTTTCACCGCTGGAAAGATGAATGTGTATTTAAATTGGGCCATTTATGTAATAGAAATGTGAAATTATTTAAGAAGTTGGAGCCTTCTAGACTGAGAAAAGCCAGAAAATGTATTTTTGGCTCATGTGGATGAAAGACAACAACTCCCAGAATGCACTTGCTTCGCTGCCCTACACTCCCAAGCCACGCCTCCCGGTTACAGAGGGCCGTATCGGGAGAAATGATACAGCTAGGCTACTAGTCGACTCGAAACTGAGACAGCGTTTTATGGTGAGATCCCCCTATGGGCGGGTTGAACACATGCGGGATGAGCTCCTCCTACTGGCTGGAGTCTCTCACCTCTGGACACAAAAGCCCCTGATGACGATAAATGACGATTTTTGTGTCATCTGAGGTTTTTTTCCAGACACACAATACAGAAATCTCTGGTCTCAGGGGGACATGAGGGAGGGAAGCACGGCCACTCGAAGATACTACCGGGTTTCTACTGATACAAAGCTTAATGCTAAGCGGTGAAGTCTCCCTTTAATGCTGCCTTCACGTGCTGTCGGAAATGTCCTACTTCCCACTTCTGAAGTCGTGATTTCAAGCTTGTTGCTTTGTTGTCAGAAGGAGAATCATGGAGGACAGCAGGTTTATTCTTGCCTATTTATTTGGAAAATCTTATTAAACCACGCGCCCCATTCATTGACAACCATTTATACATTCACTGCTCTGATTTCAGTCAAATACAGGCTTTTTTTCACTGTGTATAAAACATACGTGACCCTGGACCACAAAACCAGTCAAAAGGGTCAATTATACATCATCTGAACGCTGAATAAATAAGCTTTCCATTGACGTATGGTTTGTTAGGATAGGACAATATTTGGTCGAGATACAACTATTGTAAATCTGGAATCTGAGGGTGCAAAAAATCGAAACATTGAGAAAATCTCCTTTAAAGTTGTTCATTTATGTTCACGATTGTGCTGCATTCACTCACAAAAATAAATGTTTTATATATTTACGGTAGGAAATTTACTAAATATCTTCATGGAACATGATCTTTACTTAATATCCTCATGATTTTTGGCATAAAAGAAAAATGGATAATTTTGACCCATACAATGTATTGTTGGCTATTGCCACAGATATACCCGTGCGACTCGAGACTGGTGACGTGATCCAGGGTCACATTCACATATAGGCCTTGCTTGGTTTCACAGACAGGTCTTAGATTAAGCCAGGATTAGCCCTTCAATTAGGGCATTTAAGCAGGTTTTATAAATGTGCCTTAGAAAAACAACATTACTGGTGTACATCGTGAGACAAAACAATGGCACTGATATATTTTAAGAAATGTCAGTGCTAGTTGCTTTGTTAAAACAGCTCAAACATGCATTTTAGTCTGGAAACATGACTTATGTCTTGTCTGTGAAACCAGGGGCTTGAATATGCTTAAAATTATTATTCATATATGCAAGTATGCATTATAAGTTTATGGGCTGTCCAACTCCAGAACTTGGGTATCAAAATTATCCCTGAGCTTCCCAGTGGTGATTACGACTTGTATTTATGATCATTGAGAACGCTATGTCAAGAGTGAGACGCGAGTGTGACATTTAAAGTCCCCCTGTAGTCAATAATTGTATCCCTTAAAGCTCATCTTTGATCACCAAAATTACATTTAAATGTTTTTCCTTGAAAAAGAGGAAGCATTTAGTATGCGCGGTTCTATGAATATGCAAATGAGCCCCGCCTCCACTCACTCACTCAGCTGAGAGATCCACTGGTTGACGATCACACGTTGATCAGGGGTGCGTTTCCCGAAAGCATCGTTGGCCAACTATGGTCGCAAGTTCCGTCGTTACCAATAGAGTTCAATGGACATTGCGATGAACTTGCGACCATAGTTGGCTAACGATGCTTTCGGGAAACGCACCCCTGATTGGTTACAAGGTAGTTTGTGACGTCAGAAACACCAGCGATTTCAAAGCGTGTTTTTGAGACTGTCTTTGGTTCACTGCAGTTTTAAGGAGGAAATACTCAGCAATGCTGTCAACTTATGAATTTACACATGGTTTGTCTTAAAGCATATTAAAAACACCACATACACATATAACAACATTAAAAGCTGGATTTTCACCACAGGGGGACTTTAAAACATGCATCTAGCATGTGATTTTAGGGATAGAGGATAACACTTATTTTATTTTCGATACGATACCAAGGCCAGTATCGTCTATCTCAATAGCTACTGATACCGCTAAACTGAACTTGTAAACTATTACATTTATAAAATTAGCTTCTAATGTAAAATGGGTAATAATGATATGTTTTTATCTGAAATTTGGAAATCTGCTTCCACTGTACATAAACACAACACAAAACATGTTAACTTATCATAATACAATCAAAGAAAGATCAGAAAAAGATACCCACTTTTGAAAGGGATTTTAACATTCAATTTGCCTGAAATGCAATTTATTAGATTATGTTTTTGTTTACACATGGTTAAAATATGTTTACTAGTAGTACTAGTGGTAGGCTAACCATCTACAAATACTATAGTTAATCTACAGCAGCTGTGGTAAAACCATGGTTCATTTTCATAAGTGACAGGCTTTTGCACCTATAAAATTTAACCTTTTTATTTTCAGACGGAGTATGATTTATATTAACATTAGTTACAGATAGACCATGATCATTATGAACTATTAACGTTCAATTTAAATAAATGTAATTGCACAAGCTATGTAGGCTACAATTTCAATTTGTATATTGTGAAATTGTGTTTTCTGTCCTCTGATGAGCATTATTCTGGGCTGCGTTTCCCAAAAGCATCAATGGTTTCTTAATGGTTTCTAGGATCTATATTTGAGTATCGCCTACTTTCGATAGGCCTACTCACATTAATAACCATTTCAATAGGCTACTCCAGTATCGATACGAACATTCCTAGAGGAAAACAATGGAAAAGAAGCTCATTGGAATGGAAAACGCGTTCTGTGTGAACGGACGCTTGATTGACAGGTCTGATGCTGATGTATGAGAGATGTTGACGATTGGGCAATCATTGAGAGAGTAAAGTTTTAAGTCTCTGTTAAACTGCATTCTTGTCGTCGTTACTTACCATACTTTATAACATCTGCCTTATGTGCTCTGCCACTGCACAAATAACTGAGTTATGATGCAGATAAGATCAGACCACCAATAGAGCGCCATCTGCTGGCCAAATTCATTAAAAAAACAAAATATAAATTACATTTTGGTTTTATCGTTGATAAGAGTGTTTTCATTAATAGCTTGTTGATGTCTCGTTGACAAGTTTTAAACCTAAAACATCAATGTTTTATCAACAAAGCGTCCACGTAGAATGATTGACAGCTGAGCGCGTTCTCGTGGCATCTTCTCTCGCGCGCAGGTCACTGTAGTGTCCGGCAGGTGGCGCGCTTCGCCCTCATTTTACTCTTCTTTTTTTGTCTCAATCAAAATCAAACATTCAGTTTGGCATGCTTGCTTTGCATTCATGCCAACATGCACAGATAACATTATTAAAACATTAAATAGAACAAAATTGACACACGATTGAATACAGACACTTGAGAGTGTGCACGAGACAGGAATAAGTGCACTTAAAAAATCCACACTTGGGTGAAGTGCACGTCTGTAGTGTGCTAGACTGATGTCTTTAGGGTGTAGTGCATGTATGAGTATTTTGTAAAACATTTGCAAATGCTTTTAAACACTTGATTAGAAGCAGCACATTTAAATTGCGTAATCTAGTACTGAGGAACTACTAACGTTTATTTTAAAGTGAAACTTAACAATCTAAAAGTGCACATAAAGCTCTGTACAAACTGTACTTGCATTCTTTGCATCAAAAGTTATGCACACTTGAACACTTGGGCCAAATACAGGAAATGCAAAGACTGCAAGTGTGTGTAATGGGAGAAACCCACGAAATTACTGATTTTTCACTATTATCACTATTCAGTATTCACTAGTCTGAGATCATCCTTTCCCATATCACAAGTCGTGCTTTGACGGTATAAGGCAAAACAAACAATCTCTCCAATAAGCCTTCTGGTATTTGAACGGTCACGTGTTTGAGCCGCTCTGCCCCGCCCACGTCATCACTCTGTGACGCTCGTGGCCGCTCTAGGGTGCGCGCTTTCTTCTGCACTTGAATGCGGAAGTGGAAAACGCTTCCTTCTCGTTTCCGGGTTCCGCCTCGCGCACAAACGGAGCGACAGATCACTTGTACCGGGAGCTCACCGGCTCTTTAACCACTCGAGATGGCCGCTCGGTTACCGGCATGCGTTGTGGATTGTGGCACAGGGTGAGTTAACAACGCAATCTGTCCAGTGCTAACGAAAACCGGCGCTACACGGGCGCGCGCGCTCGCTCGCGCTCCTGCACGGATAACATTCTCTTGCTGTATGGCTGTTTTCCGTTTATCAGCTGCTGTTTGGATTTTGCGATATTGGCTTTTGCCAGCACAGAGATGCGCAAATAACTGTCATGAAATCAGTGTGTTTGTGCTGAATGTGTGATGCTGAGATTACAGGCGCGCGGAGCGGCGATAAAACGCTCCGCTTTAACGCTCATATGACATTTGTGATTTGTTCTTTTGCGGAGAGGACCGCCTAACATGATTAGATCGATGGTGAAAATTTAAAACTAAAGGTGTTTGAAGAGCAAGTGAAAATGATTGAATCTGTTGTCTTTTATTGTGCGCATGCGCACAGCTGCTTCCTCTTCCTCTACTTCCGTATTCTTGCTGCGGCCTTATATGGGCAAACACAGAAAAACACGAAATCCTGTAATATCCATAACCTGTATCAAATATCAATGCTGGACATTGACGAATGTGTAAAGTATTATAACCGCAGATCTGTCTCTGTTTTGATTCTGTGATGATGTCATTGATCAGAACAGATCGACAGTGAAGATAGTTTGACATGTTGAGACATGAAACGTTCTCCCATCTGTGTGTGTGATTAATTGACCAATTTTGTATTTATTTTTTAAATGTTCTTCAATGCAAAAGGTTCGTGTGTATGGCTGTGTAACTATCGTTAAAAACAGTCAGTATGTGAGATGTGATCCTTCAGAGTTGTGATTTTAAAGAAAAAAAATATATTTTTGATTTATGAACACACTCTGAATGAAGTGCTCATCGTAAAGAAATATGAATCTGACAGAATAAATTGTTCATAAATGGGACCCTCAGTGTTTGATTTATTTTGATCTGCTGCTCTCCAACCAGGAACTGCGAAATGAGTGACATGAGCATCATGAGTGAATGAATATGAGCATTAATGTTTGCTTTTTGTTCCAGGTACACTAAACTGGGATATGCAGGAAACACGGAACCGCAGTTCATCATTCCGTCATGTGAGTGTCTGTTCTTCTGTGCCGACGACTGTATAGTGCAGTGCACATGTGTAGGGTGTAGTGCACATCTGTAGGGTGTAATGCATATCTGTAGGGTGTAATGCATGACACTAGTGTACTAGACTGATGTCTGTAGGGTGTAGTGCACATATGTAGGGTGTAATGCATGACACTAGTGTACTAGACTGATGTCTGTTGGGTGTAGTGCACATCTGTAGGGTGTAATGCATGACACTAGTGTACTAGGCTGATGTCTGTAGGGTTTAGTGCACATCTGTAGGGTGTTATGCATGACACTAATGTACTAGGCTGATGTCTAGGGTGTAGTGCACATCTGTAGGGTATAATGCATGACACTAGTGTACTAGGCTGATGTCTGTAGGGTGTAGTGCACATCTGTAGGGTATAATGCATGACACTAGTGTACTAGGCTGATGTCTGTAGGGTGTAGTGCACATCTGTAGGGTGTAATGCATGACACTAGTGTACTAGGCTGTATATATTGTCAAAAGTAGCGACTTCTGCATTTTGAGCGCTGTTGAACGGACTCTTATACACCTCTGATTGGCCATTGTGTTCACGCGCTCAATATATTTGTCTGTGATTGCCTGCAATGATCAACAATGACATCTTTGACGCTCTTCACCGAGCACTTGCACAGATACACACAGGAGCGTTTAAAAGCAGGCGTCTATCAGGAGATCCCTACTATATCCACTGATAGATGTTGTAAAACACTATCTGTGCAAGTGCTCGACGAAGAGCGTCAAAAATGTCTTTGATCACTGTAGCCAATCACAGACATATATGTTGAGCGCATCAACACAATGGCCAATCAGAGGAGTTTAAGAATCCGTTCAATAGCATTGATGCTGATATCGTCACATTTTTTAATTTCAGTACCGAATTCAGTACTTTTGCCAACTCTGTAGGGTGTAGCACACAGAAGCCACGGTTCAGACATCACGGTTTATTTGCTAAATTACAGATTAATATATTTGTTTTCCTTAATTTTAATTAACAGTAACTTAAACACTTTGCAGTTTGAATGATGTCCTGTATAATCAAAATGACGGAGTATGTTTTTATGTTTCCACTGTGCAATCGCGCCCGCGCCCCACACAAATATAAGTAAACACTTAGCGACTTTTCGCCCTCTCTCTCTCTCTCTCTCTCTCTCTCTCTCTCTCTCTCTCTCTCTCTCTCTCTCTCTCTCTCTCTCTCTCTCTCTCTCTCTCTCTCTCTCTCTCTCTCTCACTCTCCTCTCTCTCTCTCTCTCTCTCTCTCTCTCTCTCTCTCTCTCTCTCTCTCTCTCTCTCTCTCTCGTTTTATTTATTTTTATACCGTGTATTCTCCGTATTTCTATAGGGTGTAGTGCATGTCTGTAGTGTACTAGGCTAAAGTCTGTAGGGTGTAGTGCACGTCTTTAGGGTGTTTTCAGGAAGCAGAGTTAAATATAAGTCTCATATAGAAGCTGCAGAAAGAGCGAGCGTTTAAAAGCAGCTCCCAAAGCCAGTTTCTATCATATTTGTTTTGTTAATATACATTTTTCTAAGTGCTTTATTGGCTTGAAATTGCTTTTCACCGACTAAAAAAGTCATTTCTAAAATCCCATTTCAGTCATGTTGTGTCAGATGTTTCTATACACAGTTCAACTCCGTCTCAAAGCGGCTTTGAGAGAGTGCATGTGTCTGCGTTACAAGTGTGTTGAGCACTGAATCACAAATGACTGGACAACTCATAAAATCATCTCACAATCTTCACCACATCCTCAAATAACGCCGTTCTTCTTTTCTTATAGACTCACGTCAGCGCTCAGTTCTCTCTTTTCTGCCTCTCTTCATGATTGACTGTAATCTGACTATTTCTGGCTTCCCATCATCCTTTTCTTCTGTCAGGCATCGCCATTAAGGAGTCGGCGAAGGTGGGCGACCAGGCTCAGCGGAGGATGATGAAGGGTGTGGATGATCTCGACTTCTTCATCGGAGACGAAGCCATCGATAAACCCAATTACGCCACCAAAGTGAGTGAACCGGCATGAAAAACTGATTTTGCAGGTTCAGAAGTTTGGGGTCGGTGAGATTTGTTTTAATGTTTTTGAAAAATTTCTCAACTGCATTAATGTGATCAAAAATACAGTAAAACAGTGAAATATTATTACAATTTAAAATAGCTATTTTCTATGTGATTATACTGTGAAATGTAATTTATTTCTGTGATTTAAAGCTGAATTTTCAGCATCATTACTCCAGTCTTCAGTGTCACATGATCCTTCAGAAATCATTCTAATATGATGATTTGATGCTCGAGAAACATTTCTGATTATTATCAGTGTTGAAAACAATTTCTGCTGATTCATAATTTTGGGGAAACTGTGATAATTTTTACCAGTATTCTTTGATGAATAAAAAGTTAACAAAGAACAGCATTTATTTTAAATTGAATCTTTTGTAACATTATGGACGCCTTTACTGTCACTTTTGACCAATTTAATGCATCCTTGATTAATAAAAGGGAATTTATAAAAAAAAAAAATATATATATATAGACCATTAATAGTTACAAACACGATACAAGCAGGTTCTGGTCCAGTAGTTTGATTGGCCAGTTGTGGTATATGTGACGCTCCTTGTGTTTTCACTGGCTAGAGCGAAAATCACATTTCTATCCATAATGTGTGTCAAAATGTCACATGACCGTCTAGTTTATTAATCTCTTAAGGACTTGTTCAATAAAATCCTTCCAGAAAACCTTTTAGAATTTTTATCACATGTAAATGTAATTGAAATCTGTTGTACTTTTCTATTTTATTTTGTTTGGTTTTATTTTATTGTATTTATACAGCACCGGTGTAACCGGCAGATAATGTGCAGCTCCACTCTTGGTACGAGAAAAGCTTTTAGTTGCTGATATGGCATTACAATTTATACTTATAGACTGCATAAAGCGATATGACACTCGAATCAGTCATGTGATGAAGTTCTCTCATCATCATCACCATCATCATCATCTGTAGAGTGTGAGAATCCGTCCTCCAGACATGTGTGTGATCTGAGTGTGTGTGTGTGTGTGTGTCTCCGCAGTGGCCCATACGGCACGGGATCGTGGAGGATTGGGATCTGATGGAGAGGTTTATGGAGCAGGTGATCTTCAAGTACCTGAGGGCCGAACCCGAGGACCATTACTTCCTGTTGGTGAGTAAAACTCCACCTGAACGCTGATGTTTGTTTTGATGTTGAACATTGTCCATGTTGATCAGAGTTTTTGTCCTAACCAGCTGACGATAGAGAAAGAGCGTATTTAGGCCACGCCCACACCGGGGGGGGGAAACAATCCAACCGTCTCCATTGACTTTGCATTGCGAGATGCTGCCTCCTTGTCATTTATGACTTACCGTATAACAAAATACAAAACAATGTCTAAAAGTTGCTGTGTGAAAAGATGTACAGCAAACAAGCTAAAAAACCCAGAAATAAGTTTTTATAAGCCGTCGACCCCAAAAAACGAACGTTTTTTGACACAAAAGTGGTTACAGGCAATAGACCTTATTCACAGCAGCGCCATCTTTGATTTTTTTTAATGGGAATGAAAGTGAGGCTGTGGGGGACAGACATGCATCTCTTCAATGGGCTGTACTGTTATTTAATGTGTCAAATTGCGAATTGAAAATACGCCCAATGGAAACACGTCAATTTCGCAAAAACTCCCATTTATCGCAAAAAAGTCTTTCCGCTCGCATGAGGTGTTTTTTTTCAGGCAATTCGAAAAATAAATATTTCGCAAAACTGCAATGGAAACAGTTTTTGCGCATTTACAGGTCAGCTGACGTAGATGACGCGGTGTGTTTGGACAGAATACGAGACTGAGCTCTTTATTAAATTCATAAAAGACAAAAGAATTACAGGAATACTGGATTCTAAACCTCAAATAAATGCCATAATCAAGACCTCGAAGCAGAAATGAGGGAGAAAACCCCAGAAACTCCTCATATGTGCCGCTCATAGTATAATGAGGGTCTTTCCTTGCCATTAATGCTTGAAAACACACATACGTCTCCTTTGATTAATAATAATGGCTAGTGCAGTTGCTGGGATATAGTACATAAACCTACCAACGTCCGTTGCCATGGTTTTTGGAATGATTTTACTGATCGCGAGAGGAAAAATGAAGTTTTAGTCGCATAACATCAGTTAATGGAAACGCCATCATTTCGCAATAGTTTTTTGTCGACATTTAGAAAAAATTGCGAAAGTTTTACGCAAATCTATAATGGAAATGTGCCTAGTGTTTTTGGATTGTTCTGCTCATGAAACACTGGAAAAATATCTTTCAAAAAAATTTGAGTTGACAAAAAACTTCCGACATTATAAGCTGTGGAAAATAACCTAGGAGCTTTTTACAGCGGATGCCATTGGATAAACGGCAAGTCTGTCCCTCGCAGCCGCACTTTCATACCTGTCATGGCGCTGCTCTGAATAAGGTCTATTGAGATGTCTCATTAGTCTGAGAACTAACATTACGCCCGCTGGAGGGGAATGTAATTGGCGACAGAATAGCTTACCTTACAGAAATATAATACATAAAACTGACATTTGGAGATTTGACTCACCAGTGAACAGAATGTTTCACTTACTGCACACGTAGTGTAAATTTGTCAGAGTGTCAGGATCCCACAATTTACCCATTCGTTCCAGCCTGTATCCACTTTATGTCCTTAAACGCTTGTTTTTTGGGGTCGAGAGCTTATAAAAACTTATTTCTGTTTTTTTTTTAGCTTGTTTGCTGTACACCTCGTCACATAGCAGCTTTTAGACTTTTTTTTTTAGTTTTTAGTTTTTGATGTGGGCGTGGCCTTCAGATTATGACACGTGTCGCTCTCTCTATTTTATATTTTATATAAAATAAACAAAATTCTGTGACGTCGTGGCTGGAAAAACAACATGCAAAGTATGACAATGATAATCTCAGGTGCTGTTTATGTGCGTCACTTAATGTTAAAAGCATCTAATATGATGTTGAATATCAACCTTTTTAGCCTCAGATCTTTAGCCTTAGACAAACGTTCAACTCAATGTGAACAAACAAGTCTATTCTATGATAAAGATTGTATCCGTGTGCTTGCAGAGAGACTCCGCCCACATACTCTTCTGATTGGTTGTAATTTGATATATTTTGCATCTCGTAATCAAAAAAATGGAAACCATTTCAAATAAAACACATATTGTCACACTTTGCTGCTGGTAAGGATAAAACCTCTGATTAACATGGAAAGACACAGTTTATTGCGTAAAGCATCTGCTTAGAACATGATGTAACTCTACTAGATGTTAATTTAGACCAACGCATCACTTCCTGCTCTTGGTTTCTCTGTTGCAGACTGAACCACCTTTAAACACGCCAGAAAACCGCGAGTACACGGCCGAGATCATGTTTGAGTCCTTTAATGTGCCGGGGCTGTACATCGCTGTGCAGGTATACACACACACACACACACACACACACACACACACACTCTAGAGCTGCATGATTCTGGATGAATTGAGAATC
Organism: Rutilus rutilus; assembly: GCF_951802725.1. Taxonomy (NCBI): domain Eukaryota; kingdom Metazoa; phylum Chordata; class Actinopteri; order Cypriniformes; family Leuciscidae; genus Rutilus; species Rutilus rutilus. Next base: position 2,436,828 of record NC_140215.1, read on the forward strand.
ATGATTTCTTTTGTTTAAAATAGAGATCACGATTCTGAATAGATGACTAAACAAAATAACATGTAATTTAATAGAGGTTCTGACAAAAATTGATAATAATTATTTAATTAATAAAAAAAAATAAAAAAATTGAGTGAATGATTCAATGACTTTCCTTGCTTCATTACTGAATGAATCAGCTTTTTTGAACAAATCTCTTGAATGAATGATTCAGTGACATAAATTAAAATGTATAGATTTTAAGTCACTTGTCGCCACCTACTGGTGTAACGATGTAATTGATACAATCTTTATTTTGAAGCATCAAGTAACTTTCAAAAGGTGATTTACTCTACCCTACCGTAGACATCAGTGTTTATACCCGAACTATAAACTTTTGTGATAATCTGAATGTTTGTAACACAGAAATAATGATACAGTCTGTTTGAAAAGACTTTGTGAAGCTGTTTCATATCTATACATGACAAACTGCTCTCTCTGGATTGTTCGCTTGTCAAAGGTTTAATAGACAGAGCCGAATCGTTGTCATTTAGGAATTAGATCGCGTGGGTGTTTGAATCGAGATCTTTTTAACGATTAATTGAGCAGCTCTAAAACACACACACACACACACATACATGTCTGTGTTTGGCTGATCGTGTGTGTGTGTTCGTCAGGCTGTTTTGGCTCTGGCAGCATCATGGACGTCTCGGCAGGTCGGGGAGCGAACGCTCACAGGAACCGTCATCGACAGCGGAGACGGAGTTACTCACGTCATTCCAGTGGTACGTCACACACACACACACACACACACACACATTACAGAACAATCATTCTGTCAAATGTGCTGTTTTAATTCTGAATGATTCTGTCCACTTGTGGATTCTGTCAAACAATGTTTGACTCATGTCAGTCCTGAGAGCTGGAATATAATGTGTGCCATTTTTACATTTCATTTTCAAACATTGATTTACACTTCAATTACATTCAAATCTTCAGCCTTCTTTTTGTTATATGGAAAAGTTATTAAACTTGTTATTAGGAGGACAACACTAACGTAATTCAATACCATGATAAAAGCTTTAGAAATTATAGCGAAAACATCTAAACATCTAACATTATAACATCTAATGATGTTCTTCCTCAGTATTTCTGGCTTGTGTTCCAGTACAAATATCTAAACATTCTTAAATCAAGATACATTTACTGGAGAAGCAAAATGACTGAAGATATTAAGTCTTGGAAAAATGTGTCAAAATGAAGTGAGTTTAAAACAAGAAATAATATCAGGAAAATAATTTAGTTTTTCCTTTTAAGTTTCTTTTTCTGACCCCTTTGGCAGATATTTGCACTTGTTTTAAGCCTAAACTCACTTAAGTTTGATACATTTTTCAGAAAACTAGACTTAATATCTTGAGAATATCTTCTTTAGTATCTTTAGTAAACAAGACAGAAATACTGAGGAAGAACATCACTTTTTGCAGCGAGTGAAAATTTGATACTGTCACATGATATGCATATTTTGATGTTTTGATCCTGTTGAAGTCGATCTGCTTGTTGTCACGGGACTTAATAGGACAGAGCGGGAAAGTTTAAAAAGTCTCTGATTTGATTGACAGGCGGAGGGATACGTGATCGGCAGCTGCATTAAACACATTCCCATCGCTGGCCGGGACATCACGTATTTCACGCAGCAGTTGCTGAGGGAGAGAGAGGTGGGCATCCCACCGGAGCAGTCGCTGGAGACCGCCAAAGCCGTCAAGGTGAGTGTGTGTGTGTGTGTGTGTGTGATGATCATACGAGCGTCTCGTCCTCCAGACTCTAGCCTCGTTTACACTGTCAGTGAAATGTGACCCAATTCAGATTTTTTGCTTATATGTGACACAGATCGGATGTGTTCTGGAAACAGGAAAAAAACAGATGCATTCTGATTTTTCGAGATCGGTTTCAGGCCTCATTCATATGTGGAAATAAATCAGATATGTGCCAATGTGTCATGTAAACAGACAGATCGGATTTTCTGAGGCATTACACCGTGTCCTAACCAGACGTGATGCGATGAGATTCCAGCGACAAATAATGTGTCTGTCCACACTAGACGCGACGCGACTGCGAGATGCGTAAAAATCAATCAAAACCCACAGCCAATCAGAACAGCGTGTGGGCGGAGTCTCGCGGCACCAGAGAGTAATCTCGACGGCACTCGCAAGAAAAGGGATCAGTAGCTGCATAATCAAATTCACAAATATTACACCATTTAAACATTATTAAAAACACACAGGCTACTGAGTTACTAAAACAATCTTTGTCAAAGAATACACTTGTTTGTTCACAGTTTGAACGTTCTTGTTTCCATGTGTTTAATTTCAAGATCTGAGATGAATTATCCATTGTTGCTTTTACAGCTACAAAGCTGGAGCACTACATGATATTCAGAGTCACATTACACACTTTTAACATTAAATAAAGCACATAAACAGTACCTGAGATTATCATCGCCACACTTTGTGTTTGTTGTTCCAGCGCGACGTCACAGAAAAATAGAAACCGTTTCTAATATAGAATCGTCGCGAGTCGCCGCCGTCCATCAAGGGTATGTTGGAGTGATGTAATTTTACCACAGGACGTCTGTAATATTAATGGCCAATTCGCACGGGATAAGAGATCTCAGTAAACTAGCAGAAGTGGGAGAGTAACTCGACTTACACACCGCCGTCACTCCTGTCATCATGTGTGTGTCACGCTGCTTCCTGATATCACGTGCACAAACACATATAACCTATATTTATATATATATATATAAAACAGTTATGTCCGGTCGAACGATGTATTAATTAACTTCAGATTGGATTGTGTTGGTGAAAGGCACTTATCTAACACTAAAAGAAGTTTCGTGCCTCTAACAAGTGCGTTCGATCTTCTCTCTGATCTGATGGTGTGTGTGAAACACTTGAGTTTTGCCACAGACTCGTTCCAGCGTCTAGAACACAACTGATGCTTTTTCAAGCGTCTCCATACTTGAAAAACTGCGGAAAACTACTTTTAAACAGGAAATGATGAAATATTTACGTACATATTTACAGCGGGTCTATTCGCACGGGATTAGTGTCACCTGAGGTCATTTTTCCGGACCTTTTTACTGAAGGTAAAAGTCGCCGTAATCTTTACTGACATTGTCCGTGATGATCACAGAGATGCACATTCAGACGGGACTAAAATCACAGAGAAGCTCTGGTAATAATTACTTTACTCCACCTCTCGGTGTCACACTAGTCCCGTCCGAATAGGGCTTTAGACCTGCAGTGTAGACGAGGCCTCTGAGCGTGTCTTTCTGCTGTGCAGGAGCGCTTCAGTTACGTCTGTCCCGACCTGGTGAAGGAGTTCAGCAAGTACGACACAGACGGAACCAAATGGATCAAGCAGTACACCGGCATCAACGCCATCAGCAAGAAAGAGTTCACCATCGACGTGGGATACGAGCGCTTCCTGGGACCTGAGATCTTCTTTCATCCTGAGGTTTGTACATGCGCACAGACATCTTTCTATTATTGCTAATTAAAGACCTATTAAAGGGGTGGTTGATTATGATTTGACTTTTCAAACGTTAGTTAGCGTGTAATGTTGCTGTTTGAGCATAAACAACATCTGCAAAGTTACAACGCTCAAAGTTCAAAGCAAAGGGAGATATTTGCTTTTAAAGAAATCGCTTTTTAAGGACTACAACAAACGGCTGGTAGAGACTACACCACATTCCTCACGGGTTAGTGACATCACAAACCCTAAAATTTACATAAACCCCGCCCCCGGGAGCAATATTAATATTAAAATTGCTATTAAAGAACTTAGTATCTGCATAACAATCATTGCACTTTTTCTTTTCTTTAAATACATTAGCAAAATTTATTATCAGTCGACATCTAATTCATATGTATTGATATTAGTACACAAACCAATTTGAGTACATGTCTGGCCTAGGAAAATTGACACTCTTTATTCAAATATTATTCAAAATATTTTCTAGGCATATTGCGTAGTTGTGCTTGGGGTCGATTGTTTTATGTGATAATGCAATGAAACAATTTTTATCCAGGCTGTCATACAAAGAAATTATGAACACATGCAGAACCAAATGAAATATTAATAACTGGTTATGTTGTAGTTAATGTATGCTTTTTTTGCATAGTAAAATAAAACCTATAGCTGTAATTTGCCTTTTTTTACCAAATAATTTTGTCAGATAAATACCTTAACCAACCTCAGTGTTTTGGTTTCCCCTCATATTTAAAAAAATATACATTTTCCTCATATTTTGAAGGTTTAAGGTCATTAAAAACAAATATCCCCTCTGGACATCACTTTTGGCCTCTACTGTATGTACATATTGAGTCTTGAGTGTGTTAAACATGTTTTGCTGATAATAAGTCCTCGTTGAATGTGTGCCCCAGCCTGTTTAATTAAGTAAAATAATCTCAAGTACATTCCTTAGATATTTTGGGGGGTTGTTCATTTTGTTTGTGCAGTTCTGCAAAAATGTCTTAAATTGGATATTAAAAATATAGTCCCCAAACCGCACGCTCACACACTCTTGTTTCCTCTTCCAGTTCGCTAATCCAGACTTCACCCAGCCGATCTCTGAGGTGGTCGACGAGGTCATTCAGAACTGTCCCATCGACGTGCGCCGTCCGCTCTATAAGGTCAGTAATGCTTCTCTGCGCTGAAGGAACAGGGTTTCTACTGCTCTTAAAAAGCCTTCCACAATTTAAGGCCCTAAAAAGGTCAGAGCAGAAAGTCTTCAATTCATAAAATCATGCATTAAACTGCAAAAAAAAAAATGTGTGTGTGTTCTAGTACAAATATCTAAATTGTAGATGCGTTTACTTGAGAAGCAAAATGACTGAAATTCAGATTATTTTTTTATTTTTTTTTAATTACGTTTTTGCTTAAAACAAGAACAATCTGCCAAAGGGGTCAGAATTTTTTTTTTTTTTTTTTTTGGAATTAAGATTATTTTTCTGACCCCCTTGTTTAAACAAAGTTTTCATGATTAAAAAAAAAAGCGACTTCATATCTTCAGTCATTTTGCTTCTCCAGTAAATCAAGTCAAGTCAAGAGTCTTTATTGTCATTTATCTCAGCTTTAAACATTATCAAGAGCAGAAAATAACACAAACAATTTTATAAACACAAGCAATTATAAACCCGACTTTTAAATAGAAATATAAAAATATAAAATAGACATAGAAATGTCACCTCTAAACACCTCAAGTAAAAACTGGACACTGGGATACATTGTAAGTACATAAATGAAATAAATAATTAGCAGCGGAGTGAATATAAACTAGAGTGTAAATGTAAATAAAGTCAAAATAAAATAAAACAAAGTGCGTCAATGCAAAACAGTCAGAGTTATGTGTTCAGTGTCCTTTTTCATCAGTAGGGGTAGGTATACGTGTGAACAAGTGAGTGTGTGGCTGTGTAGGGAGGTTGCATGTGTGTATGACTGCGAGAGAGTGATGGCTTTCACTGGTCTGGTTGTGGTGGTCTTAATGTTTCAGTACCGCTTTCCTGAAGGAAGCGGTACAAACAATCCATTTCCCGGGTGGATGGGATCCGCCACGATGCGGCTGGCCTTCTTCTTGACCCGGACAGCATATAATGTGTCCAGATCTGGTAGATGGCAGCCCACAATCCTCTGAGCAGTTTTCACCACCCGGGCCAAGTCCTTAATTTCCTTTTGCGGTGCTGCTGCCATACCACACCGTTGCACTAAAACAGAGTATGCTTTCTATTGTAAACTTCACTGTAGAAGTTCTTGAGAGTCCAGTGCGTTTTAACTTCCTGAGGAAGAGAAGCCGTTGTTGCGCCTTCTTCATCAGGTGTGATGTGTTGACAGACCAGGATAGGTCAGATGAAATGTGGACGCCCAGGAACTTAATACTACCCACCCGCTCCACTGCGTCCCCCTGTATACAAAGAGGAGCGTGCTTCGTCTTCCTGGACCTCCTGAAGTCCACTATGACCTCCTTGGTCTTGCTGGTGTTCAAAATGAGATTATTAGTTGAACACCAGTGTATCAGGTGCTGGATCTCCTCTCTGTATTGAGTCTCATCGTTGTCGGATGTGTGACCCACCACGGTGGTGTCGTCCGCAAACTTCACGAGCATGTTTGTGGAGTGAATGGCAGAACAGTCATGAGTAAAAAGGCTGAAGAGGGCCCGGGCTGAGCACACAGCCCTGCGGTGTTCCAGTGTTCAGGATCAGGGTTGGAAGATGTAGAGTTCCCTATCCTCACCATCTGTGGTCGGTTTGTGAGAAAATCCCTGATCCAAGAACGCAGTGAAGTTGATAGTCCCAGGTTGTGGAGCTTCAGTACCAGCTTGTCCGGGAGAACAGTGTTAAAGTCCACGAATAGCATCCTAACGTAAGTGTTGCAGGTGTGTCATGGCTGTATGGAGTGCTAGCGAGACAGCATCCTCCGTAGAGTGGTTCTTCCTGTAGGCGAACTGAAGACTGTCCAGACCAGCAGGGATAGCGCCTCCGATGTGATTAAGGAGGATCCTCTCGAAGCACTTCATGATTACCGGGGTCCGGGCAACTGGGCGATAGTCGTTGAGGCTGATTTTTTTTGGCACAGGCACAATGATGGAGGTCTTGAGGCAGACAGGGACCATAGCGAGCTGCAGGGACAGGTTGAAAATGTCCAGGAAAACTCCTGCCAGCTGGTCAGCACATGATTTTTAGAGTCCGACCCGACACCTTATCTGGTCCTGCAGCCTTGTTGATATTGATGTTCTTTAGGGTAGAACACACTTGGTGCCGCTGCAGGACGAGGGGCTGGTGCTGCTCCTCTGGTTGAGGAAGATGTACAGTCTCTCTGCTGCTCAATGAGTCAAAGTGTGCAAAGAAGCTGTTCAGGGTATCTGGGCAGAGTGGGGTCATGGCTGACCTGCCACTCACTGTGCTTATAGTCCGTAATGGTCCTTATACCTCTCCACATGTTACGTGGGTTGTTGTTTTTAAAGTGTTCCTCAATGCGCTGTTTATATCTGAATTTTGCCAGCTGGATACGCTTTTTTAGTTCTTCCCGGGCCCTACGGTCTCCTGACCTGTAAGCTACGTCCCGGGCTTTGAGCGGGGGCCACACTGTGCCATCCATCCATGGCTTCTGATTAGGCAAAACCGTGATGGTCTTTGTGGGCAGGACAGCGTCAGTGCAGAAATGAACATAGGACAGAACAGCAGAAGTATATCCCTCAAGATTAGCACCCTGTTTGAACACATCCCAGTCTGTATGCTCGAAACAGTCTTGGAAATGTATCTTGATTTAAGAATGTTTTCATTTTTTAAGAATGGTTGCATTATGATCAGAAGGTACAGTAAAAGTTTCCATATTCAAGCCCTCAGCTTTTTCAGTTTTGTAAAAGGGATTAAAAAGTAATGTAAATCTGTTGTAAGTTTTATTTTCAAACTCTAAAGTGTTGCTAATACAACTCAGTTGTGTTTCTTTCCCTAGAGATTTACATTTAGAGAACATATTGATTGTATTATGTTCTATTCAAGTTATTCCTTAAAATGTATTTAATTAGTCTTAAAAGGGTCTTTATAAAGTCTTAAATCTACTGTTATAAAACCTGCACAAAAAAAACTCTGATTTTCCTTCACTTTATTTTTTAAATGTTCTTTACTTGGTCTTAAAAAGGTATTTATAAAGCTTTGAATCTATCATTACACTGCAAAATAATGTTGTTTTCTATAAATAAATAAAAAAACATCAAAATTAAGTAATTTTTGCTTAAAACAAGAAAAAATGGGGTCAAAAAAATATTTTCACTTCAAATTAAGTGTTTTTCTGACCTCAGTGGCAGAAATTTGTTCTTGTTTTAAACACTTAATCAGGTAATTTTGACATTTTTTCATCAAACAAGACTTCACATCTTCAGTCATTTAGTTTTTCCGGTAAATGAATCTTGATTTAAAAATGTTTTGATATGTGTACTGGAAAACAAGACAGAAATACTGAGGAAGAAAGCCTTCTTTTGCAGTGTCTGACACCTGCATAAACCCAGTGTGTGTGTAAACGCGCGTCCTCTTTTGCAGAACATCGTTCTGTCGGGCGGCTCCACCATGTTTCGGGACTTCGGCCGGCGTCTGCAGAGAGACCTGAAGAGAACGGTCGACGCTCGCCTGAAGCTCAGCGAGGAGCTCAGCGGAGGAAAACTCAAGGTCCCGTTTAAAGATCAACTTCAGCGTCGGTGTGTTTAGAATGAGAAATGAACTCAAACTCAATATCTCCTCTGCATCTCTTCTGCTCTCACAGCCTAAACCCATCGACGTTCAGGTCATCACCCATCACATGCAGCGATACGCCGTGTGGTTTGGAGGATCCATGCTGGCCTCGACTGTGAGTCACACACACACACACGCGCGCACACACACTCTCACAGACGCTCACAGACTCACACTCACTCACGCACACTCACTCACAGACACTCACTCGCACACTCAGACGCAAACACACACACACTAACCTGCACACACACACTCAGACGCACACACTCACTCACACACACACTCAGACGCACACTCGCTCGCGCACGCACACACACACACACACTCACAGACGCAAACACTCGCGCACACACTCACTCGCGCGCTCACACTCTCACACACACACACACACTCACAGACGCACGCACACACTCAGACACACACACTCACACACACGCACACACACACTCACTCGCACACACACACTCACTCGCACACACACACTCACTCGCACACACACACTCACACACACACACTCACTCGCACACACACACACTCTCACTCGCACACACTCTCACTCGCACACACTCTCACTCGCACACACACTCTCTCACATTTCACTCACACACACCCTCTCTCTCTCTCTCTCTCTCACACACACAATTTACAGCAACTTACATAATCTTTGTTGAAATATTGGTTTATTGAAATGCGAAATATTAACCACTTGACTCAGCCATTATGTATAATGCATTATGGATCTGTGCATTCGCTCTTAAAGCGACAGTAGCCTTATATTCCTGCCGTTTCTGTGCCAGAATGGCATGTTTCATGGCACACACACACTCACTCACTCACAGACACAAACACACACACACACTCACTCGCGCACACACACACACACACACACTCACTCACAGACGCAAACACACACTCACTCACTCACTCACTTACGCACACTCACTCGCACACACACACACTCACTCGCGCAAACACTCACTCGCGCAAACACTCACACACACACACACTCAGACGCACACTCACTCGCACACACACACTCACTCGCGCAAACACTCACTCGCGCAAACACTCACTCACACACACACTGATGCACACTCACTCGCACACACTCACTCGCACACACATACTCACTCACACTCTCACTCACTCACACACACACACACACACACACACACACACACACATTCTCTCACTTACACACTCACACTCTCTCACACTTTCACTCACGCACTCACACACACCCTCTCTCTCTCTCTCTCTCTCACACTCAGACGCACACACTCACTCACACACACTCTCACTCACACACACATTCTCTCACTCACACTCTCACTCTCTCACTCACACACACACACACACACACACACACACACCCTCTCTCTCTCACACACATACTCTCTCTCTCACACACACACACACACACACACACACACACACACACACACACACACAATTTACAGCAACTTACATAATCTTTGTTGAAATATTGGTTTATTGAAATGTGAAATATTAACCACTTGACTCAGCCATTATGTATAATGCATTATTCATGCATAATTGAAACTAAAGTTAAATGCATTATAATAATTGCAGTAGGGCTGTGCAATTAATCGGAATTGATTTTTTGATATCGATTTTGTCTTTCAACGATTGTGAAAATGAGTCGGAGCCGAACGCGGATGAGCAAATGGGCTTCACGTACACCCCAAACAAAACAAAAGCCTTTTTGGAGGGTATTCAATCCCACAGTGGAATGAATACCCCGTTGAGAAAGAAACCGCGTGTGTATCGGTATATTGGATCTGTGCATTTGCTCTTAAAGCGACAGTAGCCTTATATTCCTGCTGTTTCTGTGCCAGAGAGCCACGCTTTTTCCCCCATCACATATTTTAGTAATCATCTTAAATGATCATCGAATGCTTAAACGCTCAAAATTCATCCTGCGAAATCCGTTTTGAAAATGGACGTTGTGTTACAATAAAAATTATACTTCAAACCTTTTTAGCGGCTCAATTTTTCTGATGGCAACTTCAAACTTGGAACACGACTTGGTTAGACGTGGCTTTTGATTTTCTAGCAATTTGAGAGTCCAAATTATTTAGTAAAATATGCATTTCGTATAAAATAAAAAAAAATTTGTTCAGTACATTTGCTTAACAGTAAACAAAGTTTTTAGACTTTTTTTATCAATATTTTGCTTTTGAAGCATTCATGAGTTTTAAGCATTTCAGTTCAGATCTGAGCTCTGATGGTTTTAACAGGTTAATGCTTGTTCTGTCTGAAAGCACGTCGTCTAGCGAGTGACCGTCTGAGAACGTCTCATCTGACGAGGAATCAGACTTTCCCTGATCACTGAGGTTACAGTTCATTGTGCTGTGAAACACACGCTAGCGTTCCAGCGCTCACTGTTGCACTTTCACATATAAAGAGACTTCATTTGTATGAATAACAGCTGCTTTTATTGCACAGGCCAGAGAGAAACCGAATGATAATAATTCATCAATTAAAATGTCCTGTCTGTGAATCACTGGAGCGTGATTACTGGAGCGTCTCTCTGAGAACTCGATTACACTGATGTTTAGTGATGATCCTCATTACAGTCACTCGGCGGGATGTTAAATCAGGATCCCGCGGGTCTTTAAAGTCTTCTCAGTTTGAGCAAATTTAAAGCCATAAAAAGTCTTGAATGGAATAAGAAAGATCTTAATGAACAGGAATCACAATGTGACTGATTTTTAAACTTCAAAAGATTCGGCCGGTGATTTAAAAGAAGCTAATGTGCATTTTAAAAATGTAAGCGATTGGAAAATTACATGAATATTTATAAGAAGATATATACATATACATACACACATCTTCTGCTCACCAAGGCTGCATTTGAATTAAAAATACAGTAAAAACAGCAATATTTCTGAATAATATTACAATGTAAAATAACTGTTTTCTATGTGAATATATAGTAAAATGTAATTTATTCCTGTGATCAAAGCTGAATTTTCAGCATCATTACTCCAGTCTTCAGTGTCACATGATCCTTCAGAAAGCATTTGCTTCTCAAGAAGCATTTATGATTATTATCTATGATGAAAACAATTGTGCTGATTCATTGTGACTGATGCATTTTTATTTTCCGGGATTCTTTGATGAATGGAATGTTTAAAAGAACAGCATTTATTTGAAATGGAATCTTTGTAACATTATAAATGTCTCTTACTGTCGCCTTTGATCAATTTAATGCATCCTTGCTGAATAAAAATATTAATATTAATTAATTAACATACTGGCCCTAAACTTTTGAACAATATTGTGTAGATATAAAACCATATTTTAAATAAAAATAATCACAGACTCATTCATTTTCTTAAAAGATTTAAAGGCTAAAATGTGACTTTTTCATCTTTTTGTTTTTGCCAGATCTGTTTAAATCATGTTTTTTAAAAGTTATTTCACAGTTTAGGTGTTAATTTAATTTGTGCATGTATTAAATAGGATTTTTAGATACCCAGTTAAACACTTTTGTGACGTTGTGTTTGTCTACTTTTCAGCCGGAGTTCTACCAGGTGTGTCACACCAAGAAGGACTACGAGGAGATCGGCCCGAGCATCTGCCGCCACAACCCTGTGTTCGGCGTCATGTCCTAAACCATCACACACACGCGCGCACATACACACTTATGGGATGGTAGGGTGCAGAAGCAAAAATAAGAAATACTTTTTCTATTGTTGGTCCCCTCAGAAGTAGACACGTGTCCGACGGTGAAAGACCCGACTGCTGGAAACATACGAACATATGTTTTTTTTTGTTGATTTTATCCCAGTGTAAGCAAACGAAACAGCTTCAGTCTTCAGTGAGTGTGTGACGGCGTGTAACTGAACTCAGATTGATGATGAAAACTGGACCGGCGTCATTATTGTCATTTAAGGGTGTAAAGAATCACATGTTGAACTATGTGTACGGCTCCATCTTGTCCTTTATTTTAATGTTTTATGACCCGCGACCCCCTTACCACATTAAAGCAAAGTGTTTCCCGCTCTACTTTGATACTTGCTTTCAATCTATCAAATTTGTGACTAAAAGAAAACTTTACAAAAAAATCCCATATACTGGATTTTCTGTCTGTCTCTCTCTTTCTTTCATGGCATTTTAGATACTCAACTGCTTTTACCTTCAGATGTCATTTATTCATGAGTGCAGACCAGTCATGTGAACATGATTGAGTGGAATGATGATTGTGCCAGTATTAGCAGAAGCTTGTTTTGATAAAGGCAGATGACACATGGGTGGGATTTATAAGTGTAATGGTGAAACATTCCAATAAAAGCTCATGGTTTCTAATGAACAGACTCACATGTGTGTTTTCAGCTCTATTTCTGACGTGACCTTCGGTTCAATAGGCTTAAAACGTCGTTCTCCTCTTAGTATCGAGTTTTACCGGAGCATCTCTCATGATTCTTAGGCCTACTGTAAACTACCATTCAAAAGTTTGGGGTTGGTAAGATTTTTGGTCACAGAGTCTTGAACATAAAGGAAGATATTTTGAAGAATGTTTGTAAACGAACAGTGGGGCACCATTGACTTCCAGTGTGGAAAATATACTATCCAGTCAATGGTGCCTCACAACTGTTCGGTTACAAACATTCTTCAAAATATCTTACTTCGTGTTCAGCAGAACAAAGAAATATATATGTACGGGTCTTGAATCAGCCTGAAGGGGCTGTATTTGCTATAACAACCGCCTCGCACTACATTATCCCGCTTATTACATGGCTACCTACTAAATAAATCAATAATTTGACACAAAATATTGATTTAAAAAGGAGTTTGTTGATTTAAAAACGATTGTATTGCTTCCGCTAAAGAAAATAGTCCGTTCCGTCTCTATGGTTAGAATCCTGCATCCATAGCAACGCTCTGTTTTTCATGGCAACGATGTGTTATACCAGAGACTATTTATTATGGACTTTGGTTATACTTAGCAGCGGTCTGATATCGAATAACACACCGCATTCTACATTTCAATTCAACCAAGCCATGTAATAAGGGTTTGGAACAACTTGAGGGTGAGTGTAAATGACAGTGGTTTCATTTTTGGGTCAACTAGCCCTTTAATAAGGTCTCACAAAAGTGTTATTTATTAATGGATTTTTTTTTTTTTTTTTTGAAATATTTTAGTTGGATGTTCGTCTAACATTTTTAAAATGTTAAGTATGTTCATGCCATATTGTAATTATGGTAATTTCGAGATGACAACACACGTCACGTGCTACTCTGAGCTGTTTAACTCTTTTCCATTTTAATACAATATAAATTCACTTAAAGACTGATAGATTTTTATGTTATCAGAAACATCATGTTAAATTATAATAAGCTGCTTCTCAGGCTTTCTTCATATCTAAAAGATCTAATTTAAATCGCGCTCAATCTGACTCTCGCGAGAAGTCGATATTCGTCATTTTAGCGATTAAAACCGGGCTGGATGTGTGTGTTTAAATGTGTCAAACCGAATCAAATCAGTCCTTTAACTTGCCTCACGAAAACAGATGAGTAGAGTTAAAACACGTAGAATGGCTGCTTAATTGAGTCTAATGAGCTTCATGTGTTTAGATGTGAATTTTTGACAGTTGGAGTTTGAACGGTCTTGGCTCATTTGAACATTCCGTCGATGTAATAACTGTGTATATGGGATCATTTTCCCGAGTTTTTTTGTTTTTATTTTTAGGAAAACCGTGTGTCGGTTCAATTAGTACACTAAAGTCAGAAAGTCAGAATTCAAATTGTCAGATTAAAACACGTGCTGATGTTATTTAAACCACAGTAACATAACAGACTCAGAATAAGATTAGAGATGAACTGTATGAGTTACGATGACTCAATTACTGCATGAGAGAGATGGAGAGAGAGAGATAGAGAGAGAGAGAGAGAGAGAGAGAGAGAGAGGGGGGAGGCGAGCACTGCTCTTTCAATTCATTCGCGTTCATGATGATGATCGAGGAGCTTCTGTCAGACAAACTCCAGATTCGATTCACGTTAATCGATCGCACCTTTGGATCTTCGTCTCTTTTCCTCGATGAATCAAACCGCCAGCGCTGGTCATCAGGTCAAATGTCAATCATCCGCCAAGAGCATCACAGTAAGTGTGTTTGAGTGTTTTTTCCAATGCACTGACAGTCAGGTTGTTTGGCGTCACACAACTAATCAAACACAGATGATCAATAATAATTGAGCTGATGGGATTAGCATGTAACACCGTTTTGTTTTGTTTTACTTTCTTTCTTTTTTTTACATACATGACGCACAAATGCATCAGATCAGATTTATCATAACGAATGCATGGAGTCAGTTGTAGCCTACATGATGGGATGCAGTTCTCCAATGCATTAGCAAAGGCAATGTACGAATGAATTCAATCCGAATTCAGATTCTGAAAGTTTTATTAATGAACTCTAAACTGTGCAATTCGAGGTTCCCAGTCACAGCGTTCAGGAGGGGAGAAAACAGACACCCTGGAAACATCACCCTTTTTATTGTTTAAGAATAATAGATAGATAGATGCTTTAATGCTTTAAAAGTATTGTTCATTTAGTTCATTTTAATTGCAACTTTAGAGTGTTTCTGATCATTTTATTCTTGGATTGGCTATAGAATATCATGAACTTTCCCAATCCTAAACTAAGTTTTCTTCTCTAAATGGTCTGAAAAGTCTTGATGTTGTTTTGGGGCTCGTTTTCATGCTTTAATATTCAAAAAAACACATTTCCCCCAATATTCTCCATTGTTGCGGCTCCTCTCTTCCCAGTCTGTCAGTAGTAAAAATGCTCTGTTTAGTTCCTGTCTCTATGAAGCCCCGCCTTCTGAAAAGCACACTGTGCTCTGATTGGTCGGCTATAGCAGTGTTGTGATTGGTCAAGTGATTTAAGCGTGTCAAATTAAACTAATTTAGTTGAACTTAACAATAAACGTCAATAATTAAATCTCTTTATTTAGACTTAGATCGTACCCTGCTATGTATGTGATCTTTTTTTTATTGTGTAACATTATCTGAGAGATGTGTTTGTCAGCGCTGACGGTGTTGCCAGTCATGAGATTAACGAGGAATAATCGGGCTGATTTAATTCAATTTTTAATGTTATTTTGTTTATTTTTGCATTACATTACCACCCATTATCGTCAATCCAGTCATTGCACTCAAACACGGAGGATTTTTTTTCAAACCAGACATTTTTAAATAATCATCTATGGGCTAAAATTATTTAAACAACTTCAATTCCATTTTAATTATTGATTATTGCATCGGAAAGTGCGTGCATGAAATATAACATAACATACATAAATTACATGCCCCCCAAACCTTTAATCTAAGCCCCCACAATAGTTGTGATTTAATATTTTAATATTTGTCTAGTTCTAATGCTCTTTAATGTCGTAATATTATGATACCTTTTTTTTGTTTGTTTCACAATACTCAGTTGATGATTGTAAACTGAGGTTGGTGTCTTTAGAAGAAGTATGTGCTGAATTGTACACAAATAAGTCACAGCCATTGATACAGGCATGTAATGTTGCTGGCCTTTTATGTCTAGGAGATTGTAAGTCTGTGTGCAGGTAATTGTTGGTAGGAAGTCATAAACCGATCCTGCTTGTGTGTGTGTGTGTGTGTGTGTGTGTCGGTTCCTCTTACAGCAGTGCTGGAAATGAGAGGTCGACCAGTAACACAGCCCTCATCACTCTGTGTCCATCATCTCAAACGCACATTATATACATTCACACAATGCAATTAGTATGGCACTAGTGTGTGTGTGTGTGTGTGCTCATATTTCTTCAGAGAGGTTATCAGATATGCTTATAACAGGAGACTCCGGTTACACACTCACACAGAGTCATAGAAAGCATTGCAGTATCACACTGAAGCGTTTATCTGTCATGACACACACACACACACACACACACACACACACACACACACACACGTGTAATTAGCTGAGAGAGCGACAGCATCTGATAACTGAATGTCAGAGTCGAGAACATCGGACAAATAAGATAAAGAGAAGGAAAGTGGCATTAGAGGAACTGAAAGGACTAAAAGAAACATGGTTGTTTTGTGGTGAAGAGAAGATGATGATGATGTTCAGAACACTAATATCATCTGCTTCTGCTCTGAGTTCAGTGTGTGTGACATTCCCAAAAATATCAAAATACCATTTTTTGTAGTGACTTATATACATTATTACATTGAAGTCATTAAATTCTGTTCCGAATACTCCCAGTGAAAATTTGGATAATGTTTCAAAAGTGACTATAGCCGCGTTTCCATTAAATTGCGCGAATTGAAAATACGCCCAATGGAAACACGTCAATTTCGCAAAAACTTCCATTTATCGCAAAAAAGTTTTTCCGCTCGCACGAGGTGTTTTTTTCAGGCAATTCGAAAAAGAAATATTTCGCAAAACTGCAATGGAAACAGTTTTTGCGCATTTACAGGTCACCTGACGTAGATGACGCGGTGTGTTTGGACAGAATACGAGACAGAGTTCTTTATTAAATTCATAAAAGACAAAAGAATTACAGCAATACTGGATTCTAAACCTCAAAGAAATGCCATAATCAAGACCTCAAAGCAGAAATGAGGGAGAAACACCCAGAAACACCTCATATGTGCCGCTCACAAGTATAATAAGGGTCGTTCCTTACCATTAATGCTTTGAAAACACACATACGTCTCCTTTGATTAATAATAATGGATAGTGAAGTTGCTGGGATATAGTACATAAACCTACCAACGTCCGTTGCCGTGGTTTTTGGAATGATTTTACTGATCGCGAGAGGAAAAATAAAGTTTTAGTCGCATAACATCAGTTAATGGAAACGCCGTCATTTCGCAATAGTTTTTTGTCGACATTTAGAAAAAAATCGTAAAAGTTTTGCGCAAATATGTAATGGAAAGTTGGAAACGCGCCTAGTCACACCCTGTGTAGTATTTTTGATCACATGATGTGTCAGAAATGGAGTATTTTTTGTAGTATGTTTGTAGTAAATATAGTATTTTTAGTGGCCAAAAGTGATGTCTGGTGGGGATATTGTTTTTCATGACCTTACAATTTCGATTCATTAAACCATCAAAATATGTGGAAAATATCTTCTTTTTTTATGAGTGAACAAAACACTTGGTAAACTTGGTTAACGTATTTATTTGACAAAAAAGACAAACTACAGATACAGGTTTTATATTGGTATGCAAAAACAAATGCATAGGAAAACAAGAAGCTCACAGGAAAAATAAACTTTGACTACAACATAATTAGTTATTAATATTTCGTTGGTTCTCACTTGTTCATAATTTCTTTGTATGACAGCCTTGATAAAAAACTATGTCGGCCCAATTTGTCATGTTTCATTGCGTTATCATCACTAATAAAACAAATGAGTCCAAGCACAACTACACAATATGCTTACAAAAGGTATTTTCTACTCTTGAATTAATTGAGTGTTCACTCATTCTGAAGGTGAATTTTGTTCAGTGAAATAACACCTTTACTGCACAAACATTGAGTCATTTTATTTAGCAGCTGATTTGTGTCCAGGATGGTGTCCAAGATGTCCAAGATGATTTCAACTGTATAAAACTGTACCCAGTATGTATTCATATGTTTGACCTTGTCCATCACAGCCTGGCTTCGTTCCAAGTATAAATGATTCATAACCTTTACCTTTCTGGCCCTTACAGCCGCTGTGTCGAGTGTTGATTAACAATTTTGCTTTGCAAACACTGGAATGATGGTTTCCCGTTATTGGTTTTAAGGCATGTAAAAGAGGAATTAAGGATGATTCAATTGCTTGTAGATGATGTTGGTGGGCGGCAGCTCGCTAATGCGCCGCATAACTCCACACGCACCCACGCAACACATGCAGGAACATGCAAACACACAGCGTTTGTGTATTCCAATGTAAATTCAGGCCCACTTTATATTAAGTGGCTTTAAGTAGTATGTACTAACATTGAAAAATAAGTGCAGTGTACTTATTGTGTTCATGTTGTATTGTAAAGCACTTTAGCTGCTATTGAGGTGTGATACAGGTAAGGTTAGGGACAGGTGTGTGTGGTGTTGGTCGGTTTAAGGATGGGTTAAGGTGTAAGGGAAGGGTCAACAGTGTAATTATTAATGTAATTACATAAGTTAATTACAGCTGTAATTACATGCAGGTATTTTTAAAATATAAGTACAATGTAAAAACATGTAGGCTATGTAGAAGAATTTACGGTCCCACTTTATATTAAGTGGCTTTAAATACTATGTACTTTAATTTTATACAATGGACTTATTGTGTACACATTATTATCAATTTCAAATTATTAATTTCAATTTAAGTACATAGTATTTAAAGCCACTTAATATAAAGTGGGACCGTAAATTCTTCTTTCTTTTGATGTTGACGTGGTGTCCATGTGAAAGATGTTTGCCCTAGGCTGTCAACAGTAAACCAGGACCACAGCCTAGTATTTTGTATGTTTGTTGTTTAACATACTGTTTATTAAAACCAAATTACTTTAAAGTCTCCATCAGGTTTGTGTAATTTTTAAAGAGGACATATTATGGCCTTTTTTAAAGTCTTGATGGTGTTTTCTGGGCTCTACTAGAACAGGTTTTCCTGCTTGAATGTTGATTATTTTCCCCATGTTCTCAGTTGTTGCAGCTCCTCTCTTCCCAGTCTGTCAGTAACGCTCTGGGGTGTGTTTCCCGTACAAGGCCCTAACTCACTGGTTCACTACCATGGTACGATAGCCTGGAAATCCAGACGTAAATCTGAAAGATTAATGGTCTGGCATCAACTAATGAAAATCGGCCAGCTCGAGGGGCGGCACCAAGCATGCGTTTGAAAATCTCAATGCACGCAATTGGATAACACTACAACCAATCACAACAAGCCCCATACGCTTAGCTACCAGCGGAGCTAACTGGTAGATTAGACTCTTGCCGTATCCGGTCGGCAAAAACGCCGTTCTTGCAAAGGAACGATTCGAGCGGCGTCTTCTGTTCCTCTTTTAGAGAAAAAGCCAAGTCTAACTCGTTCACTGTAGCGGCCAAAGCCGTTTCAAACAACTGGTGTTCATCCATAGCCATCTTGCAATGTTTACTAATGACTTCGACGTCACAGCGCTGTCGTCATCTGTTTAGCTCGCCTCTGGCCCGCCTATATCAGATAACCCGATGTGATTGGTGCAGCTCGGATACAAGGGCATATTTAATGAGCATCATTACTCGACGCCAGAGTAACTCGCTGAGCAAATTCAACTTGTGCTCTCGCGAGAACTCAGGATTTCCAGGGTAATGGTACAATGCATCGTTGAAGAAATCAACTAGCTAGTCACGACTGTTTCCCGAAACCGTATTGTCGCAAAGTGGTAGTTAAACGTTGGTTAATGATGTCACTCAGGTGCTGGAGTAAAAACTTATTTTAATGAATCTGTTTGAAATCGAATTCTTGCTAGATGTTTTGCTATAATAAGTTACGGACATGGCATCTGAGGACTATTTTGCTTTATTTCCAGATTCATTCATAGACTCGTTCTTACGTACGTTTGCACATGCGCTCTCTTCAAAAACAACGCTTTAAATCTCTTGACAAACTAAAAGACGTAAATAACATTTGTATGTATTCTAAATAAAATATATAGATTGTACTAAATGTCAGCTTGCTTATTTTGCTCAAGATCAGGATTTGAGTACACATGTCATGCAAACAAGAACCTCTGCCTCTAACCACAGATCGAAAGCTGTCGTTCCAACTACACAACTTTGCGATGCTGTTTGCGAATATTCATTAGAACGATGGTTTCGGGAAACTTGGACAACCATGGACGAAACTTACGACCATAGTTGGCTAACGATGCTTTCGGGAACTGCACCTCTGTTTAGTTCCTGTCTCTATGAAGCCCCTCCTTCTGAAAAGCACACTGTGCTCTGATTGGTCGGCTGGACCATTGTGTTGTGATTGGTCGAGCGCTTCGAGTGTGTTTGGAAATGTCCCGCCCCTTACCATATCCGCCAGTTTCAACACACTGGTTGCATCCGAAACTGCATACTTCCCTACTATATAGTAGGGAAAAAACAGTAGGCGAGCGAATAAGTATGTCCGGATTCTTAGAAAAAGTAGGCGAGAATTACCTCGGTGACAAACTAATTCTCGCGAGATACTTAATGCGTGTACTTATAATGCGTTTGAATATGCCTACTTACCTACTATATAGTTGGAGAAAACTATATGAAAGGTATATGAAAGGAGTAGTATGTCCAAAACATCAGTATTCATAAAAGAGTAGGCGAGGAGTTCCCGGATGATCTACTGCTTCCGCACAGATTCTGAAGAGCTCGTAGATCGATCCTTTTCTATCCCAGGAGGCCACGGGAGAGGATACGTCATAACCGAACATCGCGGAGATCAGCGCTTTCAAATGTGAGTAAACACGGTTCCTTGTGTTAAAATCTCATGTGTTCAAGGTGTAAAGACGTTAGAAAGTATATAGTATAGTTGTGTGATTTTTCTGTAAAAACACGTTTTATTATGTATAACTAACAGGGGAGCTTATTTTAAATGTCTATCTGACAGGAAAATATTCTATACGTATTGCAGATGAGCACATCACAACATTAAATAGACATCTGAGTGATGAATGTGTGCTATTATGTAGAATTCACTGTTGGATAAATGTATAAAGTAATCTATAAAGTAACCAAACATAAGTTATCTATTTTATTTGTCCACTAGTAGGCTACTGTTGATAAATTGAGGAACATTTATGTTGGATAAAGAGTGAGCTAACACATCAGCAATAACCTCAACATGTAAATGTAGTGTTGAGAACATAATCACAGAGGTAACGTGAATCTTGTCTGGATGTTACAGGGACAGATGAACACGTGTGTGTTTATCCGGTGGAGAGTGGCCGATGAAGGCTTTGAGTGAGTATACTACACAAATGAAATCTATTTAAATCTTAAGTTGTAGAGCTATTACTGCACTTTTCTGATTCTTGATATCTGTGCATTTGCTGCAGAGCTTTTGTGGAGGACCAGGATCCCTCATTTGTGGAAACCTGAAATAAAAATATAAAGTAAAATAATTTTGTTACTTTCTAATACAGAAATCAAATGATATTGTGCTGTTAAAATGACTGCTTTTGTATTACGTTTGTCCATTTTTGTAGGATCTGAAATCTCTGCAGGCTGGTGTGAGCACTGAGGATGAGGAGCCCAGATCTCAATCCTGGAGACGGTGCCATGGATGAGACCCTCCATCACTCCACCTGTCCTTATGAGACCCTCCATCACTCCACCTGTCCTTATGAGACCCTCCATCACTCCACCTGTCCTTATGAGACCCTCCATCACTCCACCTGTCCTTATGAGACCCTCCATCACTCCACCTGTCCTTATGAGACCCTCCACCTGTCCTTATGAGACCCTCCATCACTCCACCTGTCCTTATGAGACCCTCCACCTGTCCTTATGAGACCCTCCATCACTCCACCTGTCCTTATGAGACCCTCCATCACTCCACCTGTCCTTATGAGACCCTCCACCTGTCCTTATGAGACCCTCCATCACTCCACCTGTCCTTATGAGACCCTCCATCACTCCACCGGCCCTTGTTGCCTCAGATTGTGAAGCGCAGCACGCAACATCAGTGTTATAGTGTTGACTTGTGTATATATATTTATTTATTGTGATGGTCAATCTTTTACTCATTTATTCATGCTTCTTATTGTTGTCAGTAAATACAATATAATGAATTTCATTAATTAATGCATTTGGCTAATTCATAGCTTGACTGAAAATTGAGATGTGTTCACTGCATTTATCTAGTAGTGTGTATTCATGCATTGCTACGGCATATGACAAAACAAATGACATTTTGCTTGTTTTACTAAAAATATATAATTTGCAGTAAAAAAAAAAAAAGTAATATAATTAAGTATTGGTCAGCGTTTATCATTATTATAGTGCATAAGTGTTTGGGTGGGCTAGCAATGCAATTCATTTTTGGGGTAATTTACATTTTTAAGGAGTGATGCTTGAATTTTCCCAGAATAAAATCAAGTTTTCTCCAAAGGCGAGATCTTCGCACAGATGCCCGTCTCCTTTCTGCAGACATTACAAACGCTGAGGAAAACTGTTCTAGGTAGGGCTGTCGAGTTACTGATGTCAGTGCACCTGTCACTCATATCATTTTGTTACTGCAGAACTTATAGTTGCATAGAGATCAGGGAAAGATACCATGATTGTGTCTTTCAACAATGAACAATCATAATGACAACAAAACAGAAAACATATATGTCATAATGTTATATACACGGGAAAAAAGCACAATGACAAGGTTAAATACCTTTGAATAATTCATCATAATACATAAAGAAAACGCATTTTTTGTTTGCTATTTATAAGCCTGAGGGATAAAACGAGGGTTAAATTCAACAAGAAAAAGGAAAACAATGGAGATTTAAGCGACTTTAGCTTTTGTGGGTGAACATTTTTGCATATAAAATTAAGAAATTAACAACATATTCAAGAGATGACGATTTGGGGGTTTCGTAGCCTAATAAAAATAATATCTTTAAGGATAAAATTGTGGGTTAAAAATATAAGGACTTAAATCAACCCATAATTTATTGGTTATACTACAATCACAAAATAAATGGGCAGCTGTTTCTTCACCAAGACCACAATAAGCAAGTTTCATCAGTAGATATTTACAGATAGATGAGGTAAACCTGTCGGTCATATCTTTTAAGCTGTTGCGCTTGTGATAACGTCGTACGTCACATGATAACGTCAACATGGCGGATGATGTACGGATTGCATTCATACTTCATACGAGATCAGGCTATATAGCTCCTAACTCTTTTAGACCTCGTTAAGTAAGTATTTATTGGAATTAAGTACTTAGTGAGTGTGTGGTTTCGGACGAGGCCACTACTAACTAACTCAACCAGGCCCCGCCCCTTTATTCTGCGTATGAATTATTTAAATGAGGAATATTGTGAAGAAAACTCAAAACTTCAATGGGGGTGTTTCATCGAGTTCAGAAAGACACTGATGTAGAGAATATCTCCCGCTGGAGGGACTTTCAGAGCTTTTTAATGCTCAAACAGCAACATCACACACGAAATGACCATGGAAGAAAGCATAATAGGAGCCCTTTAACACTCTGTTCGACCCATAGCCTATTTTTGTACTGTTTATTATCTCCTCAACTTCATCTTTCGCCTGTTTCTTAGCAGCAGAGTTAAGTGGCTTTCTTCCCACACATTTTCCCACAGTTGTAATGGAACTAATGGCTCTTCATATTTGAAGTCACACACAGATTCTCTGTAATTGGTCGCCATAAAGTGGCACATTGCAGCACTTGTCCCTGATTTAGAAGGTCTCGATTTGCACTGTTTGGTTCTTATAGATGTTAAAGCCTTTGTGCTGATTCAGAATGTGAGGGAATCTCTTTTATTCATCAGTTTATCGTCTGAGGCACCAGAAGAAGTAATTCTGTATTTGACTGCACTGACTATCAGATGAGAATTGAGCTGAATAATTGCAGTCTTTTTAGACTATTTGAATTTGTCTCATATTTGAAGTTGCTGCTTTTAAACACTCTTGTATAAAGCGCTATAGAGATAAAGGTGATTTGACTGACTTTAATCTAGAACTCTTGTAATTTACTGCTGCATGTTGTCAGTGTTGAGTGTAATGCATTATTAATTACTGTAATTTCATTACTTTTCCCTTAAAAAAAGTAAAGGATTACTCTTAATTGTTCTGTAATTTAATTAAACACTGAACAGTTCTTTATAACACAATAGTGGATTTAACATCAAAATCTAACATCTAATGTAAATATACAGTACCAGTCAAAAGTTTGGAAACACTACTATTTTTAATGCTTTTGAAAGAAGTCTCTTAAGCTCATCAAGCCTGCAGTTAAAAAAAAAAAAAAAAAAAAAAAACAGTAATATTATGAAATATTATTACAATTTAAAATAATGGTTCTCTTTTTTAATATACTTTAAAATGTAATTTATTTTTGTGATGCAAAGCTGAATTTTCATCAGCAAGTACTCCAGTCTTTGGTGTCTTATGATCCTTCAGAAATCAACTTTTGACTGGTACTGTATATGTTTTTAATGTTACCTTCTCCCTTTAAATACGTTGCTCAGTTCAAGAATAATTTATGCAATTTATATTATTTATTTGAAAGGATTAAAAGAGCAGTTTCATGTCTATCCTTGTAATGTTCAACTGGTCGAGGTCGATATTGGATTTAGTAGTAAGTAATGCAATACTTTTTAGAGAGAGGGAGTGATTAGTGTAGTAGTATACTGGGGGTTTTAATGACCCTACAAGTTCGACTGAGGAAAATATAATAAAAAAATATAAAATATGAGGGAAGCACAAAACATTAAATTTGGTTTAGGTATTTATTTGACAAAATTATTTGGCAAAAAAAGTCAATATACAGCCACAGGTTTTATTTTACTATGCCAAAAAAAATGTTAAATAAATAATAGAAAACAAAAAGCTCAGAGGAAAAAGTAAACAGTGACTACAACATAATAAATTATTTATATTCTATTGGTTCTCTCTTGTTTTTGCATGCGTTCATAATTTCTTTGTATGACAGCCTAGATAAAAATGTCACGATTTGTCATGTTTCATTGTGTTATCATCACAAATAAAACAATCGACTCCAAACACAACTATGCAATATGCTGACAAAATGTGTGAAGATGTCAGGTTTCCTACAGGCCGGACATCACTTTTGCCCACAGCTGCACACAACACTTCTATCAAATTGATGCGATTAAGCTCATAATCGTATAACCATAATGGTGGTAAAATATGTGGCAGATGCTGATTTCACTTTTCACATCACTCATGGCCACTGTAGATGCACTGACTGCCTGAACTGCTCATTCCTGACCACTAGAGGGCAGTGCAACATGGCAGCCTGCATGAACTTCACTCAATCAATACCTAAAAATAAAGAAAACACTGAAGTCAGTCGTTTATTTTCAGATGTGGAGAAGTTATGGATTATTCCTGCTCTTCAGAATGTATAATATACTGCATAAAATATTAAACAGTGCTTTAAAGATGTGAAACATATCAGTTTTATCACAATATCACAGTATAGTGATCTCTTTATTCCGATTGTCCTTAAAAAAAAAAAAAATTTTATAAAAATAAAGGTTTTTATTGCCATTGATGGTTCCATGGAACCACAAAAGGTCCGTTATAGTGGAAAATGATCATTAAAATGTTCTTCAAACTAAGAAAAAAATGGTTCTTATAAGAACTGATCACTGAAAGGTTCTTCTATGGCATCGTTTTGAAAAAAACTTTATTTTTAAGAGTACACTGCAAATAAATTATTTTCTTACTCAGTATTTGTGTCTTGTTTTCCAGAACAAATATCTGAACACTCTTAAATCAAGATACACTGACGACGAATCTCTTGAACGATTCAATGACAAATACATTTGTTTACAGTCACTTGTCGCCACCTACTGGTGTAACGATGTAATGATACAATCATTATCTGATTACTTTCAAAAGATGATTTACTCTATTTTGATCATTACTGTAGACATCAGTGTTTATATCATATGACATATTTTACCACTATTATGGATGCTACGATTATGAGCTTAATCGCATCAATTTGATAGAAGTATTGTGTGCAGCTGTGGCCAAAAGTTATGTCCGAAAAAACTAACATCTTCACACTGTTAAATCACACACTTATATTAAATAAAAATCTGTTAAAGATTTTGTAGCTGTAGCTGTAGTTAGTTAGCTTTTTTGCCAAATAATTTTGTCAGATAAATACCTTAAAGGGGTGGTTGATTATGATTTCACTGTTCTAACTTTAGTTAGTGTGTAATGTTGCTGTTTGAGCATAAACAACATCTGCAAAGTTACAACGCTCAAAGTTCAGAGCAAAGGGAGATATTTGCTTTTAAAGAAATTGCTTTTTAAGGACTACAACAAACGGCTGGTAGAGACTACACCACATTCCTCCCGGGTTAGTGACATCACCAACCCTAGAATTTACATAAACCCTGCTCCCGGAACACGATGATTATCAAGACAGAATATGCTAATCAATGACTAGAAGATAACTACACATAAGCTTCATAAACTCATCAACTAACCATTCAGAAATGTCCTGTTGCTTCTACATGTTGTCACTTCTTCTTGAGTCTCTCCATCATTGTCTGACTCCGGTTTGAACATAAAAGGCTAAAAGTTTTTGAAATGTTCAGTGCATGTGTGTGTGAGGTAAAAGGACACGAGCTGTTGAAGCTCCGCCCCCTGTGCCGGGAGCAGCAGCTCATTTGCATTTAAAGGGACAGACACAAAACGGTGTGTTTTTGCTCACCCTCAAAAATTGACAATTTTAACATGCTATATAAAAATATCTGTGTGTGAGGTAAAAGGACACAAGCTGTTGAAGCTCCGCCCCCTGTGCCGGGAGCAGCAGCTCATTTGCATTTAAAGGGACAGACACAAAAACGGTGTGTTTTTGCTCACCCTCAAAAATTGACAATTTTAACATGCTATATAAAAATATCTGTGTGTGAGGTAAAAGGACACAAGCTGTTGAAGCTCCGCCCCCTGTGCCGGGAGCAGCAGCTCATTTGCATTTAAAGGGACAGACACAAAACGGTGTGTTTTTGCTCACCCTCAAAAATTGACAATTTTAACATGCTATATAAAAATATCTGTGTGTGAGGTAAAAGGACACAAGCTGTTGAAGCTCCGCCCCCTGTGCCGGGAGCAGCAGCTCATTTGCATTTAAAGGGACAGACACAAAACGGTGTGTTTTTGCTCACCCTCAAAAAGTGACAATTTTAACATGCTATATAAAAATATCTGTGGGGTATTTAGAGCTAAAACTTCACATACACACTCTGGGGACATCAGAGACTTATTTTACATCTTGTGAAAAGGGCATTATACCCCCCCTTTAAATAAGTAATATTTTCCTCATATTTTGATGGTCTAATTGAGCAAATATCCCTCCTGGACATCACTTTTGGCCCCTACTGTATCTGGTTTATATAAAACAAACTATTTTCAAACAAAGAGAATTTGGTGTGTAATTCAAACACGCTGTGTTTCTCTCTGCTTTGAGCGCGGCGAGAACGAGACCGAGTGATCATTCATCAATGGCAAGTCATTCAAAACCAAAGTGCTGTTTCATCCCACTTTTGGTCTTTCTCACATAAATCAGAACAGCTGTACTCACACCCTAATTAAATGTAGTTGCAGCCTAATTAAATTTAGTCACAACCACAGGAAAAATGCTCTGATATTGTTGATCAGATTATGTGTCAATTTTAAAGCTGTAATCCTCAATTAACAGAGTGTCAGTAAAGGTCGCCGGGGTCAGAGGGCAGAAGACTTGGAGGACTTTATTAATAGTGCTGAATCCAGCACGTACTTGTGTAATTATCACTCTGACCCGGAATAATTAGCAGACACTCCCGTGAGAGAGAGAGCGCTGTCTCAGCTTAATGAGTGTAAAGCCACCGTCACACACACACACACCAGATGAAACCAGGACACACAGCTGAGCTCTCCATCCAGCTTTTTTTTTTGACCGATCCAGTGAGCTTTAGTTCTGGTTAGTCGAGTAGTTGGTCAGGCGAGTCAGTGGTCAAACCCAATCGGTTTCGTTGTTCAATGAAAGAATCTTTAAAGTTCTACTCACAAATAAGTCAAAGTCAAAAATGTAATTTTTCTAAATTTGTTTTAGTTTGCGTGCATGTCTGCATATGACCAAATAAAATGTTCATATTTTATATATATATATGATACAGTTTGTATAATTTACCAGTAATTTCCAATTTATCCCCGTAAATTCTCGTTAAGTTTCCAATTTGTAATATATCTAAAGTTCCCATCTTAACTTCCAATGGAAAGTTTCTGGATAATTTTTTGCCCAAATTCTGTCAAATTTGAATTGACATTTGTGATTGTCTCATTTGTAAGAATTGATATGATTTGGGCTAAAACTGTTGATTATTGGTGTTGTTTAAAGGAGAAGGTCAGTCTCTTGGACAAAGACTAAAGGCGAGGGGGTTTAAGTGGGAACGTAATTGCAACGTGAGTAAAACATGCTGCAACAAACACCAAGATTCAGTCCATAACTGCAGTTTGATCACTGTAAATAATGAGTAAAACACTTCAGATTGGATTTTAAATTGTCAGTCAAGTGTGTTGCAGATATGTCCACGAACACATCATAAAGTGATTATGTAAAACCGTTAGTTCGAGGGTGATGGGAGGAATTTAAGACCGATCAAAGTCAAGTCAACCTTTACTTTTATAGCTCATTTAAAAACAACAGAAGTTGACCCAAAGTGCTTTACAGATCAAGCAAGAATTAATAAACACATTCAACATCAGCTTCTAAAACCCAGTTCAGGATCTATTCAAAAGCCAAATAAAACAGATATGTTTTTAAAGAAGACCTCAAAATGGCTAGAGATGAAGATGACCTCGCATGGAGAGGAAGACTATTCCATAATTTCGGACCCTTCCCCGAAAGGTCACCCTTAGATTTATAACGGCAACGAGGAACCGTCAATAGCAGTCGGTCTGAAGACCTGATGCTCCAGTTGGAGAGTAAGGGTGTAAAACGTCAATGTGACCCTGGACCACAAAACCACATGGGTCAATTTTTTGAAATTGAGATTTATACATCATCTGAACGCTGAATAAATAAGCTTTCCATTGATAGGACAATATTTGGCCGAGATACAACTATATGAAAATCTAGAATCTGAGGGTGCAAAAAAATTTAAATGTTGAGAAAATCTCCTAGGGGTCATATAATGGTACATGCACTTTTACAAGTTGATTGTACTGAAATGTGTGTTGGCAGTGCCTGTACACAACCATCATATAATGATGAAAATCCATCCTGTGTTTTTTTAAAAATCTTCTTATATGTTTTCCCCTCTCAAATCAAGCCGTTCGATTTTGTGACGTCACACGGTCGGACGCCCCTCCCACGATTGTTGATTGACAGCAGCGTTTCAACACAGACCCGCCCTCGCTCGTGAGCGAGCTGTCAATCATAGTCCGCGCGTCATTGTTGATACACTGGAGCACTGTCTATGAGCAGAATGGCTCTAAGCGATTGTGGTGTGCTTGGGTGTAATAAGGAACACAGTCATTTTGATGTTCCTAAATCCGAACCGCTGAAGACGCAGTGGCTGAGTTTTATTTTTGAAGGGAATATTCCCCACGATCAACGTCAATGCTTTCATGTTTGCGCGAATCATTTCACACACCAGACTGCTTTACAAACGAGGGTCAGTATAAAGCTGGTTTTGCTAAGAAGCTGCTCCTGAAAAAACGATCAGTACCAACTATTCGTGTTCCTGCTGCACCTCCAGAAGAAGAAGTGAGTGTAAAGTTTTATTAACCTTTATATTAATCTTTGCAAATCGCTTGCTGCACGCTTCACGATGAATGCGGCTGTTTACACTCAGGTACATTACGGCATGTTTTCTATGTACGACGTTCTCAATATAATTCATAATCCCACGTTTATAATGAACAAAGCGTTATGGCTATTGTGTTACAGTGTCCGCACAGAACAGGGGGGCAGGGTGAGCAAAGCTCATTATCATTTAAAGACACATGCACTGAAACGGCGTGCTGAAAACAGAGCTGTTTTTGACCAGGTAAAATGAGTGTTTTCTTACAATACTAATGAGAATTTTTAATTAAAGTATATTACAAACTTTTAATTTAGACCCTAAAGAATCATATTAGCTTGTACAAAAATTGCATTATATGACCCCTTTAAAGTTGTTCATTAATGTTCACGATTGTGCTGCATTCACTCACAAAAATAAGTGTTTTATATATTTACGGTAGGATATTAACAAAATATCTTCATGGAACATGATCTTTACTTAATATCCTAATGATTTTTGGCATAAAAGAAAAATGGATAATTTTGAGCCATACAATGTATTGTTGGATATTACCACAGATATACCCGTGCGACTCGAGACTGGTGACGTGATCCAGGGTCACTAATATGTTTGTGTGCGAGACCAAATAGTGCCTTGTAAACAAAAGTCAACATTTTAAAACCCACCCTGAAGTTCGCCGGCAGCCAGTGAAGAGATACCAAAACTGGGGAAATATGATCCCATTTTTCTTAATCCTGTTAACAGCCTGGCTGGAGCTGGACGAGCTGTAGACGCCTAGACGGGATAATGCAGTTTAGGGCAGAACACTATACAATGATTTTCAATAGTCTAACCTATAAATAATAAATGAGTGCATCACAATTTCCAAGTCAGTATGGGAAAGGAGAAGTTTTATTTTAGCAATTGATCTCAGATGGTGAAACTACTCTCTTGGACAAGTGTGTCGTATGGACTGAATGTACAATATGTCCATATTATACACACACACACACACACACACACACACAAGCCGGTGAAATCAGGTCAGAAAGAGATTCTCTCTCTCATTCTTGAACACCTCGCACAAGGTTGTCATCACCTTGACTAAATCTGGAGCTCATGAATACAGAGGCGATAGATCACAGAGCTTTGTGTTCTCAGGATGTTTGGAGAATCTGGAAAACCTTTGAAATGACACATAAATACTGCAACGTTAAGTTTACCCGACAGATAACATGAAGTCCCGTACTGGTGAGCTGTGAGTGAGACAGGGTCTGATTCTCTTCCTTAAGCCCTCTTCGCACTGGATTAGTATTATCTGGGGACCTCGTGTGATTTAGAAATTACCCAACATCTAAACTTTGTGTTTACTCGAATTTACTGACTTATCTCCCGGATATGATGTCAATAGGCTATTGCTTGGAAATGTCTTGTCGTTATTATAGGTCTAGCTGTGTGAAGAAGACTGTTCTTTACCACATGTCATCCATCTCCATCTAATCACTCTTTTTGTTTCGATCTTCTGATGATTTTCAGCTTTCTCTTTCTGCAAATTGTATAGTTGTATGGTGTATAGCGATATGATCCAGCACCCAAAATACTATCCACTAGCCTCCATTCTTCACGAAAGATGGATAATAAAGCGCACAGGAAAGAAAAACCTTGAAAAAATTATGTACGACCCCGCCAAATCACAGAGATGCCGATTCGCACGGGACTAATATTATCACGGGACCTCGGTGTTTGGCGAAATACGGTAGGTCATTTGCGGGGGAATTTTTACCTTAGGGAGTTCTTCTCTATATCAGTGTGAGTGTTTCTGAACTCCCTGAAACGCCTCCGTTGTAGTCTTGAGTTTCTTCCCGGAACGAACACGTCACAATATTCCTCATTTAAATAATTAATGCGCAGAATAAAGGGGCGGGGCCTGGTTGAGTTAGTTAGTAGTGTGTTAAACTGGTGGTTATGGTAAGGGGCGGGACATTTCCCAAACACACTTGAAGCGCTCGACCAATCACAACACACTGCTCCAGCCGACCAATCAGAGCACAGTGTGCTTTTCAGAAGGAGGGGCTTCATAGAGACAGGAAGTAAACAGAGCGTTACTGACAGACTGTGAAGAGAGGAGCCGCAACAATGGAGAATATGAGGAGAATAATCAACATTCAAGCAGGAAAACCTGTTCTAGAGCTCAAAAACACAATCAAGACTTGCAAAGCTAACACAGCATAACCGTACTGCACTTGAATAACAACTTCAATTAAACAACTTTCATACTGTATTGAGAGTATAAACGTATATCATTACTCAATACATTACACTGCTTTTAAAAACTACAACATTCAGATCCACCCACAGACATCAGCTGTTTGTTTGTTCTGTTATTATTTATTCATTTCCACAAACGGTTCTGTTCTTTGTGAACCGACAACATGTCAATCAAATCACCTTTATTTATAGCTACTAGCTCGATACTCAAAGCAGCTTCACAGTGAAAAACAGGAAAATAATGATCATTGATGCACAGAATTCAGTTCTGCTGTAAAGCAGCTCTAAACAAACAATAGTGTCATTATTCAGTGAAGTCAGTTCAGTGTTGATTTCATTCAGTTTGTTTCAATAACATGTCACAGATGCATCCTTCAGTGATTCAAGCCATTTATTTGTGATCATTTAATCAATGATGTGATCTCAACTGTTGTTTCCATATATGAAAGTCAATGCAGGTAATTTTGATTTAATTTTTTTATAACAACTTCCTGCTCCTGTTGTAATCCTGCTTCTTGGCCGGCATGTTTAATCCTCGAACGCTGCTGTCGTCGGGCTCCTATAAAAACCCTTTTTCCCAGTAAATCTCTTAAAGGGATAGTTCACCCGAAGTTGAAAATTCTGTCAGATATTACTCTCCCTCATATCGTTCCCAACATGCAAGACTTTCGTTCGTCTACGGAACACAAATTAAGATATTTTTGATTAAATCTGAGAGCTTTCTGTCCCTCCATTGACAGCTACGCAACTACTTGATAGTTATTACTCATAGTAACTGTGAGGAGTGAGATCTGGTTAGTTCCTAATGTTAAAGTGTTGCCTATAGGATCTGGATTTTTTTTTGTCTGTAAAGTTATGGATTTTTTTCTCCTGTTTTCATCTGATGTCTTTTGGTTGGATCCTTTCTACAGTGGAAAAGTTATTCATTGCAATTTTTCAATCTTTTTGTTGTTGTTGTATCTATTAAGAGTGAATTTGTGGTCCAAGTAATTCCTGCTTTTAATCGCTCTTTCTTCTTTTAGAGGTTTATCAACAATTATTTGGGCACAGTTTAGTAACGTGTTCAAAATGAGAGGACCGTTCATGGAAAAGCCAACCTTACTATGGAGAATTCACGAAAGATGAAAAACATTTAATATAGTTACTTTACATCTGAATGTTAAACTGTAATGGATGCAGAATTTATCCAGCACACATTTCAAAGCTTCAAAAGAGGGGTCAAAGCTGTTCACTTGAATGATTTTAAAATTCAGATTTTATAAGTGCATTGACAATAACTGAATATTTTTTTGTAGAAACACATATAATCCTGATTTAAGAAAAAAAAAGCTGTATATCAATTTAGCTTTCTATCAATTAAGCGAAAGACGTCAGAGAAATCAAAAGAAGAGTTACACAAACTCACACCCATATAGTTTTATTCATATTAATATAGGCTATTCACAAATAAATTAAATGAAGAGCAAATTGTTTTCCCTCTTTTACGTAATTCTGTGTTGGATGTCATTCAGAAGTCACTCGAGGTCGCGCTTCTGGTTGAAAACAAGTTGACATTGATGATGCTCCTCAGGGTTTGACTGCAGGTGTCACAGTCAAGATGCTGGAATTGATGCTCGCTGCAGAATGCACTAATGCAATTACTAGAATTGCATTGATGCATGTGATATCCTTGAGCTCTCGTGCTGTTCAAGGTGCTGTCTGTCTCTCTGTCTGTGGTTTCGCGTCATCAAGCCCCCCCCCCAGGCTCAGCCTCAGCATCAGTGCGCGCGCTGCTCCCGCCTTCTGGATTTGCATCAGTTATTTTCCCGTCAGTTTAAGTTCGCTCGAGCTCAGAATCAGATACACATCGTTCGCAACGATCGATCACGCGTTCCGGTTGCGGTGTAATGCCAAACGCGCCGCGCGCGCTCCTCCTCCACGGACGAAAAGCACACGGAGGAGCGACTCGAGATCACGATTCTGCAGTGCTGGAATCGCCAGTTTGGGTATTTTTGGCATTTCTCAGCGGCATCTGAAAAGGGAATCAAATCATGACGGCCACCAAAGAGCAGCAGAGACCGAATCCGCAGGACGAGGTAACGAACGGCATATGCGTTACACACACACACACACACACAAAGATGCGTGGCCGCTTTTTCACTGATTTGAACGGCTTTTCTACCCGAATCTGTAGAGTATCAGGTAATGGACGCACGAATCCAACGGCCGTTCAGTACATTCATGACATCACCGGTACCATTCGGTTCTAATGTAAGATATACATATAACAATTCTGCTGTCGTGTTTTTAATTTCAACGCCTGATCCGCATTTCTTCCCGCTGTCAATCGCGAGTATCAGTTTTTGCGCGTGACTATTGTAATTGAGAATCGGCGCACGCGCGCGCCCGTGTCTAAACAGTGTATAAAGTCACAAAATGAAATCACGACATGACACCGAATGAAGAATTAGAGGTGCTTCATGTCTGGCCGGTTCGGGCCCGCGTGTCACCTGTCCGTGCCGCGAACCCCTCGACACGGTGCGACAGTCCGTCTGTGAATAATTGATCGCGGCTTTCTCTGACATAAGAGCGAATAGCTGATGAATTTTTCATCAAAGCTGCTTTGAGACACTGTCACGTTCACGCAACGGAGCTGGACTGGAACATGTGTGTGGTTGTTGTCGCATCAAGTGTTGAAGGTTTGAAGTGGATGTTGTTCATGATATTATCCTATAGTGATAATATCCATTAACCATATGGTTTCACTATAAATAAATAAAAACTTGGTTATTATAGTTCAAACATGGTAACCATAAATTAATCATGGTTTAGCTATACTAACCATATGGTATTTGTAGTAAAACTGTTGTTAAACAAGTGGTAGCCTAATCAGTCCACCATAAAACTGTTTACTACACGTTTATAATAAAACCATGGTTATTTTTCGACAGGGATGTGCCACAGTTTTAAGTCTGGATGTCCTTTAAAGAGCATTTTCAGAGATACCAAATGTTTGGAGGTTTCACCATGAGAACAACTTCTCCTTAGTCTTTAAAATGACTGACATTAATTTAGAGATCGGATTTAGCAATATTATGGAAATCTGATTTTCTTTTTGTAATTATTTAAATCGGACTAATTTTCAAATCAACATCTCAGGAAAATGGGTTACGAAACCGGGCATTGATTTCATACATCATGTCCACTGCAGAGACGGCAAGACTTAAATCGTGTTTATCAGGCATTCTGGGAGACACGACATGTGAATAGGGAGATCAATTATATCAATATTCCTATGAAATATTATGGAAGTGTTGCCGATTGTTACTCCTATTACGCTTCTTTTTTCATTACATGTTGCCCCAAGAACAC
Organism: Rutilus rutilus; assembly: GCF_951802725.1. Lineage (NCBI taxonomy): Eukaryota > Metazoa > Chordata > Actinopteri > Cypriniformes > Leuciscidae > Rutilus > Rutilus rutilus. The sequence continues at coordinate 2,472,195 of NC_140215.1, forward strand.
ATTAGTATGCAAATAAAATACAGTTTATAATTGCATTGAATGGGAAAACTCATTTATGGCCATTTTCCCCACATATTGCATAAAGTAAAATGGTATATCAATTCATTCCGTTTATTTTTTCCATAACAGTTGAGAATCATTAGTAAAAAATAAAAATAAAAAATCCTTAAACCTAAAAATGAATCGGTGAATGACACAAAATCACATTGTTTTTGCCTATATGTCATTTCATGTCCTTTTTTTTTTTGAGTCCTGGTAACATGAATAAAATATCTTTTTCTTTTTCTTTTTTTTAAAATAAAATTTAATTCCCAAAACTTTTTTCTGATTCTCATGAGTATATAAACGGTAAAAGTATGTGACAGTGATTAAGCATAAAGGCCATCATCAGATCAGAGTTTGTCTTCACTCATTTCAACGTTAGCATGGTTTATTCTACATTCTGAAATGCTTGTTGGCAGCTGATATCCACAGATGACCTGAGGAGCGAGTGAGTGTTTCAGCTGTGATACGAGGCAGTCATGCAGAAGTGTTTTCTGCTGGTAGTTTGTGTTGAATGTTGTACACCTGTGTTCTGTTAGAGTCCGTCACTACAGCATCTTCAGACCATCGCCGGTGTCTCTCTCACACGTTTTAAAACAGAAAGACATTGTCGGAGTAGTTTGATGTAGCGTACAGTCAAACTGAAATGTCTTGCTAGGACATATAGAGTAGAATAAAACATACAGCTTACTTTTTTTTAAATGAAAATGCATTTTAGCCTTCATTTTCACAGCCGGTCTTTCAGATGCACATTCCAGGTAATGATTGCTTTATGGGTTATTAATCTAGAGAATGTGGCATTTATTGGAATGAATGATTGAGTGGTACAGGCAACTGTAAAGGCTCTTTCACATCACAAAATAATGTTCAGAGCAAACAAGATTTTGAATAGAAGTAATGCGTTCCTTTGGTGCCTTTCATGCCGGGGACAATGTCCTGATTCATATAATTTGAGCTTTTGGTCACATGTCTCAAACCACAGTGGGAAAAATCTGCATTAAACTGTCTTATCTACTGTCACAAAGCCTTAGACTTAACCAGTCTAGTTCTCTTAAATCCAAGGTTTAATGGAGAAAGTGTCACATATCTGGTAGGGTAAAGGCCCATCCGTATAAGAACCATAACTTTTAGCGATGCACCAATTTTGACTGATACCGATAACCAATAAATCTATATATTTGAAAGCCGATAACCAATATATTGGTCTAAATCCAATTTTTTTAAATTATTTTTGAGAGCCTGATTGCAAAAACAATAGTCTCACCATTAAAATCCATGTCCTAAGCACACAATTATAATCATGTTCTCATTATAATTTTATTTAGCCTATATGACAGATTTGCATGTTGCACTGAACTGTATTCCTTAAAAAAAAAATGTTCAATCATATTTCAAGCAATTCCACACCATCATGTTGAACAGTGCGCATCTGAAGTGTCTCAGCTGAAGGAAATAATCCATTATTTATTGGCGTTAATAAATCGCCCAAATTTTCTTATTCACCCGATAACGATAACATTAATAATGGACATATATCGGGCGATAGTCGTGTGTCGCTTAAAAAGCTTGAGCTTTTGGATGAATTCTGATTGGCTGTCAATGTTGGAAAAATTATTGGAAAAGGTGGAAAAAAATTATTGCTCTGAAAGTGATTCCAACAATATCATTCCTCAGTGTCATTATAGTTGTGTTGTGAACAATGCTATTCTCATTAAATTAGAATTATTATGAAAACTTTGTAGTTATAGTTGTTCAATTTCAAAAACGGGGGCAAAGCAAAACACATAGGGCCCTATTTTAACGATCTGAAACGCAAGTATCAAACGCGAGACGCAAGTAACTTTGTGGGCGGATCTCGTTGCTATTATACCGGCGGGATAAATGACTCTTGCGCCCGACGCAAATCTAAAATGTGTTGGTCTGAAGTAGCTTCATCACTCATAGGTGTGGTTTGGACGTAACGTGAAATAAACCAATCAGAGCGACATCTCACATTCCCTTTAAGAGCAGGCGCTCTTGTTCCATGGCGGATTGCTATTATAACGGCGGATTTGCCAGGAGCGGTTCACAGCCGAGGAGACCGACGTTCTCGTCAGGGCCGTAAAACACAGAGAAGTGACATTGGGGATGGAGAAACACACCCAAATTAGCTTCGGTTAAACAGGCTATAATAATTTGGGTAAATGTGTAAGCTAGATTTATGCCTATTTTTTCACATCTTCATGGACACAACAATGATTTCCCTCGTGTGGAATATTTTTCCTGCTGCGTCTGTGTAGATGAGAGAAGCAAAGTATATGCGTGTTGTGCACACGCTACATTATGGCCAAGCATGCGCCCTTAAAATAGCGTCTGAGTAACGCGCCACTGACTTTAGACGAGGTTTCTCCTGGTCTGTGGCGGAATTGTTTTCTGAAACTGCAAAATAGCACCAGGGAACGTTTGCGCCGGAACACTCCTCCTCTTTTCGCTGAACCGCCCCCGGGAGCGCAAGTTCATTCCCTAATTTACCGACGTGCGTCTGTGGAGGGAAAAGTCAGCTGTGCGTCGGGTGCAAAATAGGAATGATACATGCGTCGGTGTACAAAGTCAATTGCGCTCGGTGCAAGATAGGGCCCTTAGTGACAATATGGTAATATTGTTGCAACATTTGTAAATATCAGTGGAAATTTTAGTGCATCTAAAAAGTTCTTTACCTTTATGTATTGCATTGATGCGACTCGACCTCTGCCTTCAGCTGAGTGTATTTGACATTACAATGCCTTCACAAAGAATAACAATCACATTTACAGTGCTATATTATTATATTCATTTTAAATCATCTTTTGTGCATTAGTTTCTCTGTTCTCTATTCAAAATGATTGCACACAATGACATTAAGATGTCAGATGCAGGGAACCATGAAACTCCATTCTAAAAACAGCTCTGCGCTCTGTAGAAATGTCTCTGTAGTTCAGTGTCTGTGTGCAGGGATGTGATATAATGATGTAGTTCATTACTGGATTATGGCTGTGCAATCATTACTGTAAAAATCTGTTTATGTTTATGGTTTGATATATGTGTACATATACACTACCGTGCAAAAGTTTGGGGTCAGTAAGATTATTTTATTTTTTATTGATTAGAAGTGACAGTAAAGACATTATAATGTTTTAAAAGATTTGTATTAAAAATAAATTCTGTTATTTTGAACTTTCTATTTATCAAAGAATCCTGAAAAAAAAAAAGTATCCCTGTTTCCCCAAAAATATGAACTGTTTTCAACATTGATAATAATGAGAAACGTTTCTTGAGCATCAAATCCTCATATTAGAATGATTTGTGAAGGATCATGTGACACTGAAGACTGGAGTAATGATGCTGAAAATTCAGCTTTGATCACAGGAATAAATGACACTTTACTATATATTCACATAGAAAATAGTGATTTTTAAATTGTACAAATATTTCACAATATCACTGTTTTGCTGTATTTTTGATAACATAAGTGCAGCCTTGGTGAGCAGAAAATACTTTTTTCAAAAACATAAAAAAAATGTATGGACCCCAAACTTTTGAATGCTAGTGTACATTTATCTTGTACGATTCTTGCCTTTAATTCTGTGTTAGCGCCACCACATGCTCTGATGTGTGTAATTGCAAGGGCTCTAGACATGTGACCAGTGTTGCCAACTATTTTCAATTGGACAGTAAGTAGCTAAAGCCTGCTCAAAGTCGCTAGATGACGTAATGCGCCAGCCTGCAGTTTACATGTTTCCTCTCCTAATCCATGCTTACATACTGTAGTTTTAATATATAGCCGAATGACTGTCCAATAAAGCTGTTAGACAACTGATCGTGTATTATATAGTGACTGACTACAAATCAGCAATCCAAAAAGTCACTAGATTTGTCACTATTTTATTTATTTATTTTTATTTTGGGAGGGGGGAAGTTGCTACCGGGGTCTGAAAAGTCCCTAATCGAGTTGGCAACACTGCATGTGACCCTAAGATCAAATATTATTGGTTTGATGGATATACTTACTCAAAACAAAAACGTATGTGAACATATAGAAATGCATTATCTCTATTCAAAATCTTGTGTAAATGTGTGTATGTATAAGCCATTAACCATCATCTTTCATCAGAAGCTGTTAGCTTTCATCAGTGAGAGGAAACGTTCCTGTATAGTGTTTCTGGTGCTTCATATAAGCAGCAAAAGAGATTTAATTTCAGCATATGCTCACGCCGTCTGAGACGGTTTCTGAGCGCACACACATAAAGCCGCCGCTCATATAGAGTTCATTTTGCCGCATTATTAGGCTTCAATGGTCAAATACACACACTTATGTGCCAAAACACCCAACTGTTTACTTGTCTTCTATAAGCTTTATTTATTTTTTTATTTTTTTCTTATGTTAGTAAAACTACAAAAAAAATTTTGTGATAATGAGATTGGTTACAAGAATTGTAAAGTTTCAGTGGTTGATGTTAAAGGGGTGGTTGATTATGATTTGACTTTTCTAACTCTAGTTAGTGTGTAATGTTGCTGTTTGAGCATAAACAACATCTGCAAAGTTACAACGCTCAAAGTTCAAAGCAAAGGGAGAAATTTGCTTTTAAAGAAATGGCTTTTTAAGGACTACAACAAACGGCTGGTAGAGACTACACCACATTCCTCCCGGGTTAGTGACATCACCAACCCTAGAATTTACATAAACCCCGCCCCCGGAACACGATTTATAGATTATAAAGACAGAATATGCTAATCAATGACTAGAAGATAACTACACATGAGCTACATAAATTCATCAACTAATCATTCAGAAATGTCCTGTTGCTTCTACATGTTGTCACTTCTTCTTGAGTCTCTCCATCATTGTCTGACTCCGGTTTGAACATAAAAGGCTGAAAGTTTTTGAAATGTTCAGTGCATGTCTGTGTGAGTGCAAGCTGTTAAAGCTCCACCCCCTGTGCCGGGAGCAGCAGCTCATTTGCATTTAAAGGAACAGACACAAAACGGTGCGTTTTTACTCACCCTCAAAAAGTGACAATTTTAACATGCTATATAAAAATATCTGTGGGGTATTTTGAGCTAAAACTTCACACACACACTCTGGGGACATCAGAGACTTATTTTACATCTTGTGAAAAGGGCATTATACCACCCCTTTAATATAACCTTGTTTAAAGCAAAAATATCGACAGTAGTCAACATTTGAAGTGGATCAAAAAAGTTAATCAAAGTCGTCCTAAGACAAGAACTGGTATTGATCAAAATTCATGTATAACTTTGATGAAAGGTTTTGATCCACTTCAAATGTTGATTACTGTAAATCATGATATATATTGTTATCATGAAATAAAATTACTCCTATTGTGAGATAAGATTTTGGTCATACATTACCGTATTCGTTGCAATAGATTCTGTAGGTTTCCAGAGACATTGTCCAGACCTTTCAGTAATGCATACAGTAAATGTTAGAAACATTTTGCATTTGACATTTGCTTATGTAGACTTGCAGTTTATTGCATTTATGGATTTTGAGCGGTCACACGTGTCTTCGGTCTTCTGCTACATTAGTAAACGCGATCGATTATCGTGTTTCATGGCGTGTGAGGGAATGCAGGTGACATCAAGCGTACGAACCTGAGGGCTTCTGCTCATTTAAGAGATGAATGATGATTGGGTGAATCTGTTCGTCCCTTTGACCGTCCTACATGTGCCCTCAGCGAGGTCAAGCCAAGCAGCCATTACACGTGTTGCCTCGCTAAAAATAGAGGCGCACGCTCTCTCTCTCTCTTTAAACACGTGTGCAGACGCTCACATTCAAAGTTTGATGAGTTCATTTTATTTTCGTATTACTGCCATCAAGTGAAATCACAGCTAATGCCAAATCATTCTTCAGATCTGCAGTTTTTTAGCATATCACATTGTTTAAACTTCCTGAAACCCTTCTCTCATAAAAATAACTCACAGATGGTGGTTCTGCAGACAGAGAGTGAGTTAAAACCTTGAAGTCTGTTGGACACGAGTCTGTTAATTGATGGTTGCAGTATTTAATTGTTTTATGATCCTCTGAAAGAAGAGTGATTTAGCCCTGACTGAAGACATAATGTACAAGTATGACTATGGCTGGGTATCGAGTTCGATACTTTTTAGGCACAGGCCGAATTGCCTCGATAACATCGAGTATCAAAAAATGTCTTGTTGTTCGGCACCAAATTTCGATACCTAAGGGGTTAATCTCGTCAACATCAGTGAGCAACCCTCTACACACACCTTAGCAATAGAATCGCCATTGGCTAGTCATTTTTTGGGTTACTCGCCAGACTGATATACTATTTTATATATATATATATATATATATATATATATATATATATATATATATATATATATATATATATATATATATATATATATAATATGTAATTCCACCAATTTAGCTTATCATTGTAAAATGGCACAGCTTTTTTAAATATCTAAATGTACACTCTTAAGATCAGTCAATCAAACATTATATTATGATATTATGATAATCAAGCATTATTTAATGATAGAACTTTAGTAATTAGAACTAAAACTTTATGATTATCATGAATGCATATTTGTCATTTTAGCTGAACTTAGGACTGGTGGAGGTGCTTAAGATGTTGTTGGTCATTCATTGTTTCTGTAAAAAACAATAGATAATAGTAATTATTATTAAAAGATAATCCTACTAATTCTACTAATAATTATGACAATATACAACACATGAGTTGCTGGGTACATGAATGTTAATCCTGTTGTCAGCGTTCGCTCGAACTGATTTGCTGAGATTAAAACAGGGATGAGCACCATCCAATGAGATTGCCGTGTGTGCATAAGCTCCGCCCACTACCGGAGAAACCTGCATGTCTTCTGCTTGTTCTTAAAATGGGAATAATTCCAGATGAACTCTGTTATATTGACAGGAAAACACAAACAAGAAAATTGTTTACACTTAGCGCGTCGATTTTGAAAATATATCTATGCTAAACTTATACTTGGCATCTAACACACACACACACACACTGGCGAGTAAAATCTAAGAATTTATTAGCCAATGGCTAATGATAGACATTATTTAGTCCCCCAGACTGAAATATACTCGCATATGCGAGTGATTTACTTGCATTGTAGAGGGTTGGTGAGCCAATAAGCATGCAGCATAATTGGCTGTGGCGAGGCGCCGAGGCATCAATGTAAAACACTAGTTTACACCGGTTACGCCCAGAGACGTCGTTTACACATGAGGCTGTCCCAATCCCCATAGGTGGAAAAGATCCACCAGGCTCAATGCCAACAGTGGGCAATGCAATATTTCTGACAAGATAATTGCTACCAAGACCAGCACTGTACATCACCTTGTTTGTGTTTTATTACATGAAGTCCATGTGGAGAGTTGACGAGTTCTCTGACTGCTCACTTCAGCCTGAAAGCGCCATTAGCTTTCATCAGTGAGCGGAAATGTGTTCAGCGTTTCTAGTTCTTTGTGAAGATAGCCTAAAGGTTTAAAGTAACTTCTTGGCAGAACACAGCAGGGAGAGAAGATGAATGACGTCTCCACAGCTGCTTCTCAGAACATTTAAGGTGGAATAAGCTCTAAAGTGTTGGAGCAGAAGGCCTTGATCCATCTGACAGAAACCTCGTCTCCAATTCAACTAGTTTGAACATCACAGAGTCTGAAAAACTGCCTCTGCTGATCTTTCGGGTGTGTTTGAGCTCAGTTATACACAACTCTTGCTTATAGGAATATTCCAGTGTTTTTTCAAATGAATTTCTGAGTACCTCTTATATGAGACATTTACTCAGATCATTCAGACTCGTCCTTCAGTGAGTACAAATGAACTCAAATGAAACCTTTATTAACAGCTTCAGAAAAGCATTACTAGACGTTAAACCCTCAACTTTTTTTTTTTTTTTTGCCTATGTTTTATGAAGAAATAACGAGTCTGTTTCTCTTTCCTGAAGGATCTGGGTGGCATGAGTCCACCTCAGAGGAACTGGAAGGGGATTGCGATCGCTCTGCTGGTCATCCTGGTGGTCTGTTCTCTCATCACCATGTCTGTGATCCTCCTCACCCCAGGTACAGCAAACCCCTAATGATGAATTTACAGTTTTTTCCAATTGCTAACACACTAAAATGACATGCACAATTATTTAAACTGACACACAGAGAGCCTCTTCAAAAGTCTAAACACATTTTATGCTTCACACACATTTTGCAATGCAAAATGGCACTTTTTAAACGCACTGAACACGGTTCTCTGCATAAGACACAACAATCGGACATTAAGTCACATGTTTGCCATTTCAAAACACTGCCGTTCAAAATGACACTCCATGATCTGATTGGCTGATACATGTGTCACCTGACCAAACACCTCAATGCTTAATTGTTAACACTTCAGACTCCTCTTATTTGAGGTTGTAGTTATTCCAACGTTAGAACTTTTTAATCGGGAAAGGTCCCCGAGCTGGCACTCAAACTCGGGTCGCCTGAAGCACAACCGCATTACACCTCAAAGCATTGCCTGTACAAGGCTATTGGCTCTGACAGTTAGAAGATATTTAAATAAATGTTGTAATCGTAATAAAAAATATAATTTTATCACTTATTTATTCAGTGATAGCCATGAAGAAAACGGATAGTAAACCCATAGACCTAACGGTCTTCTCAATCACTTATACGAACTTCTGGGTAAAGCCCGGCCCCCTTCCGGTTTGATCCGAATACAGATATGATTAATTTTGAGATTGTTACAGATACAGATACAGATATTGGCTCCGCTGCACACCCCTACTACTAACTATCAGTAACTTTGCAACTTCATGTCAACTAACAATCATTAGAGTATAAGAGTGTCCGTTCAGTATCAGCTAACACTTTATTCAGATGCTCTCCAACAGACTTTCTACTGACTATAAGTATCTTTGCAAGTTCAACTTATTCTACTAACCTTAACCTACTGCACCAGTCTACTAATAGTCTAATGAGAGTTAGTTGACATCTACAGTAGTGGCCAAAAGTGATTTCCGGGGGGAATAACTCTACAAGTCTGATGAAACCATCCAAATATGAGGAAAATATTTTATATTTTTTAAATATGAGGGAAGAACAAAACACTAAACTTGGTTATGGTATTTGTCTGACAAAATTATTTGGCAAAAAAGGCAAATTTCAGCGACAGGTTTTATTTTACTATGCAAAAAATCGTATAGAAGAGTAAAAAGCATACATGGACTACAACATAATCCATTATTAATATTTCGTTGGTTCTCTCTTGTGTTCATAATTTCTTTCTATGACAGCCTGGATAAAAATGATGTTGGCACAATTTGGCATGTTTCAGTGCGTTAATCCAAGCACAACTACGCAATATGCTAAACTCTTTAAATAATAATATTTGAATAAAGGGGAAGATGCTATTACTTTAACCCACTAATATAGTTGCAGATGAATGAGTTAGTTGACATGTAGTTGCAAAGTTACTTATAGTTAGTAGAATGTTTAAAGTGGACTATTGAAACAAAGTGTAACCAAACCTCTGCATTGCTAAAGACTTGAGACTGTGTGTTAGTGAATCTGCTGTTTGTTTATGTAAAGTGTGACACCCGTGGCCTTCAGCGGCTCCATTACTGCTCGTGACGCTCGTGTCTGTCTGTGTGTGTGTGTGTGTGTGTGTGTGTGACAGTGGACACGCTACCGGGCAGTGACACCAAGCTGGCTGTGGAGGATCTTTTCAGTGCAGATTTCAGCGTGCACGACCCTGAAGCTCTCTGGATCAACGGTAAGACAGTATGACCAGAGATCCACACGCATCATTAATTTCTAATGGCTCTCATTCATTAATCATCTGTACACCATCACGAGCTCTTAAGCACAGCTGATCGCAGACGATGATTGATCATTACCGCAGATAAACATTAGAAAACCACCAGGTTGAATAAAAGGAAAACATCTCTGAGCGACATGTTTAGATTCACTGCAAAAATACATTTCCTTTCTTAGATATTTCTACTGGACAAAAATACTTGGCATTCTTAAATCAAGACGCATTTACTTGAGAAGCAAAATTACTTAAGTTAATGAGTCTTGTTTTCTGAAAAATGTGTCAAAATGAAGTGAGTTTGGGCTTAAAACAAGAACAAACATCTGCCAGTGGAGTCAGAAAAATAATCTTTATTCAAAGGGAAAAACTGTCACATTATGTTCAGTTAGTTTCATTATCATGGACTTATCAGTTCATATGGTTCAGCTGTGTTCTGTTAATCATCCTAATTTGTGTTTGCTATATAAGTTGGTCCCTCACATTCATTCTCTGTCCGATCACTGTTATATGCACTGCAAAAAAAAAAAAATATATAATAATAATATGCTTTTCTTACTCAGTATTTTTGTCTTGTTTCCAGTCCAAGTATCAAAAAATTCTTAAATCAAGATGCATTTACTGGATGAGTAAAATGACAAAAGATATTATGTCCTTTTTTCCGGGGGAATTAATTAAAATTAAGTGAGTTGATGCTTAAAAAAAGCACAATTATCTGCCAATGGGGTAAGAAAAATAATCTTAATTCCAACAGGAACAGGATTATTTTTCTTACCCCATTGGAAGATAATTTTGCTTGTTTTACGCAAAAACTCACTTAATTTGTATTTATTTCCCCAGAAAACAAGACTAAATATCTAATGTAATTTTACTACTTTAGTAAATGCATCTTGATGTAAGAAATGTTTGATATTTGGACTGGAAACAAGACAAAAATACTAAGTAAGAAAAGCATTTTTTGCAGTGTGTGTGTGTGTTACCTTGCTTGTTTGCCTTCCTTGTGGATATTTATCGCTAAACGTCGTGTTGGAACTTGATTCTTCTGACTTCCTGAACCCACACGTGACAAAAACATTATTTTTCTGACTCCATTAGCAGATATTTTTACTTGTTTTAAGCCTAAACTCACTTCATTCTGACACATTTTTCAGAAAACAAAACTTAATATCTAAAGTCATTTGCTTCTCTAGTAAATCTCTCGATTAAGAATGTATATCGTCTTGTTTTCCTTAAAGGTGCATTGCGCAAGAGTCTGAGTTTTCGCAGAACTACGCCCCCTCTGGCGGCAAGCGAAACTGCAACCAGAGGTGTGCACGCTCACGGACCACACGCACACGCACGCTTGCACGAGCACGAGCTGGTCATAACCCAAGGAGCATCAGCCGCACAAATCTTTTGTTTACAATCATAATGTCTTCAGAGGTAATAAAGTTTTAAATCTGCAAGTAATTTAAAATATGTGAAAGGAAAGGCAATTGAGTAAATAACACACGTATGTGTGAGGGAAAAAATGGGGGTAGTAGAAAACTTCGTTTTTTATTCCCATCTATCTCCATGTTGAACTGTGTGTGACTATTATTATGGAAACACGTTCATGAACAATATAAGTTATTACTTTGTAAAAGCTCAAAATAGTAATCATGATACCATACCATACACAGTCGGTCAACAAAGTACACCCAAATGTCTCAAGGTAATAAACAATCAAGTGGCACTATGACGTTACCATAAAAGCCAAACAGGCTAATCCGCCGAAGATTTGCGGGGGTTTAGCCTGTTTTATTGATCAGCTAAGTAGCATATTCCAATAGCAATACATCGTAATTAAGCAGTAATTTGCTCAAAATTTGTGTCTAAGTATCTAACTTATATATCAGCATTTTATATCACAATCATTCTGAACCTGATCACTGACAATGGTAAGTTAGTAAAACCTATTCCGATTGTACATTTATCTAGCTTACGCTAAAGCATTACACATTTTATGGATCGTCATTTATTGTCATTATTGGCCGTATCAGACATTAGAGAATGGGATATATCTTACCTTTTTATCAAGAAAAAAGCCAACTGAGGATCCCGTTTGAGCCCTAGAGCGCAGACCGGAGATCTCTCCATTTGTTGAAAGCCTTCCCTATGTTTACTCTCGTCTTACCCCGACGCCTGTCTGACTCCAATTTGGACCTTTTGGTTGCACTAGACAAAAGTTCTCTTTTTTTTTTTATCTTACGTGGAGTTTGCGTTGGTGTTTGAAATGAACTACAAGCCGGTCTCTTAGAATCCATTTTCTACGGAGAATGGCAGCGTCGGCGCATACACAAACCTGCCAGACATATGAGCGTGCCGTGAACGCGCATGACGTCACGCCCAGTCTCAGATTCCGACCCGAATCCCTCTTATTTATTTTACTGTACAGGATTATAGAGGCAATCGCAGTGATCAGAGAAGGGCTCATTCAGACCATCAGGCAATTGTTTAAGCATGTATGGGTTAGAAAACGGGTATTTTTAACATGAAAAGTTGCGCAATGCACCTTTAACAAATATCTAAGAAAGAAAATCAAATACAGTGGCAAATAAAAGCACTTGTATCAAGTTGTTCCTCAGTGTTTCTGTCTTGTTTTCCAGTACAAATATCTAAACATTCTTAAATCAAGAAACATTTACTGGAGAAGCAAAATGACTGAAGAATGTTTAGTATTTTGTCTTGTTTCCAGTACAAATATCTAAGAAAGAAAATCAATTTTTGCAGTGCAGTCAGATCGCGAATGCCAATTTCAGCAGCTCTGACAGTTTTTGTATTCAGTTCGGATCCGTCAGTTTATTAATATATCATTTTAATACCATATTTAGTGTTTTGACAGTAAGCTTTGCTCAAACAACAACAACAACAAGCATTTTAAAATGTTCCTTATTTATCACAGCACGGTGAGGCTGTTAGGGCTGGGCGGCATATTGAGTTTGTACGATATATATTGAAATATTTGTATAAACTATATAGGATGAGGCAATACCATTCATATCGATATACAGCAGCTTAATATTACGAGCGGAGGACAGAGAGTGAGCTCCTGTGCGGAAAGTGCATAATCCAATTTGTCCTAAACGTGAGACATGCTGTATATATAGGGCTTCAAAATAACTTAACATGGTTTGCCCCGACAGATACTCGTGCGCTTTAATGCGTTTGAGATGTGTTTTCCTCAGTGCATAACTTAACATAATTTCACAGGTATATTTTCCATCTGTAAATGCTAAATAGTCATGCAGATATTTCCATCTTGCTGTCAGGAGTGGATGAGCCTAATGCAAGCTGGTCTCCGCTAAACTTCACAGAGTTCAGGGAAAGAGCGCTGCCGTGTCTATAGTGATGGAGTCGTCCAATCTCGGCTAAAATACTGAGATTATACACTGCCTTTCAAAAGTTTGGGATCGGTACGATTTGTCAATGTTTTTTAAAAGAAGTCTCTTCTGCTCACCAAGGCTGCATTTATTTGAATATATTGTAAAATGTAATTTATTCCTGTGATCAAAGCTGAATTTTCAGCATCATTACTCCAGTCTTCAGTGTCACATGATCCTTCAGAAATCATTCTAATATGATGATTTGCTGCTCAAAAAACATTTATGATTATTATCAATGTTGAAATCAGTTGTGTTCAGTTTTTTGGGGGATTCTTTGAATATAAAGTTCAAAAGAACATCATTTATTTGAAATGGAATCTTTTATAACACTATAAATGTCCTTACTGTCACTTTTGATCAATGTAATGCGTCCTTGCTGATTAAACATTATTTTCTTTGCCAAAAAAAACAAACAATCTGTACTGACACCAAACTTTTGAACAGTAGTGTATAATTGTACAAAATATATATATATTTTTTTTAAATGCTTCTTTTTTTCTTTTTTTACTTTCTATTCATCTAAGAATCCTGATTCTTTTTTATTTTTATTTTATTTTTTACATTGATAATAATCATAAATGTTTCTTGGGCATCAAATCATCATATCAGAATGATTTGTGAAGGATCATGTGACACTGAAGACTGGAGTAATGATGCTGAAAATTCAGCTTTGATCACAGGAATAAATTATACTTTACTGTATATTCACATAGAAAATAGTGATTTTTAAATTGTACAAATATTTCACAATATCACTGTTTTGCTGTATTTTTGATAACATAAGTGCAGCCTTGGTGAGCAGAAGAGACTTTTTTCAAAAACATTTTCAAAATCTTATGGACAGTTATAAAATAAATAAAACAGTTATTTAAAATTTTAATAATATTTCTAATAATATAATAATTTAAAAATATATATATATTTTTTTTTTGTATTTTTAATCAAATGAATGCAGCCTTCGTGAGCAGAAGAGACTGCTTTTAAAAGCATAAAAAAACGGCAGTGTATATTATACAGTGCTATGCATAAGTTTAGACACCCATACTAAAGTTGACTAAAAAGAGGAATAAAAAATCATCTTTTGGAAACTGAACTTAATGCCTTAATTAAAAAAATTAGGAAAAATCCAACCTTTAAGGACACCAATTTTCTTTGTAAATGAATAATGTATCGTAAATAAATAAATGTTCTTCCTTAAAATACAGGGTGCATAAGTGAGTACACCCCTATGTTAAATTCCCATAGAGGCAGGCAGATTTTTATTTTTAAAGGCCAGTTACTTCATGGATCCAGGATACTATGCATCCTGATAAAGTTCCCTTGGCCTTTGGAATTAAAATAGCCCCACATCATCACATAGCCTTCACCATACCTAGAGATTGGCATGGTTTTATTTCAGTTAGCCTAAAAGCTAGTTTGATTTGCATTGAGAGATGATCTTATGGAAAGTACCCCATGCCAATCTCTAGGTATGGTGAAGGCTATGTGATGATGTGGGGCTATTTTAATTCCAAAGGCCAAGGGAACTTTATCAGGATGCATAGTATCCTGGATCCATGAAGTAACTGGCCTTTAAAAATAGAAATCTGCTTGCCTCTATGGGAATTTAACATAGGGGTGTCCAAACTTAATATCCTAATTTTTTAAATTAAGGCATTAAATTCTATTTCCAAAAGATGATTTTTTATTCCTCTTTTTAGTCAACTTTAGTATGGGTGTCTAAACTTATGCATAGCACTGTATATCACTATTTTGCCCAAATATACCGAGATGTGATTTTGTCTTTATCGCCCAGCCTTATGAGGCTGTGAGTAGACAGTGTGTCACGCATCTTCCCGTTACAGCTCATTACTGATCAACAAGACTTATTCCTATAGTGTTTCCTGCATCATAAGAATCAATGAGACGAGGAAGAACTATTCGGGCCAGCCTATAGGAAATCAACGTGCGTGAATAATCCAGAAGCACGTGAAGTGACGTGTCTTTGAGAACTTGACATTTCAGTTCCTTGAATACCATCTAGCGACTCTTAAAATATTTTTTCTATATCGGGCATCACAGGCGTTGGCGGTTTGTGTGTGTCTGTGTGTGTGAGGAAGTATCTAGATGTGGTAGTTGCTATGGTAACAGGAATAGGGAAGGATCACTCAGGTCTTACACTGGCAGCAGCAGCAGCATGAATATTTCATTGTGTGTGTTTGTGTGTGTGTGTGTGTGATGCAGTTGAGCTTCCAGACAAACCCATGCTTATCAGAGTCCTGCAGTCACTCCTCTCCTCAGCTTAACGCTGTTCTTCAGTGTCTCGGACACAGACGCGATGCAGCTGATCTGATGTGACCCTGAGAGCCGAGCGTCTGTGTGTAGATCGTCCTCTAGCGAGCGCTTGTGTGAACGTGCAGCGCATGAACCACAGAACGAGTCCACGCATCACATCAGCACAAGAGAATAAATATTTCACAGCAGCATTTCTCCAAACGGTTTCAAGAGCAGCGACTTTCTCAGTTTTACTGTTTTTCGATAATCACTGATGACATCATAGGCATCGGGAGATCTAATAGGCTGGACTCACACTAATGCACAGATAAACAGCATTATGGTACAAATGGAGAACTATGGCAACAGCTTTCTTTCAGGTTTTGTCCTCCTTTTGGCCCAAAGCACTGTTCGTAGTCATCCTCTTTGAAATGCTGACTACAAACTCAGAGGGTTTTCAGATCGTCCGTTGTGTCATTCTCTCCATATTTATGATTATTTTCAGCTAGTCAACAGACTCGACACTGTTGTGACTAGGGATGTCCCGATCCGATCCACGTCATCGGTATCGTGCCGATACTGGCATATGATCCGATACCTATCCAACACAAACCATGGGAAAATCTAGCTTAAAGAATTAAAGAAAAAATTCTGTCCGTGAGAGAGCGGCACGAGGCCGGTGGCGTAATTACTGATGAGCGACACCTGCGCGACGCACCGGCCTCGTGTCTCTCACGGAGGAGCGGAAGCATAGAGGAGGAGCGACGACAGTGAAGAGCGAGAGAGGACAGGCCTGGAGTTATGTTGTGGGTTTTTGTTTTATTATGTCGCCGGTCCCCGCCTCCTTCTTCCTTCCCGGGTTTCAGCACCAGTGTAACGCAGCTCGTTGTTATGGGAAGAAGGAGGCGGGAACCGGCGAACATTTAAAGACTTTAATGACATAAAATAAATGTGTGTGTGTGAGAGAGAGAGAGAGAGAGAGAGAGAGTGAGAGAGTAACAAATCCCTCATACCTCTGTATGGAATTGTGTGTGTGTGTGTGTGTGTGTGTGTGTGTGAGAGAGAGAGAGAGAGAGAGTACCTGTATTTTTATTTTATTTTTTAAGGGTGGCAGTCTTTCATAATCAACTGTTGTTGTGGACTATATACTGGAGAAGTATTTGTTCTCTATTTGAGTGAGATGTTTTTATGTGGCTAATTGAGCAAAGTGCTTCCATATATTTTATTATTATTATTATTATTAGTATAATAAAAATATCGGATTGATATCGGTATCGGCAAATAGCCAAAGCTGCGGCATCGGTATCGGAAGTGAAAAAGTGGTATCGGGACATCCCTAACTAAAAGTTTGCTAAGAAGTATTTCCTACTAAACCAAGCTGGTATTTGACTCTGTTCAGGCGTATCCATAGCGGACTGTGACGGCACCATGTCCACTGCATTATGGTTGTTGAAGCTTTAAAGCTAAGTTTTATTGAAAGCCCATTCTGTCAGTGGTGAAATACCACTTTAAGACATAACTGACTGTTTACATCAGGGGTGGGGAACGTTGATCCTGGAGGGCCATTGTCCTGCAGAGTTTAGCTCCAACCCTAATCAAACACACCTGAAGCTAATCAATGTCTTCAGGATTACTGAAGTTGCAGGCAGCTGAATGTTTTTTTCAGGGTTGGAGCTAAACTCTGCAGGACAATGGCCCTCCAGGATCAACGTTCCCCACCCCTGGTTTACATTAATCTCGCATCATAAAAGCATTTTGAGATGCAAGTGCATTCAACCACTTACAGTCGCACACAGCCGTATGCCGCAAGCATTCGAAAGCAGTTTGACAAAAAAAAAAAAAGGCCAGAAAAATACCTTTTTACAATTAGCCTTTTAAACAAATGTTTTTATGTTTATGCATTATTTAGCAGTAACTATTTTATGGGCCTTTAGCAGCCCTACATCCGCTCCTAAGATTGCCTTTAGCTTGCTTGGCAATCCAGAAACCTTCTGATAGCAATAGGCCTTTTAAAGATCTCCTTCACAGCATGTTTTCATTGTTCAAGCTTTAAACATTCAAGCATGAAATTCTAGTAGAGCCCAAAAACAAAATCAAGACTTTGAAAAAGTCAAGTCACCTTTATTTATATAGCGCTTTTTACAATACAGATTGTATCAAAGCAGCTTCACAGTGATAACATGAAAATAATACAAGAAAGTTTGTTTCTAGAAGAAAATTGCGTCATCGTCCACCTTAAGGCAGATCAATAATGTTGTTGAATATTTAATCTCCCCAACTAAGCAAGCCAAAAGCCAAGGCAACAGTGGCAAGGAACCAAAACTCCATCAGTGACAGAATGGAGAAAAAAAACTTGTGAGAACCCAGACTCAGTCGCTCAGTTCTCCTCTGGCCACGAGCGAACAATGTATGGTTATGATCCAGGCAGCATTACAGGTCAGAAGTCAGATTGGATCAGAACATTCAGAATATTTATCCAGTTCCGTCTGGTTGGAAGTCGGAGTCATCACGCCGGTATAGAGACGAGTTTGTTGAGGATCAGTGCCGATGGCTGTGGTGTCGATGAGGCCTTCACAGGGCTGATGAGGCTGGCACCTCAGGGATGCGTCGTGGACGTGTGCAGGCGCAGGTCCACCATCTGATCGGGATACGGCCCGGATCCGGCTGACTTCAGTAAACGGGAGGGACTGGTTGACACTTCAGGGATGCGTTGTGGACGTGTGCAGGCGCAGGTCCACCATCTGATCTGGATCCGGCCCGGATCCGGCTGACTTCAGTAAACAGGGGAGGGACTGGTTGACACTTCAGGGATGCGTCGTGGATGAGTCCAGGCACAGGTCCACCATCTGATCTGGATCCGGCCCGGATCCGGCTGACTTCAGTAAACAGGGGAGGGACTGGTTGACACTTCAGGGATGCGTCGTGGATGAGTCCAGGCACAGGTCCACCATCTGATCTGGATCCGGCCCGGATCCGGCTGACTTCAGTAAACCTCGGAATAAACAGAAAGACTAACCTTAGCGTAGATGCCATTCTTCTTATGTTGTAACGAGTGGTGTTATAGGAAGTGTCCCCTGTTCCGGCTGACCTAATCTATGCAGCCTAATAATCAATTAACTGATTTGAATAATAGAAATGTAATGTTCTATATGAGTGCCAGGTAAAAGAGATGTGTTTTTAGTCTAGATTTGAACTGACAGAGTGTGTCTGCTTCCCGGACAATGTTAGGAAGACTGTTCCAGAGTTTTGGTGCTAAATAGGAAAAGGATCTTCCGCCAGCAGTCGATTTTGATATTCTAGGTATTATCAACTGGCCAGAATTTTGAGATCGCAATAGACGTGAAGGACTATAATGCGTTAAGAGCTCGCTCAAGTACTGCGAAGCTAAACCATTCAGTGCTTTGTAAGTAGTCAGCAATATTTTAACATTTATACAATGTTTAATAGGGAGCCAATGCAGTGTTGACAGAACCGGGCTAATACGGTCATACTTTCTTGTTGTAGTAAGAACTCGAGCTTCTGCGTTTTGAACTAGCTGTAGTTTGTTTATTAAAGCAACAACATGGAACTTTTCCTCTGCGGTCGCCCTACAGGTTGGAAGCGGAATTGTCCATTACCGCTGTCGTAAAATGATTAACGGTTACTGTCAACGCATTCTCATCCCCAAATCGTCACTTTCAAACATTCTTCAATATCCGACGCACAAAGCACCCTTAGCGTCAATATGAGACGCTTCGGTTATGGGTAGGTTTAGGTCTGTGGTAGGGTTATGCGTCTCATATGGACGCTAAAGGGTGCTTTGTGCGTCAGATATTGAAGAAATTTTGAAAGCGTCAGTATATGACGACTTGGGATGAGAACGGGCTGTTACTGTACATGAAGCATGCAGGTTTTTTTCATATGGGCAATGATAATATTATTAATCTTCCTCCTTTCATAATTTATACATGTTTAGTAGACTAAACATTTTAACTCAAACATTTGCGATTTGCATGTCGATTGCAATGCTCAAATCTGAACGAGAATGATAGCGATAGCATCCTAACCATCTAAAACTAGCATGTTAGTGTTTACTAGCTACCAGATTGATAATTCGCTCATCTACTAACGTTAGCTGATTCATGAAGATAAATGGAGGACCAGATAGTTTCCGTAACGTAGCCAGGCAGACAACAGATTAGAAAAACTAAAGATAGTATGCAAGCAATTTACTTAACTTACTAGTTCAACAGCATGACGGCCAAGTCAGCATCGCCAGCGAGCAAACGCTCGACCAATATTGATCCTCGTCCTGCCTTTCAGTTTATCACTCTCCCTTTTCCTCTTCCGATTCTACTCCGACAAAACCTTGGACTTCTTACGTTTCACTGCTGCTTCAGCCATGACGAAAACAAACGCGCTGGTTGGCCTGTCACGGCCGAATTTGAGGAAGTGACGTATGCCGTAAAGCAGTCGAATTTTGTAGTTCTTTTTGAGCTCTGGTTACTACCCGCACCCCGAAGTTACATAGTGCCAGTAAAAGCGATACAGACCCCGTCAGGCTCTGGCAGACGTCTCATTCAACCTATTGTAAGTCGATGTACCATCACAAGGGTCTTGGAAATATATTATGAAGGTTGAAAAACTACATGTTGTTACTTTAAGCGTGCAGGGCAACCACCCAGTAGAGCATTACAATAATCTAGCCTTGAGGTCATGAACGCATGAACTAACTGTTCCGCATTTGTCATTGAAAGCATATGTCGTAATTTAGATATATTTTTAAGATGGAAGAATGCGGTTTTACAGATGCTAGAAACGTGGCTTTCAAATGAAAGATTGGTGTCAAAGAGCACACACACACACACACACCCAGGTTCCTAACCGACGACGAGGATTTGACAGAGCAGCCATCAAGTGTGAGACAGTATTCTAGGTTAGTACGTGCTGAGGTTTTTTACCCAATAATTAGAAACGCTGTTTTGTCAAAATTAAGTAGTAGGAAATTACTAGTCATCCACATTTTTATATCAAAGTGAAAAAGGGCATAATAGATCCTCTTTAAATCAGAGTTTCACAGTCTTCCAGACGCTTTCTGCTTTCAACAGTCAGTGTTTTGTTCTGGTTTTGTGTTTGCTACTGAGAGATCTATTACTCTATTTTACGTGTCGTCTGCTTTTCCTCACTGCAGCTCTGCAAGAGTCTCAGACCGGAAATTTACCTTTACAACCGTCAAGCAGCTCATAAATGTGAATGACTGACCGTGAAACGGATGAACAGTCCTGCTTTACTTTCAGCCTGTTTATCTGAAGTGTAAGATAGATCAGGACACAAGCTAGAGCACCAGGTGAAAGAGAAAGAGAACACGAAAAAATATCTGCAAATGGGGTCAAAAAAATGATCTTGTTTTCACTTTGAATCAACCCCGCTGGCAGATATTTGTCTTGATCACAGATAGGATATGTTGACTAACTCCTTTTTTTAACTCTTTATCAGACTCTGAGGTTATCTACAAAAACCACGATGGACATGTGATCAGGTTTAACATCCTCACGAACCAGACTGAGGTCGTGCTGAAGAACGTCACGTTTGTGAGTAAATATTATTTATACAGTAGTGGGCTAAAGTGATATCTGGCCTAGGAAAATGAACATCTTCAGCCATTATTCAAGTATTATTCAAAATTTGTTAAATATTTTGTTGTCAGATTGCGTAGTTGTGCTTGGATAGTTTTATTTGTGATGATGAAACAGATTGAGCCGATATAATTTTGATCAAGGCTGTCATAAAATGAACACATTCAAAAACAAGAGAGAACCAGTGGAATATTAATAACTTGTGTTGTGGTTAATGTATGCTTGGTAACACTTTAATTTAGGGTTCAATTCTCACTATTAACTAGTTGCTTATTATCATGCTTATTACTAGGATATTAGCTGCTCTAACTATTAATAAGCAGTAATTAGGAGTTTATTGATGCAAAAGTCATAGTTAATAGAGAGAATTGGACCCCAATACAAAGTTTTTCTATGCATTTTTGTTCTGCATAGTTTTGCATTTGGCCAAATAAACTATTTACTAATGTAGAAACACTGGCTGAACATACAATTGAGCTCAAAAGTTAACAGACACCTTGCACAATTTGCAAAATGTTAATTTTTTTTTTTTAAAAGCCTGTAGTTTTGGGGATATGAATGTTTATGATCCCGTGCAGTAGTGAGGATGACATCCATGTTTTCTTCTTTTTTCCAGGACACTTTTAAAGCCACCAAATACTCTTTAAGCCCGGACATGAAGTATGTGCTTTTCGCCTACAATGTTAAACAGGTGTGTGATGTTTTCAGGAATTTAACAGATGTTTTATGAAGCTTTGCATTTTTTAAGGGGTCCTATTATGCTTTTTTCCATACTCATCTTTCTTTAGTGAGTAATGTTGTGGTTTGACCATGAAAAAGCTAATATCTTAATTAATTTAGCTTCTCCGATAAATGTATCTTGATTTAAGAATGTTTAGATACTGGAAAACTAGACAAAAATACTGAGCAAGAATTAATTATTTCTGCACACAAACTCTCATTTTAGTAACATGGTTTATTTATGCGTTTAAAATGGGATTGTGTTTAGTTAAGTCATTTGAGCTTTCCTGAAGGTGGTTTTGGTTAATCTTTGTTGTTGTTTGTGCAGGTTTACCGGCACTCATTCACGGCGTCCTACATCATATACAACATTCACACCAGGTGGAGTAAGATCTGTTATTGATCTCACAGATGTTCAGAGAATACAGTCAATCAAATTCAGTGTTTAAACATGCCTTTGCTGCACCAGATGTTCTTGGGTAAACAATGTGAAATGCGCTGAAAAGTATGTCATTAATTAAGTCCTTATGAGAGAGGAGGAGCGTCAGATATGACTGACGCTTTGAACATGCGGCTGTGATGTTGAACAGCTCAATGGTTCAATAACTGTGTAAAATTGATCAGTTATGAAATGAGTTTAGTTTTAGCTATAAGCAGACATAGAAGACAATAGTGTCATTATTCATCTCAGTTCAGTTCAGCTTTCATCCGATAGGGCTGCAACTTATTATAAAAACAATGTTATTCATATGCGCATTTATGTCACAAGATTAAAATCAGATTTTATATTTTAACATGCGCACAATGCATGAATATAGAGTTTCCCGCTGTTTGTAAATACTAGCCATCATCCTGACATCACTTCTTTTCTTTGTTTTAAGAAGTAGACTAAACTCGTTAGTTCACCCAAAACTGAAAATTCTGTCAGTAATCACTCTCCCTCATGTCATTCCAAACCCGTAAGACTTTCGTTCATCCTCAGAACGCAAATGAAGATCTTTTTAATGAAATCTGAGAGATTTCTGTCCCTCCATTGACAGGCTACACAACTACCACTTTCAAGCCCCGGAAAGGTAGTAAAGACATCATAAAAGTAATCCATGTGACTCCAGTGGTTTAACGTTAATTTTATGAAGCGACTCGAGTGGTTTGTTTGTACAAAAGAAACATAATCTACCACTTTATTTACAAAATATTCATCTCCAACGCACGTTCAGGAGAGCACCAGGAAGCATGCGTGTTGTTGAGAGTAGAAGTTGTTGCATCTACTGCAGCAGAAATGTAAAAGCTGTTGTTATAATGCCAATTTGAACGTTGTCGTGTGTGTGTGTGTGTGTGTGTGTGTGTGTGTGTGTGTGTGTAGGGAGGTATTGCAGCTGGACCCTCCAGAGGTGTTGAACTCTAAACTGCAGCATGCGGAGTGGGGCGTTCAGGGCCAGCAACTGGTGAGATCAACTTTTACTATCAACCAAGGCTATGGGCCCTATCTTGCACCCAGCGCAATTGACTTTGTACACCGACGCATGTATCATTCCTATTTTGCACCCGACGCACAGCGGACTTTTCCCCCCACAGACGCACGTCGGTAAATTAGGGAATGAACTTGCGCTCCCGGGGGCGGTTCAGCGAAAAGAGGAGGCTTGTTCCGGCGCAAACGTTCCCTGGTGCTATTTTGCAGTTTCAGAAAACAATTCCGCCACAGACCAGGAGAAACCTCGTCTAAAGTTAGTGGGGCGTTATTCAGATGCTATTTTAAGGGCGCATGCTTGGCCATAAACTTTGCTTCTCTCATCTACACAGACGCAGCAGTTTTCATTTTTGCAAACCATACATAATTACAAGGAAAAATATTCCACACGAGGGAAATCATTGTGGTGTCCATGAAGATGTGAAAAAATAGGCATAAATCTAGCTTACACA
Source organism: Rutilus rutilus (assembly GCF_951802725.1). Classification (NCBI taxonomy): domain Eukaryota; kingdom Metazoa; phylum Chordata; class Actinopteri; order Cypriniformes; family Leuciscidae; genus Rutilus; species Rutilus rutilus. The sequence goes on from NC_140215.1 coordinate 2,495,988, forward strand.
TTTACCCAAATTATTATACGCCTGTTTAACCGAAGCTAATTTGGGTGTGTTTCTCCATCCCCAATGTCACTTCTCTGTGTTTTACGGCCCTGACGAGAACGTCGGTCTCCTCGGCTGTGAACCGCTCCTGGCAAGTCCGCCGTTATAATAGCAATCCGCCATGGAACAAGCACGCCTGCTCTTAAAGGGAATGTGAGATGATGCTCTGATTGGTTTATTTCACGTTACGCCCAAACCACACCTATGAGTGATGAAGCTACTTCAGACCAACACATTCTAGATTTGCGTCGGGCGCAAGAGTCATTTATCCCGCCGGTATAATAGCAACAGCGCCCGAGACCCGCCCACAAAGTTACTTGCGTTTCGCGTTTGATACTTGCGTTTCAGATCGTTAAAATAGGGCCCCATAACTATAGTTGCGTCCAAAAACGCATATTCTCTTGATATGGTACTTATTTTGAATGATTACATACTTTTGCGAGTGCTAAAAAAGTATGTTCAATCCGGACGTACTACATTCGCCATGTTGCTATAGTCAGTGTTGGGGATAGTTACTTTTAACTGTAATGCGTTACAATATTGCGTTACTCCCTAAAAAAGTTACTTTTTCTCACCTGGGCTGGGCTTGCTTGTTTAACAAAAGTTATGTTTTTGGCAAATGTGACCAACAGTGAAATTAATAAAGCCTCTGGCTGAAAAAAAAATGCTAATTCAGAGGGCTGTAACAAACCTTTCAGCTGTGTTTATATTCTGGATCGCAGAAGAAGAAAGTTCAATACTTTCTTCAGCATTAAAAACTAAAAAATGAAACGTCATTTTTGCTTATTCGTGTGTTTAAATTGGATTTTCAAAGGTCAGCAGCATTATTGCAGGTTTGCATCTCACTGTTTTTATTCATTTTGAGGAATACTGAATCTGTTGTTGTGCAAGTGAGACGAGTAAATGAATGCTCACATTTAGTCTAGAACTACAAGACAGGAGAGCTCTTATTTGAAAAAGTAGCTCAGATATTTTATTGTACATTTAAAAAGTAGAAGGTCATCCGGGGACTTTTCGCCTACTCTTTTATTGTACTGTGAATTCTGACATTTTGTCACACACATATAGTAGGGAAATATGTGATTTCAGACGCAGCCCATTTCTTGAATAACGGGTGGGGGGGGGGGGTCAAAGTTGTTGTTGTGGTTTTTTATTTGATTGTCATCTGTCATTTTTGACGAGTGCTGTTAGACCATTGAGGCAAACCAGCCTGAAAATTTAATTTTAAACTTTGTATCATCTTAACAACAAACCGAGCGATGTATAATGGAGCAGAGTAGCATCAAGAATATCAAATATTGTGGGGACATTATTGTTTATCGATATCTGTTGTGGTTAATGGCCCTGCTATCAACATTTACTGCTTACCTCCAGATACTCAAGACACTCCTTAAACAGTTGAGCTGTTGATTTCAGAGAGACAATCTGTAACACTAAATGTGTTAACAACTAGTGTTTCTTGTTGTTCTTTGATTTGTTGTTTCAAATAATTTCTACATTGTGTGCGTATGGTCCGGTTATGTCCATATCATATTCATATTTACAGCAGATCAAACTCGGCTCACGTGTCTATAAGCAGCGTGTCACATTCAATAAAACTAAATTAAAAACCAGTCGAGTTTAAGTCATGTTTTAGTATTTTGAGTTGGACTTCCAGGCATTTTCTGTAAGTGTGAAACGGTACAGTGCACGATCGAGATTCGCTTTTTAAATGTCTTCTGTGTGTGTGTGTGTGTGTGTAGGTGTACATATTTGAGAATAATATTTACTATCAGTCGGACGTCAGGAGTAACTCGCTCAGATTGACCTCATCTGGGAAGGAGGGCATCATCTATAACGGCATTGCTGATTGGCTCTATGAAGGTGAGACTTTGCTCTGTTATATGATGATTTAAGGAATATATGACAAGATGATGATTAGAGCTGCACCATTTTTGACAAATTGAGAATCACAATTTTTTTGTTTAAAATAGAGATCACAATTCTCCCACGATTCTGAATATACAACTAAAAAAACTAAAAAACATGTCATTAACTAGAGGTTCAAAATGTTACTAGAGATGACAAAAGGTTAATTGCTGCAGTTTATTTAAAAATATTCAATTAAATTGAATACTTTTTAAAATTTGGTTTGAATGAATGATTCAATGACTCATAAAGGCTTGTTTTATTACTGGTTGAGTCAGCATTTTTGAACAAATATTCTGAATGAATGATTCAATGACAAATACATTTATTAAGTCGCCACCTACTGGTGTAATGATGTAATTGATACAATCTTTATTTAAAGCGTCAAGTTACTTTCAAACAGTGATTTTCTATATTTTGAGCACTACTGTAGACAGTGTTTATATCCGAACTATAAACTTTTATCCAGTACTTCTGTGATAAATAATATGAATTATTGTAACCGAAATAATGATACTGTCTGGGTGAAAAGACTGTGTGCAAAGCTGTTTCATACCTAAACCAGGCACAGCGTTATGGGTGGGCCTGACGGGCCTAGGACCACCCACTTTTCAACAGGCCCACCCAAAACTTTTCTTCAAAAATAAAATAAACTTTTAATATATTTAAATTTTGTCAAGAATTGGTCAAAAATCAGCCAATAAGCTCATAATTTGTGCTAAAATAGTCTAAATGTTTAGTTTTCAAAGTCGTTCTCCCTATTATAAACGAAGAATTTATTTAATCAAGCTCTAAATACGGCTCGTTGTGGATCCTATGGGGCGAGGTGACGTCACCTAGCACTAGTCGAGTTTTCAAAACAATTTAAAAAAGCTGGTTATGTCTATTTTGATGTTTCTGTGCAAGTTCAGCAGACAGTGAGGTTCGGGATCGGATGTTAGCTGTCGTAGTAGCCTATAGGCTACATTTTAATGCATCTTCTCTGTATAATAAGCCAAGCTCAGTCTGTTGTTAAATGGAATCGAAAGAAATGAATGTTGTATGAAATCGTCAAACAGGTCTATTGCCACTTATGACCGGATTTGAGTGAAACTGTCGGGCAGTGTTGTTGATCTGCATTGTTGAAAACTTAAAACAATTAAACAGAATTGTGAAATATTCGGCTTCATGTTATACGAGCAGAACTAAACTATGTTTTGGGGAAATATTAGATTCCTGACCACTTTTACAGTCTATAGGCCTTAGGTCTATAGAGAGATGCGCTAAAGCACAGCCAGGGAAGATGCGTAACGGAGATTCCATAGCGCTCTTCTTTGGCCAGAACCAAGGAGAGCGATCGCGGATGGGTCCGTCCTATGCACCGAAACTTTTTAAAATGCAACAAAATATTTAAAGAGCATCAAGCTATTAAAATCTCTATTATGTAAGCACAGATAATATAACAGTTTATTAGTCAGGCATTTTTATTAGGTTAAACAGGGATTGGATAACGTTTTTAATTAACGGCCCACCCACAATTGGTCTGGCCCATCCAAACCTGGAATCCTGGCGCCGTGCCTGACCTAAACATGACACCTTCTCTCTCTGGATCAGCAGATTTGAATGTTCGCTGTGAGCCCACTTTAATAGACACATCCAAATCGCTGTCATTTAGGAATATGATCACGTTTGAATCAAGATTGCGATCTATTAATGATTAATCGTGCAGCTCTAATAATGATGCATGTTTCGTCTGGTGCAACACACAGATGAAGATGAGTGACGTGATGCTCAGGTGTTTGTGTTTAACTCCAGTGTGAGATCTCATACATAACAGATAACTGAACCTATTGTAAAAGACCCAACTGACCAATTGCAATTACCACAAACACGCATGTTCAGAGGAGGTCCTGCACACGCATGTGGCACACTGGTGGTCACCTGACGGCGAGCGCCTGGCGTTTCTGGTCCTGAATGACAGTCTGGTGCCAAACATGGTGTTGCCCTCTTTCACTGGCTCTACGTACCCGAAAGGCAAACAGTACCCGTATCCGAAGGTGAGTTTGACCTTCACGTTCTCACGCTCAGATATATTACCCAGCGGGGTGAGGAAAGTGAAGACACGGCATTATTTATAAGGAAATAATAGGGCTTTTCACACTGCGCTGATTCCTGGGTTATTGTCATTATAAACCCTGCTTTTGACCCTGGGTAGAGGAATGTTTCAAACTTGTAATTTAGACACTCCAGAGTAGGATTTTTTTACGTGTCATTCTCCGAGACGCAATTTCACAAACCGCGTGAGTGTTCAGCGCTGCTGCGTCTTCTCTCTCTCTGGCTCTCAAAATGGGTTGCACAAGGCAAGCGTCAATACCACACTCTCAGGACATGACGGAATTGTCACTTGCACAATCGGGCCAGCATTGCATCGTAACTAAAGTTGATCATTTTCACTTCTTTTTAAATCTTATCAGTTTAAACATTCAAGCGATTTTAAACTATTCAGTACTCGCGCGCTCTCAGAGATGTTTTTCTCTGCGTGCATTCATATAGTAAAGCCGCCTCACAAACAGCTTGTGAGTTACAAAAGTTATTTTTCGGGGATTATATCACTTTAATGGGGGGAGAAACACGCACAATTGTGTAAAAATTCCGGTCGTGGTTAGTATACTCGTAAACACAGTCGGTTATGTCTTAAAGGGACGGTTCGGAGTGAAATCAACCTAGGGTCCTTTGCACCATGACCTCGAGCCAAACACCCCCCAGAAGCCTTTATTCCCTTGGTTGAACATTATTAAAGTTAGAGCTTATTTAGAGATATCAGCCGGATGGGTTAGTGCAGGCGCTAATTAGGGCTGTGTATTGGCAAGAATCTGGCGATACGATACGTATCACGATACATGGGTCACGATTCAATATATTGCAATATATTTCGATACTGTGCATAAGGCAATATATTGGGATTTTTTTAAAGAATTATATAAAAAATAAAAGATCTGATAAAAGATTTTAAAAGAACTGGACGCGCGAATGAGGCAAATTAACGTCTGCCGCGCTAAACGCCTCATTCGCGCCACAGGACCTCCAGACGCGCGTAAACGCGTCTTTGCATTAACTTAACATTGAAATCACTCGCACCAGACACTCTATTCGCGTTTGGTGTGAACGCAGCTTCACGGTGCGCGTCCACTACAGCGGCAAAACTACGCTCGGTGCCGCTGGCAACGCTGTAACGTCTCCGCTTTGGGGTGTGTCTGTTACGAGTGTGTTTGTTTTTTTCAACACACGGACAGTATAATCATCATGCACGCGATTACATTTAGAAATAGACAAGCTTTGTTTCCAAATGCACCAAGCAAAGATCCTTTCAATTTTATAAACCCAGCCAATATAATAACAATAAGCACACCCAAAATAAAATCTTTAACATATATAAACAACTGCAAAGCATCTAATTTGTAAACAAAATGATTTACGCACTAAATCCATCATAAACTGCCGACCGCGTTTTTCGCTTGATATTTGCATAAAGTCGAGAACTGCCCAACCTTTTGACGCTCTCAGTCGCTCTCAACGCTTTCTCCGGTCCTGCACTGCTGAGCGTGAAGCTCGACTTCCATGGAATGAATTGAAAACGCTTGCTCCGCTCGCTCCGTGCCAGTGGACACGCACCGTTCGGCGAGCCTTTTAAACAACATAAACGTGAGCCACCGTCTTAACATGAATATTTTTGGACGTAAAAAAAAAAAATAAAAAAAAAAAAAATCGATATTGCGTTTTTGAAAATCGATACAGTATTGCAAAATAAAATATCGCGATACTCATGTGTATCGATTTTTTCTTACACCCCTAGCGCTAATGGATCCAAGGCTGTATCTGGTAAATTACCGCACTAATAATGCCCAGAATGGCACCAAACTTCTACAGTAGCACAAATAGGTTCTGTACTCATAAAACGAGGCATTGGAAAGTTTGTAAGTACATCAGGAGTTTATTTAAATAACACTTGCCTGACGGCTAATGCTACCGCTAACCCGGACGTCGACGTCACTTCAGTGGTTTGGGAAAAGCACATAAAAGCGATGCATAATGATGTAGTGCTTTTGACTATAAATAGACATGGTTGAGGGTTAGTTGCATGTAATTATGCATAATTTACTGTTAACACTATGGTAAGTACATGTAACATATGTAAAATAAAGTGTTATCCCAATTTGTTTTGTCACCTGTCCTTGGTGAAAAATTGAATTGTTTCTGTTCTTGATGTTTTTTTAAATTAGTGCTCCAAAATAAAAGTTTGTGTTTACATAATATATTTGTGTGTATTTTGTATATATAAATACACACATGCATGTATATATTTAAGAAAGATGTGTTATTTATATATAAAATATTTATATTTGTATATAATATAAATTATGTATAAATATATATACAGTATATACATGCAAATATTTCCTTAATAGATGCATGCATATGTGTGTATTTATATATACAAAATAATTATACACAATACACACACACATATATTATGCAAACACAAACTTTTATTTTGGATGTGATTAATCATTGCCCAGCACTATTTTACATGTAAGTGTTGACGTGTGTTGTGTTTGCAGGCTGGCCAACCCAATCCAGTGGTCAAACTATTTGTAGTCAACCTGTACGGACCGACACACACGCTAGAACTCACACCACCAGATGAACTGAAGCTCAGGTATAGTGTTAGTGTGTTAGTGTCTGTGATGGAGGCTGGAGCGGGTGTGTTAGTGTGTCTCTGTGTCTGTAGGGAACACTACGTGGTGATGGTGAAGTGGATCAGTAAGACCAAGACAGCGGTGCGCTGGTTAAACCGAGCGCAGAACGTCTCAGTTCTGACCGTCTGTGACTCTACCACTGGAGCCTGCATCAAGGTACACACACATGTTCACTCACACACGGGCACACTACTCACACATTTATTTACATACACACTCACACAAGTGTTCATACGCACACTCACACATGCACAAACACACATGTACTCGCACAAGCACTCGTATGCACACACACATGCACTCGCACACGCAAAACACACATGTACTCACACACACAAGCACTCGCATGCACACACACACATAAGCACTCACACATGCACACACACACACACACACACACAAGCACTCACATGCACAAGTGCATGCACACACACACACAAAAGCACTCACACACACATGTACTCACACACAAGCACTCACACATGCACACACACACAAGCACTCACACATGTACTCTCACACACAAGTACTCGCACACGTACAAACACACGTACTCGCACAAGCACTCGTATGCACACACACAAGCACTCACACATGCACACACACACACACACACACACACACACACACAAGCACTCACATGCACAAGTGCATGCACACACACACACAAAAGCACTCACACACACATGTACTCACACACAAGCACTCACACATGCAAACACACACAAGCACTCACACATGTACTCTCACACACAAGTACTCGCACACGTACAAACACACGTACTCGCACAAGCACTCGTATGCACACACACAAGCACTCACACATGCACTTGCACACACAAAACACACGTACTCACACACACGCACAAGCACTCGCATGCATACACACACACAAGCACTCACACAAGTACTCGCACAAACACTCACACTCACACATGCACAAGCACTCACATGCATAAGTGCATGCACAGACACACACACACACACACACACACAAAAGCACGCACACATGCACTCGCACACACATGTACTCGCACACGCACAAACACATGTACTCACATACACACTCACACATGCACACACATGCAAGCACTCACACATGCACACACACACAAGCACTCACACATGCACTCGCACACATGCATACTCACAAGCACAAACAATCACACATGCGCACATATTCACAAGTACTCGCACAGTCACTCACACTCAGACTAACACACAAGCTGATGATGATTATGATGGTGATGATGTTTCGTTTCAGAGGCATGAGGAAACATCAGAAGTTTGGCTCTCGAAACAGGTGAATCTCCACTAGATGTTTGCTTGGTGATCTTCAGTCTCATGAGTTTAATGCATCTCGTGTTCCTTGGCTGGTTCTCTGCTCCAGAACCAGGAACCGTTCTTCTCACGAGACGGCAGCCGCTTCTTCCTGACGGTCCCGGTGAAGCAGGGAGGACGCGGAGACTTTCACCACATCGCCATGTTCACCTCTCAGGTACACACATACGCTAGGAGCAGGGTTTGAAATTAACACCCGCCAAATGCTGTCAAATCACAAGCTACTCACAAGTTTACTCACTTTGCTGGGGAAGTTCGTGTAAGACAAATCTGCGCAGATTTAGCGTAAATCCTCAACTCGAGAGTCATCCTGATATATTAAATACAGCATATTGAGCAGAATCTGCTCATATCTGGCTTACTTGAACACACACGTCACTACGCAACAAATAACGGCGCGCTTGCATTGAAGCAATAGCGAAGATTAAAAAGCATTTGGTTAACAGAAAAGACATGGTTATTTTCCAACATCCTACATGTTCTTTGTACGGTATTGATCTGTCCACCTAAAACACATTTTTGGTGATGAGGATGAAAGAGGAAGGGAGGAGACGCTGGATGACAGGATTTAGTTTGAATAAGAAATGAATGTGTGAAATCCAAATTTTAATATATCTATATATTAAGGCTGCACGATACTGAAGAAAAATGCAATATGCGATAACTCATTAAATATTGCGATATTCGATATGATAAAGTGTGTAAAATAAACTTAAATTATCTTTAAAGTATAATTAAAATGATATAACCAACATACGTGTTTCACATTCTTTTTGTGACAAGAAAACACCCATACAGCTTCTGGAAGTGAACAGTGTTTTACTGTAGCATCAGAAGTGTTATTTTAACACCAGTGTAAACCACAGGGTTTAGGGTTTCAGGAAGGACTACATTAGGTTTATTTAACAACAGAATATACTGTATATATATATATTGTTACAACCCCTTGGCTCAAGGAGTAGCAACATGAATGGGGAGGCCAAACACGTAATCAAATTTGAAACAACAAGTATTTAATAAAAAAAACAGACATAACTACATCAAACAAAAAGTAAAATATAAAGATGCAAAACACAACAACATCAAGCCTTGGACTGGAGAGGGTGAGAAAGCCAGCGTGAGAACCGCAGCGACCGAACCGCAGCGACCAAACCCCAAGCTTTTGATTCCAGAGGGTGAGAAAGCCAGCCTCTTATAAGCAGCATGGTTAATCACCATCAATTCTCCACATCTGGGTCACAGCATTTAACCTGAAGACACTAAAATATTACCCAGAGACACCTGCTGGACAAAATTAAGTACCACAGCCCCTTGGATTGTCACAATATATATATATATATATATATATAGAGAGAGAGAGAGAGAGAGAGAGAGAGAGAGAGAGAGAGAAAAGCTGTGACATAGTTAATCTGGTTCATGGGCGGTAACTTTAACATTTTGTAGCCAAATTGGCCGGTGGCTGAAAATGTTCATTTCAAACCCTGGCTAGGAGTAATGCCAATATTTGCTAATCTGTTTGTACGAGCGACAGCGTCAGTCTGGTGTTGATGACCTCATGTGTGTGTTTAGGTGCGGGCGGATCAGAATGAGGTGCGTCATCTTACGTCAGGTAACTGGGAGGTGACGCAGATTCTGGCTTACGATGAGAACGCACAGACCATGTGAGTAAAACACGGCCGTGAACTCACTCCAACACACAAACCAGGAGCTCTGTGACTGTCATACTTGCGTAACATGCATACAATACAATACAATACGATACAATGTTTATTTATGAAGCACAATTTAAAAACAACCGAAGTTGACCAAAGTGCTGTACAAGAAGAAAAAAAAAAGAGGAATTTCAAACAATAAAACACAAGCTGTAAAATAAGTGGAACGCATGAAAGTAAAATCAAGATATATTAAATACAGTCATGTGTAAAAACAAGTAGGCTACATCCCATGGAAATTGTGTTTTTTTGTGACATATTTGGACAGGCAAACATTTGATTCACAGTGGCTATTAATAAAGTTGACATACTTGAACAAAACTACAAAGAAAATGAGCTTTTTCAATCATTTATTCTGCAAAAGTCCCAATAGCTATGAATTTCTTCTTTAGAAAAAGTAAGTACATCCTCGCCCCAGTATCTAGTGTTGCCCCCCTTTCGCATCTTGTAGGCATTTCGCATAATTGTCCACTCTAACATTGGCTTGCTGGGATATTTGACCTCTCTTCCATGCAATAGTCTTTCATTTGCAAGATGTTTGCAGGTTTTCTGCCCGTTTCCACAACATTTCAGTGGGATTCAAGTCTGGGCTTCGACTAGGCCCGGGGTTTCCAAAGTGGGGGCCGCAGCAAAAAAAAAAAAACTACAAATATTTGTTAATATGAATATTGTTATGAAATAGCATTATAATAATTTGTTGCATAGCCTATCTGAACATCATACTGGAGAACTGGAGTAGGCTATGTCAGAAAAGAAAATGAAGACTCAAAAATATTTATAGAAAATTTACCCATTTAAACTTGTTTTTATTAATCAGTTTGGGTAAAAGTGGTATTTTCTAAATATATATATATATATATATATATATATATAGAAAATAAATATTTGTGTGTGCTGTGAAGTAGTTAGAAAAAATGAAATCGGTATCGGCAGGTCAAACTCAATGACAAATCGGAATCGGCCTAGAAAATTGTAAGCGGTGCATCTCTATAATCTTTCTGATTGGCTGGTATCAAACACCATCACATAATCTGATGTTCACTTAGATGTTTTATTTATTTATTTATACATTTGCCGTAGTATTGTCGACGGGTTCAGTAACATATCCTGCAAAAGGGGGGCCTTGGCCAGAACCTAGCGGTATTTGGGGGGCCTTGTCATGGAAAAGTTTGGGAACCCCTGGACTAGGCCATCCCATAAGTCTCCATTTCTTCTTTTTGAGCCGTTCTTCGGTGGATTTACTAACATGCTTAGGATCATTGTCCTCGTTGAAAGGTCCACTTGCTGTTCAGCTTCAACTTTCAGACAGATGGCCTCACATTATCTTCAAGCACTCTTTGATGTGATGCAGAATTCATAGTTGAATCAATGAATGCAAGCTGTCGAGTCCCTGAGGCAGCAAAGCAACCACAAACCATAACAATTCCCCCAGCATGCTTCACAAGCCAGATGAGGTTCTTCTGCTTTGGTCTGCGCCAAACATTTCTGCTGGTACTGTGGCCATATTAGGGCTGGGCAAAAAAATCTATTTTTCGATTCATTATTTTTTTTAAATGTGGTCGATTCAAAATCAATCCTCAAAGTCCACGAATAGATTTTTTTTCCATATTTATTTATCCATCACCCAAAAGCCAGTATTAGTTTTCCTTCACTGTTCATAGGCTTGTATGTGAATGTTACAGCTAATGCTGTGAGATTTGATGTTTGTTTTCTCTTAAACATAAAATAAGCTGATCCTGTTTGATCAAGGCATTCGGCATCTGTTCTGACTCGTCCAATCTTCAGCATCAATTTTTCATCTTGCATCAAAATCCTGTCTATTCACTGTATGCATCTGAAATATAGAGTTGGGTTCTGTTTTAATGTACCCAAGTGTGCCTAAAATAAAAAGAGAAAAAGAGAAATACATTTATTTTATACTAAGTATACTACAAATACATTTATATTTATGTACTTAAAAAAATAAATATCCTGCAATTGTACTTTTAGTATTCTAAATTGATATACTTAAAGTCTGCCTAATTGGAACAACAAATTTTTAATAAATCTCAATTTAAAAAAAAATGTACCCATGTGACTGGTTTTGTCATCCAGGGTCACATATATGAGATGTTTAGATAAGACTCATTAAGTGGCACCCAATCCTGAACATCTGATCCCAAAATTTAATGGATTTGAAGGTGTGAAAAATGTATGGATGTTCGTACTTTTTAACCACGTGACTCGTCTGTTTTTGTGTACATTTAAATTGTGAAAATTGCAAAATGTCAATTTAATGTGCAATTTTTTATGTAGTATATCAACCTTATTGATAGGCACTGTTTCAAAGAGGATGAAACGTTAACTTGTCAAAAAAGCGAACTATTTCCATGGGATGAACTTATTTTTTCACGGTTTTCTGCATTTCCATTATATATTGCAAAAAAAAAAGAAAAAAAAAAGTTCTTACTCAGTATTTTTGTCTTGTTTTCCAGTACAAATATCTTAATATCCAAGTGAGTTTGCTTCTCAAGTAAATGTATTTTGTTTTCTGGGAAAATCATCTAAATTAAGTAAGTTTATACTTGAAACAAGCACAAATATCTGCCAGTGGGGCCAGAAAAATAATCTTTTCTCTTTGAAATAAGTTTGTTTTTCTGACACCACTGGCCGATATGTGTTCCTGTTTTGAGCAAAACTCAATTAATTTGCACACGTTTCAGAAAACAAGACATAATATCGTTGTCAGTTGCCAGTAAATGTATCTTGATTTAAGAAAAACAAGACAAGAACTTTTTTTTTGGGGATGTATGATCTAACTGTATCACGCATGATCACAGTGTTTTGACAACACTATAAATCAGTGTGTGTTCTGCAGATATTTCCTGAGCACCGAGGGCTCCCCGACCCGCCGGCATCTCCACAGGTGAGATTCGTGTCCGTGTTTGTTCCTCCAGAACAGGACAGAAGACAGCCCGTTATCTAATGTCAGACTCAGAAAATGATTCTCGCAATACTTCAAAGCTGTGTTCTGAGTTAATAAGTCGTCACAGAAACTGTGATCAATAGAAGCGTGTTCAGATGAGCGCATGGGAAACCAGGCCTCTGGTCAAGGTTATTATTCATGAAAACTATCACGGCAATTTCTGAGAAAAACGCATACGTTCTCGTTGCGTGGTTTGACAAAAAAAACGGAGGTTGAAAGGAGTGGATCCATCAATGTTGCTGAACCATAAATAACCAGTAGATGGCATCGCATGTGGCATTAGCAGTGGTGAGCCACTAATGGCAAAATTAATCTGGGGGAAAAGACAGAGTTCAGTTTGGGATTTAGTTTTTTATGATTCTGCTTCTGATAAAAGCATGGTAGTCACTCAGCAGCAATGAAAACATTTATGGGACTTTAATAAAGGGGAAGATTTGAAAGTGTACTTAAGAAACTCACACAATGAAGCAAATACATCTTTTACTTGTATATATATATATATACACTACTGGTCAAAAGTCTTAGATCGGTAAGATTTTTTATGTTTTTAAAAGAAGTCTTTTCTGCTCACCAAGGCTGCATTTATTTAAAAAAAAACAACAATAAAAAAAAACTGTATTATTGTGAAATATTATGATGATTTAAAATGACTGTTTTCTATTTTAATATATTTTAAAGTGTAATTTATTCCTGTGATCAAAGCTGAATTTTCAGCATCATTACTCCAGTCTTCAGTGTCACATGATCCTTCAGAAATCATTCTAATATGATGATTTGATGCTCAACAAACATTTATGATTATTATCAATGTTGAAAACAGGTTGTGTACAATTTTTCTTTTCAAAATTCTTTGATGAATAGAAAGTTCAAAAGAACAGCATTTATTTAAAATAGAATATTTTCTAACATTATAAATGTCTTTACTGTCACTTTTTATCAGTTTAACTCATCCTTGATGAATAAAAGTATTGATTTATTTTATTTATTTCCCCCAAAAATAAAATTAAAATTCTTACTGACCCCAAACTTTTGAACGGTAGTGTTTAATGTTACAAAAGCTTTAGATTTCAGATAAATGCTGTTCTTTTGAACTTTCTATTCATCATAGCATCCTGAAATAAAAATGTAAAAAACTGTTTTCAACACTGATAATAATCATAAATGTTTCTTGAGCATCAAATCCTCATATTAGAATGATTTCTGAAGGATCATGTGACGCTGAAGACTGGAGTAATGATGCTGAAAATTCAGCTTTGATCACAGGAATAAATTACATTTGACTAGATATACACATAGAAATTTAAATTGTAATAATATTTCACAATATGACTGTTTTTGTTTGTATTTTTAATCAAATAAATGCAGCCTTGGTGAGCAGGAGAGACTTCTTTTAAAAACAAGAAAAATCTTACCGATCTAAAACTTTTCACCGGTAGTGCATACTGTGCATATTATGCGAAGTGAAATCTTAGTAAAAACAAGCTTTACATTTTGTTGTTGTTGTTCCAGACAATATTTGAAGGTTTTAATAAATAGAAAGTGTTTAATACTGCATGATTAATAGAATTTTTGAGTTGTATTAAATGTCAAAACAGCTAAATTCATTTTTGGTAGCTTGTTAGGTATTAGATACTCTTGTCTTCTGATAATTTACTCCACCTTAATCAAATACATATTTACAAATATAAAGGCTTTCACCATGATATTAAAAACTAAAACTAAATACTAACTAAAAGTAATGATCACAATGAAATATTTATGCGCCATTAAAACTAACTGGGAAAAAAACTGAAATTAAAAAGTAAAATACCAAACAAAAATGGACTAAAATAACCCTGCCTCTGATTGGTCCCTCTTGTGTGCAGTGTGTCCACAGTGGACTTGTTTTCACGCCGATGTCTGACCTGTGAGCTGTATAAAGCTCACTGCACGTTCTTCAGTGCCGTTTTCAGCTCCACCAACCAACACGTCCTTCTGCACTGCAAAGGTACGACGACCATGAGTTTATAATGTACTCTTGCATAACAGTCCACAGTCCTGATGAGTGACCTTTCACCCCTCTGTGAGCATCAGCACTGCAGTAGACTGTCTCCTTTTCCAGTACAAATATCGAAACATTCTTAAATCAGCAAAATGACTGAAGATATTAGGATCTTTCCTGAAAAATTCAGTTTAAATCAAGAAAAATATATCAATGAAGTCAGAAAAATGTACTTAATTAAAAAGGAAAACTATTTTTCTTTTTCTGAACCCAATCCACCTTATTCCTGCGCCCCATGATGCTTTGCGCGAATTATGGATGTAACTTCCATTAAGCTGTAAACAATCAGTGAAAGACTCGCTCTATGAACGCAATACGTTAAAGTGTCACAATGAGATGACATTAATCTACTCACCCTTCAACCATCGAACATTAAAAGGAAATTTAAAAGTGTAAAAGCATCTTTCAACAGACCAAATAACCCCAAAAGCGCGAGTCTTTCCACGGCAATAACGGACGGGTTAAATATCACTGTAGTAATATATATATTATGTAATAATACAGATATTGCCTTAATCAAAAATGTTCATTAACTTCAGCATTGCGTGATGATATTTCAAAGTGATTTCCGTCATTTTGACAGATTATAAATTGCATTTTCCTGTGAAAACAAACCTGGAAACAGACGTGAGGATTTGAGGAGAATAACCAGAGATTCTTTGTGCATTTCAGTGAATTATTAATGGAATATATCGTAAATTAAATCGGAAGAACAGACCACAAATGTGCAGTACATGTTGTCCTTTTTCATACTTTTACAGCGGATTGCAAAGGGAAAAAAGAAAATAATCACGACTGAAAAGAGCTCTTCCATAGATATTCTTGTTATAACGTCACGTTAAAATACCAAGTAAACGTTATTCTCATGATGTCTGAAAATAAATCATGAAGGGAAACTGACAGCTCATCCAGTCAGACTGACGATCAGCTTTATTTGTAGGGCAACCGTATGATTTGAAATTATTCGTTTCCCAAAGTTCCCCAAACCGGAAGTGTCTCCCATAACTCAAAACGCAGTAAGATCGTCAGGAATAAGGTGGATAGCATATATTTTTTCTTGATTTATGCATAAACCATGCATAATTTTTCAGAAAGCAAGCCTTAATATCTTCAGTCATTTTTCTTCTCCAGTAAATGTATCTCGATTTAGGAATGTTTAGATATTTGTACTGGAAAACAAGACAGAAACACTGAGGAAGAACATATTTTTCTGCCTGTTGTGGTTGAAGTGGCCACATTATCTGGTTTTTGGTTTTCTTGCAGGTCCAGGAGCACCGACAGTGATCATACACTCTCTCAACACTGCCAGTGAGTTTTCACTTTCTCTTTTTTCCATCTTTCTGCCAGGGCTGGGTATCGGCACAGATGTCTCGATTCGATTCCGATTCACAAGATCTCAATTTTTATTCAATTCAGGAACAAAATTTGAGTTACCAGTGAAATTCACAATTCTCGAGTCCAATTTCAATACCACAGCTAAAACTACGAACTGATAAAACATTTCAAAGGTTATTGAAGGCAAGGAAAGATTGATTCGTGTCTTTTGAGAATGGATATCGGAATCGACCACATTTTAAAAAACAATCGAAAAACCGGATTAAGAATTCAGATGTCTTGTTGGCCATTTTACTTTTAAGGACATTTGACTTTGGCATTAACAGTTTTACTGACTTAAAAGAAACTTTGTTGTTCAATGCTGGAGTAAAGTTCATAAATGATTGGATTTTGTAAAACTATGTTGGGTGGACCTCTGTCCCTGTATGTTCGGGTTCGCAAGAAAATTTTGTACATTTTAAGGTTAAATGCATCAATCTGGTGCGAGAGCTCAAAATGAAGAGCTTCAACCCATGAACTGTGAACACTGAACAAAGAAACAGCATTGACTTGTACCTGGACATTAAAGAGGGCTCAAACATCTTTTTAGTTATGATATAGAGTCTCAGTCTACATTACATTATCACTGGTGTTTTAGGATGCCAAACAATTATTATAAAAAATATAATAATGATTTATATAATTTATTCCTATGACGTATACAGTATGAATGTACTGTATAAATTAAAATTAATATTTCAAAAGTATATTCATTCAAATGTAATATTTTACATTACACCATAATATAGGAAAATTACAATACTTTTGTCCTAATTTCTTCGCTTGCAAGAAATAAACCCTTGAGCTTTTATTGTGGAGAAAACACCAGATCACCATGCTGATCGCGTGAGCAAAGTGCGCTCTTCTCTTTAAATCACGCGGCACAAACAGAATGCCTATTTAGGATACTTAAAGTCTTGTGCTGTTTTATAAAGGCACAAAGCCATATCACGGTTTCATTGGCAAAATATAACGCTAGAGACCAGCAGCAGCTCATTTGCATTTAAATGGACAGACACTAAAATGGCACGTTTTTGCTCACCCTCAAAAAGTGACAACTTTAACATGCTATATAAAAATATCTGTGGGGTATTTTGAGCTAAAACTTCACACACACACTCTGGGGACATCAGAGACTTATTTTATATCTTGTGAAAAGGGCATTATACCACCGCTTTAAACTGCATTGTACTGTTGATCTCTCATCAGATTATTACATCCTGGAGAATAACTCAGTGCTCAAAGCTGCTCTCAGTTACAAACGGATCCAGATGTTGGAGTACAGGAGCATCCAGACCGACCACTTCGGTAAAGTATCGCTCAGCTTTACCTGATAAACACGCAGAGCCGACAGTGTGAAAGAGTAATGCGTTGGTTTGGTTCTGCTGGAGTTCAATATCTTGCTCTTGGCCAAAAGTGATGTTGTTAATGAACATACAAGTTTGATTAAACCATTAAAATATGAGGAAAATATTTTGTTGTTTAAATATGAGGGGAGAACAAAACACTAAACTTGGTTAAGGTATTTATCTGACAAAATGATTTTGCAAAAAAAAACTACAGCTACAGGTTTTATTTTACTATGCAAAAGAAAAAATGCACAGAAAAACAAAACACTGACTACAACATAATCAGTTATTAATATTTTGTTGGTTCTCTCGTTTTTACGTTCATAATTTCTACATATGACAGCCAGGATAAAAACAATGTCGGCACAATTTGTCATGTTTCAATGTGTTATTATCACTAATAAAACAATCGACTCCAAGTACAACTACGCAATATGCTTATAAAATCTTTGTATTTTTAATAATATTTGAATAAAGTGTGAAGATGTCTATTTTTCTATCACTTTTGGCCACTATTGAACTTGATAGATCGTCACACGCAGCTCTGAACTGTTCCTCGTGTGTGTTTGCAGAGTTGCCGCTGAAGATCTCCTATCCACCCGATTTCTCTGAGTCCCGCAGTTACGCTCTTCTGCTGATGATGTAAGCAGATCTGTCTCTGTGTGTGTGTGTGTGTATGTGTACTTGTACAGCTATCTTTGTGAGGACCAGTTTGAGTGTTAGACCATTGGAGTGAGGACAGAGAGAGTAAAGTGAGGACATTTTGGCCGGTCCTCACTTTCTGAGAGCCTTTAAAGGCCTGTTTGAGGGTCAAGACTTGGTTTTAGGGATAAGGTTATAATGAGGTTAAGGGTCGGTTTAGGGTCAGGGGTCGGGTTAGGCACTTAGTTGTGATGGGTAAGGTTAGGGTAAGCAGCTAGAGATTGCATTGTGTCAATGAATGTCCTCATAAAGATAGATGTACAAGAAAGTGTGTGTGTGTGTGTGTGTGTGTCCGTGTGCGTGTGCGTGTGTGTGTGTGTGTGTGTGTGTGTGTGTGTGTCTGTGTCACATTGATGTGATGCTGATTTTAAGGTCCATTACACATTCTGACAGAATTGCACCCTTTTGCCACATTGCTCTGTTTTGCTCGAACACAAGTCAGTGCAGGACACAGTCAGGATCATTGTGGTGGGAAGTACGCGTTCTTCTTCTTCTTCTGTGGTAAATCCAAGGTAAACTCACAGCGTGTCTTCCAAAACTCAATGAAAGGCAGAGGAAACCAATTTGCTGCCCTTGGCAAGATCTTACCTTTTGCCCCTGGCATCACAGCCCATCCACCCGTCATCGTGTTTATGATATTATCAAAAAATAAGGCTGATAATGGTTAAACTATACAAAATAGCACCTAAGCCACATTACAACATGAACACAAATAGCAAGAGCTTTACATCTAGCCATTCAAGCACAAACTATTCATTGCGCACTAGCAGAAGTGTTTGTTTTCCAGTAGATGGCAGCAATATTTCACTAAACTATGGAACCTTTCACATTTTTGCCATGAATGAAACTGAAAAATGTAGATCTTCTTTAACATGAATTTTACATAAAATGTTAGTATTTTAAACAAATATGATTACTAATTTCGCAAATAAAAATGCAATATATCCCCCTAAAGCCGCACAACAGAGCGAAAATATTAATACAAAAGTGATATTACAAGCGTTTAAAAATCTGACATGATCACACAGTCTGGGGCTTCTGAAACTTTGCATCAAGTTTAAGGTAAAACATTAATTAGCGAACATTACTAGTAGGCTATCTTACTATAGGATACTTGAATAAACTGTTCATTAATTCATTAATGGGGGACTTTAAGAATGTTTAGATATTTGTACTGGGAAAAAATAGAGGAAGAACATCATTTTTTTGCAGTTCAGACCTGTAAAGCAATGATGCAAAAAGAAGTCTTTGAAACGTCCCATGATGCCTTGGTTTTGTGGACAAATGTTCATTTCAATCCCGATGGACCACTTGCACAAATACTTCCAGTGGATCCGGCATATCAAGTAGAGGCTTTGTTCACATGGTACTGTTAGATCTGCTATTCACCTGCTATTCTTTATGGAGGAGTTTGAAGCGAGTAGTTGTGTCTCTGCCTTTACTACTCTCCTAACGCCCTGTGATGTGACGTTCAAGCAGCGGTGGAGAATTAAACGACTCTTTGTCTGTGAAAACATCACATTCTGTTGAATTCCAAAGGCGCTGTAAACACACGACCGGAGACAGGAGATGCGTGTTGCTTCAGATTGAAATGCATGCAGTGACGACGCGCTGGTGTGTTTTGTTTGTGCGTTAGTGATGCTGCCCCCGGTGGTCAGCAGGTGAACGACCAGTACGCAGTGGACTGGGACTCTGTGCTGGTCAGTTCGGACAATGTCATCGTGGCTCGTCTGGATGGCCGGGGAAGCGGTTTCCAGGGTCAGAAGGTTTTACAGGACGTGCACAAGCGCCTGGGAGCCGTTGAACTGCAGGATCAGCTGGCTGCTGTTGAGTAAGAACGTTTTCTTCAGGGTTCGTACAAGGTGCTTAAAGGGGTCATCGGATGCAAAATTCACTTTTATATGGTGTTTGCATATAAATGTGTGGACACAACCACCATACAATGAAAAAAATCCATTCACTCGTTTTGTTTTTATCCTCAAAAAGTCTAAACACTCTCATTTATCAAGCCGTTTGGATTTTCTGAGCAATATGATGTAATATTGCTCATGCTCCGCCCACGACCGCTGACGGACTGTCCCGTATTAGCATATTTCCCGTATTAGCATATTTCCTCCCTCAGCTATTTGTTTACTGTCTGCCAAGTCAGCACTTTATGAGTGATAAAGTGAGCAGTTCCTCATTATCATTTAAAGGAACACTCCACCGTTTTTTTAAAATGGGCTTATTCACTTTCTTTCCTACATTTAGATTGGTGGGCAAATGCATTTTTGTCTCAGTGCATGCATTGTTTTAGTTTGACAGGGTCGGCGCTAGCTTAGCTTAGCAT
Source organism: Rutilus rutilus (assembly GCF_951802725.1). Classification (NCBI taxonomy): domain Eukaryota; kingdom Metazoa; phylum Chordata; class Actinopteri; order Cypriniformes; family Leuciscidae; genus Rutilus; species Rutilus rutilus. The sequence continues at coordinate 2,516,484 of NC_140215.1, forward strand.
AATGAATGGAATCCTTTGTTGCCAGCTAGCATGTCCTGAGTAAAAGTGATATAAAAAAAAAAAAAACACCTAATTACTTCTTGTGGCCTGCGTATTCACAACAAGTACAAATAGTGATGCAGATTAACACTAGGGGCCCTATTTTAACGATCTGAAACGCAAGTGTCAAAGCGCAAAGCGCAAGTAACTTTGTGGGCGGGTCTTGGCGCTGTTGCTATTTTCCCGGCGGGATAAATGACTCTTGCGCCGGGCGCAAATCTAAAAGGGGTTGGTCTGAAGTAGCTTCATTATTCATAGGTGTGGTTTGGGCGTAACGTGAAATAAACCAATCAGAGCATCATCTCACATTCCCTTTAAGAGCAGGCGCACTTTTTCCTTGGCGTATTGCTATTATAACGGCGGATTTGCCAGGCGCGCGTCAAGAGCGGTTCACAGCCGAGGAGAGCAACGCTCTCTTCACGGCCGTAAAAGAGAGAGAAGTGACATTGGGGATGGGAGAAACACACCCAAATTAGCTTCGGCTAAACAGGCATATAATAATGTGGGTAAATGTGTAAGCTAGATGTATGCTTTTATAATAAATTATTATATTTATAATAAATTATCTATCTATCTATCTATCTATCTATCTATCTATCTATCGTTTGTAATAATATGATTTGCAAAAATGAAAACTGCTGCTTCTGTGTAGATTAGAGAATCACAGTGTATGAGCGTTTGTGCACTCTATACATTATGGTCAAGCATGCGCCCTTAAAATAGCATAATGAACAACGCGCAACGTGCCACTGACTTTAGACTAGGTTTTTTCTGGCCAGTGGCGCAATTGTTTTATGGAACAGTAAAATAGCACCAGGGAACGTTTGCGCCAAAACACGCCTCCTTTTTTGCGCTGAACCGCCCAGAGAGCGCAAGTTCATTCCCTAGTTTAGCGACGTGCTTCTGTGGAGGGAAAAGCGCGCTTTGCGCGGGTGCAAAATAGGAATGAAACATGCGTCGGTGTACAAAGTCAATTGCGCTGGGTGCAAGATAGGGCCCTAGGTGATTTCCTAGGCAGATATTGACTTATATATTAAGGACTATATTAGGGGGAAGCACAGGCGAAGCACTGCTACTTGGGCGTGATATCTCTGCACCCAAGTAGCTGTGCTTCGCCTGTGATTCCCCCTAATATAGTCCCAAGTCAATATCTGCATAGGAAATCGCCTAGTGTTAATCTGCATCGCTATTTGTACTTGTTGTGAATACGCAGGCCACAAGAAGTAATTAGGTGGGTTTCTTTTATTTTTTATATCACTTTTACTCATGACATGCTAGCTGGCAACAAAGGATTCCATTCATTATGCTAAGCTAAGCTAGCGCCGACCCTGTCAAACTAAAACAATGCATGCACTGAGACAAAAATGCATTTGCCCACCTATCTAAATGTAGGAAAGAAGGTGAATAAGCCCATTTTAAAAAAACGGTGGAGTGTTCCTTTAAAGAGACATGCACCGAAACAGGTCGCTGTGAACAGAGCTGTTTTTGAGGAGGTAAACACAACCATTGAAGAATTTTAACTACAGTATGTTACAAACTTTACACGAAGACCTTGAAGAATCATACCAACTTGTGGAAAACGGGCATCCGATGACCCCTTTAAAGGGCTTGAATTTGACTTTTATAAATTTAAGTCCTGAAAACAGACATATTTTTGAAAAGGTACTTGAAAAGTGCTTGAATTATTGAAAGACAAATGTCAAAGTAGTTATTTTCAATATTTTCACACAAAATTAAAGCTTCAGCCCGTCTGATTGTAGATATAGAGCGATTTCTCATGGCTATATAAATACAATCATATGATACATCTTTCATACTTCAGGTCAATCGTATATTAATGGGGGAAAATCAGTTTGAGAGAGAAAAGTGATATATTTGACGTAGTATAGTTAAAGATACCACAGTCGTTTCATGTGCTGCACTTTATTTGTACCATTTTGGTTTATTTGTGTTAATCTATTTACCTTTTTTAGAATTTGAAAGATAATAATGATATTGTTTGATAAGTGAGATCACAGATTGTAGTCCTTAAAAAAGCAAAAAAAAAGTCCTTAAGTCCTGGAATTTCATTTTTCAGCATCTGTACGAACCCTGTTTCTTCTTTCATTCAGACAAAAATGACCCTTTTCTGTCCTCATTTGCTCTTCCTCGTGTTTGTGTGATCTAATACGGCACACACACTGCTGTGAAACATGCTAACCAAATCATGCTTTTGTTCCAGGTACCTGTTGAAATTTCCGTACATTGATCGAACCAGAATTGGTGTGTTTGGTCGGGTAAGTCTCAGTTGAAGTGTCACACACGGCTTCTGTAATGGTTGAAAATCACTGATCTTTCTTCACACTTCCATACTTGTGTTTCCGCAGGATTATGGAGGATATATCGCACTTCTTCTGATTAAATCCACTGAGAACTTGTTTAAATGTGCAGTGGCCATGTCGCCCGTGACAGATTGGAATTTGTATGGTAAGTTACTGTGATGTGAATGTGCTTTTTTAAATTTTTTAGTGTAATGTTTCTAAAACAGTTTGGATAGTTGTTAATATGAGAGTTATGAGACATTATTTAAGAGATTTAAGTAGGGCTGGGTATTGACACAAATTTCACAATTCGATTCGATTTCAATTCACAAGCTTACAATTCGATTCGATTCCGATTCGATTCAATATTGATTATTTTGGCAAATTTCAAATATCTTCACTAATGCTGTAAACTATGGGAGTCAGTGGTAGCCTACAGGCTTCATTAGCCTACTATAATGTTGAAGGTAAAAATGAACTGATTTGTATACAAACACTTAAAATACACTTTAATTTATTTTTATAATAATAAAGTTATATGAAATGTAAACATTTAAATGGTGGCTGTCATAAAACTTGCCAGATTTATTCAAACATGCATTAAATATTGAAGAACATTAAAAATTATAATGAATATGTTGGTGCATATATTTAGCAAAATGCTCCTCTCTAGAGTAAATTTGTCTAGCTGACTAACGAGTTTATGGTTACTGGACCACTGGATATGGTTTTTCTGAGGTAAATGTGACGTTACATGACATTGTTTACAAGCTGATTTACTGGCGTCTTTCCACGGTTGAAACACTGATTGAGCGACTCCATGTGACGATACGGATTTCGATAAGTTATCTTTTAACACACTTTCAGATGCTCATTCATGTTTATTTCACGCTGTAACTGGTATTATTAAGGCGTAAGAGAAGATCATGTGCTTCTCTTGAGCTGAGCCAGAACGATATTTATGTTTTGGAATTTCGTAAGAAAATGGACGTAATTTGAAATCTTCATATCAATAGTAACAAAGCACAAAGATTATTGCGATTTATTGGATGGGATGCGCTACAGTGTTCCAGTCATTCATCAACTGAAAACAGGATGACTAATCGATTCTTGGGATTTAAGAATCGATATCGGTTCGTAAAAATGAGAATCGATTAAAATCCAGAAATTGATATTTTTTACCCAGCCCTAGATTTAAGTATTGTATTACATGAGTAGCTCTCTGCCACTTTCATTTTTAAAAAGTAGCTCTCAAATGAAAAAAGGTTGGAGACCCCTGGTCTAGAACACTTCAGACCAGAGATCATCATGGTTTTCTGTTCTGTGAGTGAAACTGATTTCACTCTCTCTCTCTCTCTCTCTCTCTCTCTCTCTCTCTCTCTCTCTCTCTCTCTCTCTCTCTCTCTCTCTCTCTCTCTCCCTCTCTCTCCCTCTCTCTCTCTCTCTTTTTTGAGAGAGGCTTTAGAAGCTTTTGGTTTTAGTCAGTTCTTTATAAATATGATTGAGGCCATGTATCGTGACATTGAGAGTGTTCTCAAAGTCAATGGTGGTTTGAGTGCTCCGTTTAGGATTCAGAGGGGAGTGAGACAGGGATGTGCCATGTCAGGCATGTTATATTCCCTGGCTATTGAACCTCTGCTTCATAAATTAAGAAATGAGTTGAGTGGTTTTACTATACCGTACTGTAATGTCACGTTGCACCTTTCTGCCTATGCAGACGATGTAGTTGTTTTTATATCTGGTGCTGATGATATTGAAAAATTGAAGATTATTGTTGATAGTTTTAAAAAAATTTCTTCTGCAAAAGTTAACTGGGGAAAAAGTGAGGCCCTTTTAATGGGCGATTGGGATAGGAGTCCTCCCAGTTTGCCTGGAGGTTTAATTTGGAAGAAAGGCGGGTTTAAGTATCTTGGCATTTTTCTAGGGAATGATGACTTTGTTACAAAAAATTGGGATTGTACATTAGAAAAAATCAAAGGACGTTTGCAGAAATGGAAATGGCTACTTCCCAAACTGTCTTATCGAGGTCGTACGCTCATAATCAACAATTTGGTGGGCTCCTCTTTATGGCATAAACTTGCTTGTGTCGATCCGCCTCTGGGACTGTTACCAAAACTTCAAGCAGAAATGGTAAATTTTTTCTGGGACAATTTGCACTGGACTCCTCAAAGTGTGCTTTTCCTGCCAAGAGATGAAGGAGGTCAAGGCTTGGTGAATCTGGTCAGCAGAGGAGCGACTTTTAGGTTACAGTTCATTCAGCGACTGCTGATGGGTCCCCAGAATCTAGTATGGAGACCATTAGCACAAACCATTTTATCTGGGGTGAACGGAATGGGACTTCATGCTGCACTGTTTCTGATGGACTATACTCTCCTGGATTTGTCTAGACTACCTTCATTTTATAAAAGTCTTTTTAAAGTGTGGAGACTTTTTAAACATAAATGGACAGAGTCAGCCACATCTCTTTTCTGGTTGCTTGAGGAGCCGGTGGTGTTTGGAAGTCGCCTTGATGTGTCAGGAGTTGACCTTCCAGGGCTAAAAAACTTGCTTGTGTCAAAGAAACTTTTGCAATTGAAAGATATTGTTGAAAAAGCCGGACCTGGACTAAAAGATGCAGGAACTGTTGCTATACATCTGGGCATAAGATCAGTGAGAGTTGTTAGTAGTTTTCTGAACAAACTGGATGGGGTTTTAAACTCCAAGGAAAAAGCTCTACTTGAGAGTTACAGTATGGGTGATATTGTCCCTGATGCTAATGACCTCTTCCCAGACATCAGAAGTACACCTGATATTGAAGAATCCTCACATAATAGCCCTCTGTTGTGTTTGAAAACAAATGAAAATGTTGATTTTTGTACAGTTAAAGGAAAGATCTTATACAAATGTATTGTGAAGGTAATAAATAAACATACATTAAAAGACAGAATTGACACAGTATGGAGAGACAAACTAAGAGTGGTAGAGGAAATAAAACCAGAGTGGAGAGTACTCTACAAACCACCATTGACTAAAAGAGCAGGTGATCTCCAGTGGAGAATACTGCATGGTGCAATCGCTGTAAATGCCTTTGTGACGAAACTGAATCCTACTGTAAATGATATTTGTCCTTTCTGTTCAGAGAGAGAAACAATATTCCATTGTTTTATGAATTGTGACAGACTTTCTCCACTCTTTGATCTTTTAGATTTTTTATTTTCTTTATTAGGGATTTCTTTTACGAAGCAATGTTTTATATTTGGCTTCAAGTATAGTAGACTACAGAAATATAAGTGTCAATTAATGAACTTTATTGTTGGTCAGGCCAAATTAGCAATTTATATTTCCAGAAGAAATGAAATAGAACAGAGAAATGGGCAACATATTGTTTCAGTTTTTAAGAATATGTTTAAATCAAGGATTCTCGTTGATTTTAATTATTACAAGATGATGAATGCAATCAATGTTTTTGAGATTGAATGGTGTTGTGATGTTGGTATGTATTCTATACTTGATAATGAGTTGTTTTTTATATGTGATTTAAGGTAAAGTCATGTAGTGTTGCTTTTTTTTGTTTTTTTTGGTTGTTTGTTGTTTTCTTCTGTTAATTAACAAATAACTGTTGTTTAATAAAGTGTGTTAAAACTCAACTCTCTCTCTCTCTCTCTCTCTCTCTCTCTCTCTCTCTCTCTCTCTCTCCCTCTCTCTCTCTCTCTCTCCCTCTCTCTCTCTCTCTCTCTCTCTCTCTCTCCCTCTCTCTCTCTCCCTCTCTCTCCCTCTCTCTCTCTCTCTCTCTCTCTCTCTCTCTCTCTCTCTCTCTCTCTCTCTCAGCCTCGGCCTTCTCTGAACGCTATCTGGGATTTCCTCTTCAGGACGACAGCAGATATCAGGTAAGTGCTGGTTAGATGTTGTGTAACTCAGACTGTGTTGTAGTGAATGCAGTGACAGACACAGGTGTGTTTCTCCAGTTCTCCAGTGTGCTGCAGAATCCACAGGGTTTCAGAGACCAAACGCTCATGTTGCTGCACGCGACTGCTGACGGTCAGTGTGTGTCACAGTTTTACAAGCTACACTATTCACACAATGTGCACTTCACATACATGCTCTATGAATAAATTAATAACCACTGGCCTGAATAATTCCATACAGATGTTCCCTTTCTACAGTCGTTTCCCTCATCCTCTCCTCCCGGACCTGTAACTAATCCTTCTCTCGCGGGTCAAAATGACCCGAAAATTATACTTATTATATATTTTTTTTCATCCAGAAAGCTTATATTTGGGAGATTTTTTATTTTATTTTACCTCTAAATTTCTAGATTTAATCAATAATTTTCATATAAATAAGCATATTCTTCACATTCTTTTACTTATACAAAATAACTCTCCATTACAAGCAAAAACTTGTTGAAACGGCTCAAAAACCTCTCACATTGTGTGTCTCTGCCGACCTCTTGTGGGAAAAAAATATTATAACATGATATTTCATGACTCTTGCCACTAGATGGCCGATATATGGAGCAAATGAACCATTCCCCTGGTGCCCAAAGTCCGTTTTCTTCCGTTTTTCTTTTCAGTATGCATTCAGGTGTAAATTTAAAATAATTTTTTGGTCAATTTTTTGTTTTATTGTTACTGTTAGTTGCATTGTGACTGATTGATTTTATTTGGAAAAAATTAAAAACATTGCACCCGTTATATAACCCCCCCCCTTCCATTCATTTTAATGGGAATTCCTTGTTGTGTGAGTGTGTGTGTGTGTGTGTGTGTGTGTATGCATGTGAGTGTGTTCTGCATTGGGGATGTTCTATAGTCTCATGCCTTTATTTGTGTGGTTGTTTGTACTGAATTGTATCAGATTTTTTTTGTTTTTTTGACAAATTTCCCCCATTTTCCATTCAAAATGACCCACGAGGGAAGGATTTGTTACAGTTTTTATCACAACCACATAAACTCCTTGAATCCAGTAAAAAAAAAAAAAATTGTGTGTTTTCCAAGTTGAAGTGCGACAAATCTCCCAAGCCTCACTCTGATGAACACGCAATTAATTTTTTTTTTGAAGAAAACGAATTTTGGGTCAAAATGACTGAGGTCAAAATGAGAAGATTTAAGAATTTTAAGAAAGGAGAACGTTTACAAGTTCAGTTAAACCATCAAAATATGAGGAATTTTATGAGCACAAATATGAGCACAATTTGGCATGTTTCATTGCATTATCACAGATAAAACAATCGACTCAGAGCACAACTGCTTACAAAATCTTTAACAAATTTTGATTGAAATTTAAATAAAGGCTGAAGATGTACATTTTCCTAGACCTGACATCACTTTTGGACACTACTTGGTATTCGCAGTTGTCGCGTATCGTTTGATTGCATTACTCTGCCAAAATGTTGTTGGTTTTTCCTCCAGCGAACATTAATTTCCAGCACACAGCCGAGCTCATAAAGAACCTGGTGAAGGTGGGAGCCAATTACACACTGCAGGTACTGAAACACATGTCAGCGTCTGTGTGTGTCCGTCCATTGATGATAGTCTAGATTCTTGACGGTTTTCTGCACGGTTGTTCTTCAGATTTATCCAGACGAGGGTCATTTCCTGTCCAAGAGCAGCCAGAGACACGTGGCCTCGACACTGACCAGCTACTTCAGATCCTGCATGCAGGACGATGGGCTTCCCATCAGCGAGGAGGAGGAGGAAGAGGAAGAGTAGAGTGAAGATGACACGCAGCACACAAACACACACTGACACACACCACAATACACACACAAACACTTGGGACAGTGAAACACACTGGACGTTGAGACGAACGCTCAAGTAAACAGCGAGAGCCAGGAGTGTGTGTGTGTGTGTTTGAACATGTATATATGCATGTGTGTAACAGTTTGGATGATGTATGTATTAAAGCTGTGTGTGTGTGTGTGTGTGTGTGTGTGTGAGAGAGAAAGAGAGAGAGAGAGCGAGAGAGATAGAGTTTCTATGTTCCTGGCCAATGGATCATTATCGCTGGAAATGGATTAGAATGTTTCACATATCATGAATCACTATGATCTCCAATTGGCCGATGCGTTGGCCAATCACAGCACAGCAAGTCAGCCATTGCATGGTCCTTTTGCTTTGCTTCACTTCTTTTGCCACTTTTGTGTCTCAGTATGTTTTCACCTTCTGCATTCGATTTCATTTCTCTCCATCCGTGACGAGCACTCGCTGGGAAGAACCGTAAATGCATCTGTCGAAAGCTCGAGGATCTGCGTGAAGATCAGCACACGTGCAGTGCATTCTGGGATGGATGCGGCTGTGTTGTACAGAAGAGTAAGAACATACATCAGATTGAAGAACGGACAGTCTTGGATCAGATTATTTGTCTCTGGAGGGCTTTTGTATCGCTGACTGTTTAGTTTTACTGGTGGTGTGTGTGGGGGGGGGACGGGTCGGGTCTGGTTGTTTGTTATTGTTCTCTAGTCATGTCTATAAATAAACAACTAGTCCAAATCCAACATTATTCAATTTTGATTGTACTTACTATCACTCTCAGTGCCATTCTTGTTCCTGCAGACTCAACCACAGTCATTCGAACATCACAATTATGAGAAAATATTAATTAATTCTACATCTAATAATGGCCAAAAGTGATATTTGTTTTAAACGACCCTAAAATTTCAATTAAACCATCAAAATAATGAGGAAAATATTTGTTTATTTTAAATTTGATGGATGAACAAAACTCTAAACTTGGTTGAGGTATTTATCTGACAAAATTATTTGGCAAAATTTTAAATTTAAATATATATACACTACCGGTCAAAAGTTTTAGATCGGTAAGATTTTTAATGTTTTTAAAAGAAGTCTCTTCTGCTCACCAAGGCTGCATTTATTTGATTAAAAATACAAACAAAAACAGTCATATTGTGAAATATTATTCCAATTTAAAACAGCTGTTTTTCTATGTGTATATACAGTAAAGTGTAATTTATTTCTGTGATCAAAGCTGAATTTTCATCATCATTACTCCAGTCTTCAGTGTCACATGATCCTTCAGAAATCACTCTAATATGATGATTTGATGCTCAAGAAACATTTATGATTATTATCAATGTTGAAAACAGTTTTTTACATTTTTATTTCAGGATGCTTTGATGAATAGAAAGTTCAAAAGAACAGCATTTATCTGAAATCTAAAGCTTTTGTAACATTAAACACTACCGTTCAAAAGTTTGGGGTAAGTAAGAATTTTATCAGTAAAAATACACTCACCTAAAGGATTATTAGGAACACCATACTAATACTGTGTTTGACCCCCTTTCGCCTTCAGAACTGCCTTAATTCTACGTGGCATTGATTCAACAAGGTGCTGAAAGCATTCTTTAGAAATGTTGGCCCATATTGATAGGATAGCATCTTGCAGTTGATGGAGATTTGTGGGATGCACATCCAGGGCACGAAGCTCCCGTTCCACCACATCCCAAAGATGCTCTATTGGGTTGAGATCTGGTGACTGTGGGGGCCATTTTAGTACAGTGAACTCATTGTCATGTTCAAGAAACCAATTTGAAATGATTCGAGCTTAGTGACATGGTGCATTATCCTGCTTGAAGGAGCCATCAGAGGATGGGTACATGGTGGTCATAAAGGGATGGACATGGTCAGAAACAATGCTCAGGTAGGCGGTGGCATTTAAACGATGCCCAATTGGCACTAAGGGGCCTAAAGTGTGCCAAGAAAACATCCCCCACACCATTACACCACCACCACCAGCCTGCACAGTGGTAACAAGGCATGATGGATCCATGTTCTCATTCTGTTTACGCCAAATTCTGACTCTACCATCTAAATGTCTCAACAGAAATCGAGACTCATCAGACCAGGCAACATTTTTCCAGTCTTCAACTGTCCAATTTTGGTGAGCTTGTGCAAATTGTAGCCTCTTTTTCCTATTTGTAGTGGAGATGAGTGGTACCCGGTGGGGTCTTCTGCTGTTGTAGCCCATCCGCCTCAAGGTTGTGCGTGTTGTGGCTTCACAAATGCTTTGCTGCATACCTCGGTTGTAACGAGTGGTTATTTCAGTCAAAGTTGCTCTTCTATCAGCTTGAATCAGTCGGCCCATTCTCCTCTGACCTCTAGCATCAACAAGGCATTTTCGCCCACAGGACTGCCGCATACTGGATGTTTTTCCCTTTTCACACCATTCTTTGTAAACCCTAGAAATGGTTGTGCGTGAAAATCCCAGTAACTGAGCAGACTGTGAAATACTCAGACCGGCCCGTCTGGCACCAACAACCATGCCACGCTCAAAATTGCTTAAATCACCTTTCTTTCCCATTCTGACATTCAGTTTGGAGTTCAGGAGATTGTCTTGACCAGGACCACACCCCTAAATGCATTGAAGCAACTGCCATGTGATTGGTTGATTAGATAATTGCATTAATGAGAAATTGAACAGGTGTTCATAATAATCCTTTAGGTGAGTGTACTTTTATTCATCAAGCATGAGTTAGACTGATCAAAAGTGACAGTAAAGACATTTATAATGTTAGAAAATATTCTATTTTAAATAAATGCTGTTCTTTTGAACTTTCTATTCATGAAAGAATTTTGGAAAAAAAACAGTTTTTTAACATTGAAAATAATAATAAATGTTTTTTGAGCATCAAATCATCATATTAGAATGATTCCTGAAGGATCATGTGACACTGAAGACTGGAGTAATGATGCTGACAATTCAGCTTTCATGAGGAATAAATGACAGTTTAAAATATATTAAAATAGAAAACAGTCATTTTAAATTGTCATAATATTTCACAATATTACTGTTTTTTTTTTGTTTTTGTTTTTTTCAAATAAATGCAGCCTTGGTGAGCAGAAGAGACTTCTTTTAAAAACATAAAAAATCTTACCGATCTAAAACTTTTGACCGGTAGTGTATGTCGTTGGTTCTCTCTTGTTTTTGTATGTGTTCATAATTTATTTGTATGATAGCCTGGCCAAAAATGATGTAAGCACAATTTGACATGTTTCATTGTGTTATTATCATTGTATATTAGTATGCTTACGAAATCTTTAACAAAGTTTGAATAATATTGTAATGAAGGGTGAAGATTTTCCCTATAGGCTGTACATCACTTTTGGCCACTACTGTAAACTGCTCCTCAAAGGTGATCTGATCTTCACTATCGCAAGACAGACTCTTTGATTTGAAAGTGTTTTGGATGTTTGCCACTTTTTTAATATAGTTGACAGGATATTGTTGGATCAGGAACCCAGTCCTGCATCACCAGCTCCGAGTTTCCAGCGGACACGGGTAAAGAGAGCGCTACTATTGCAGATTAATTTGGCATGTCAAAGTGTTCATTTTCATATGACAGGATCGCTGAATTTCCACGTGATGTCAGTGATGACTTCTGGAGCCAGTGGCTGTGGGAATCGAAGTTTACTAACGGTAAATAAAGTATAGGTCTAATTGTATGAGTCATGTAAATTATAGCATATTTTCAATTTAAAATGGAAAAAATTTATTAAAAAGTTGATATTTTATAACTAGCTATATGACTCACTAGCATCAGGATTTTTTTATTTTTTTATTTTTGTTTAATAATTCCTGGTTTATTAAAATATAGATTTTTATGAATGCTCCTATATATTGTAATACAATCATTCTTCATTCTGTTATTATTGTGATATGTGGCCAGTTGCATAAACTGCTTAGACTAGTCTTACAAGTTAGTCATCTAATACTTTCTTCAAGACTGGGCATAATTTTTTTTTACGTCAGTTACATAAAAAGGTCAAATGGTCTAATTTAAATCTGAAAAGTAATACATACCACTTGAAAAGATCGTATGTAGGCGCTCTGCTCTTGTTTGCCAGATCTAGACCACAATCAGACCACAGCAATGCCACATGCCAGCCAAGAGCAAAGCAAATAAACCATGATTGTACCTTATCTGAGCCACAAAATCTGTATACATTCCATAGAGTAATTTCAACATTAACAAACCTGTTAACAAGCAGAAACACTGAGGGTAAGAACAGGAGAAAAAAACAACAACTGACTTCCAGCCACAGGCTAAGATGAAATCAACTGCGAATAAAAGACAATAAATCTCTCAAGTTATCAGCAGAGGATGATTAAACCTCCAAAAAACACCATCTTCACTTATTACAAACCAGTTTGACTTTATTTCTGTCATACATCAACAAAAGTTCTTATTGAGAATTAACTGATGTTTATATGTATTATTGAGTGTCTTATAAAGTCCTCATTATGATGATCAGTGTTTTCTTTAGTTGAACCCATGGTAGTTTTTCTCTGGTTGCTACAACTGTGTTTATGAGACCTTCCCAGGAGCGATCTTCCTGGTGTGCGTTTCCAAAAGCATTGTTAGCTAACTATGGTCACAAGTTCCATTATAGTATCACTATCAATCTTAGTTTCAATGAACATTCAACTCGACCGACGACAGAACTGGGTCGGTTTATCAGGTCCTGTCTTAGAGTGGTTCAGATCCTACTTAAAGAGGTGGTTGATTATGAATTCACTTTTCTAACTTTAGTTAGTGTGTAATGTTGCTGTTTGAGCATAAACAACATCTGCAAAGTTACAACGCTCAAAGTTCAAAGCAAAGGGAGATTTTGCTTTTAAAGAAATAGCTTTTTAAGGATTTCAACAAATTAGTGACATCACTAACCCCAATATTTACATAAACCCCGCCCCCGTGAATGTGATTTATAGATTATCATGACAGAATATGCCAATAAATGACTAGAAGATAACTACACATAAGCTACATAAATTCAATCATTCAGAAATGTCCTGTTGCTTTTACATGTTGTCACTTCTTCTTGAGTCTCTCCATCATTGTCTGACTCCGGTTTGAACATAAAAGGCTAAAAGTTTCGGACATTTTCAGTGCATGTTGGTGTGAGGTAAAAGGACACAAGCTGTTGAAGCTCCGCCCCCCCTGTGCCGGGAGCAGCAGCTCATTTGCATTTAAAGGAACACACACAAAACGGTGCGTTTTTGCTCACCCTCAAAAAGTGACAAATTTAACATGCTATATAAAAATATCTGTGCGGTATTTTGAGCTAAAACTTCATGTACACATTCTGGGGACATCAGAGACTTATTTAACATCTTGTGAAAAGGGCATTATACCACCCCTTTAAGTAGCAGGGAATACTGCATTGCACTGGGTACCGACACCTCCAGGCATCATATCCTGTGGTGTTCCTCAAGGCTCAATTTTGGGCCCTCTATTATTTAACTTATACATGCTTCTTTTAGCTGGCGTAATTAATTAGTACAATATTTACTTTCACCATGCAGATGATACAACTCATATCCTTCGCTTGCACCAGATACCCTGCTGGACTGCATAGAGGGAATAAAATATAGACTCTCTATCACTTAAAGCTGGCAATCAGGTCAAAAACTTAGGATTCATGTTTGACAGTGACCACAGCTTAAAAAAAATAAAAACATATTAGCAATGTCACTAAAACAGCATATTATGACCTCAGAAACATCTCCAAAGTACTGATATTCTCTCCCCTTCTGACCAGGAGAAACTTGTTCATGCATTTGTTACTTGACTAATGCAATAGCGTTTTTGCTGGGTTACTTACCAAAGAGCTCTATTAAACACTTACAAAGCGTTCAGAATGCAGCTGCACGAATGCTCAATTTAAAATAAGAAATCACATTACTCCAACACTCACATCCCTTCACTGGCTGACCGTATCTTTCAGAACTGAATTCAAGACCCTTTTATTCGTTTTTTTTATTAAAGAGGTATATTTCTACCAGTTTCTACTTATGAGTTGAGTGATATATTGCTACATATCTAAATGTATGTTTTTATTATGATTACCATTTATTTATGGTTAAATATTATTCTTTATTCATGAACTAATTCACTGAAAAACATGAGTGTTTTACACTTGCAGATGTTCTGAGGTCTTATTTTTATTGAATGCATCCAGACTGTTTGATAAAAAACAAATCTATTCTGACATGGACATATAGTATTCATTTTATTTCTTCAGTTTCTTCATTTTGACACTAATTTTTATACAAATGTTAGAAAAAGCAGAAAATATATTTTTCCACCGCTTTTATATATAATTGCTAATATTGCATTATTGTTAAAAAAAAATGTGAGAACCACTGAGTTGTTATAGTGATAGTGGCATTTAATACTCTTAATGTCAGTAGTACAGGTTTCTCATGCTCCCTTTAACAAACAGCAAACTGACGCACGTGTCAAACTGTGTGTATCAGTGAATGCAGATGACATGCGCTTTATGCATCACAGCATCTGATCTGATGCTTACATTATTATTATTATTCTGATAGGATGGCTGATGAAACAGAATTAGGCCTTCAGAAAGAGCCCAGAAAACCAGAGGATCAGTGACTCAATGGGAGCCCAGAGTGTTGAAAACACACACGTTAGATATTTGATTTTATATTGTGTACTTCTCTGAATGTAATCTATAGACCAGTACAGCCCATAATAACTGATGACAGTGAGACAGAACAATGTTTCTTTCAGCCTGTGAAAGAGTGACAGCACTCAACATCAGTCACGCTGCTGCTAAATACAGATTTAATGCTATAGTAGTGTGGACAAATGATGAAAAATAACAAACTGAACAAGTAGTGTGAGTGTCCTCGGACTCAACGTCTCTCTGTCTCTGCCTTTAGAACAGATCATCTTACAAGATGAGAGAGCTGGTCGCCAAGAGGATTCTCCCTGGTGCAACTGATGCTAGTCGTCATCGTCGAGGTCACTGGTTTCTGTGGGAACAGGTGCGTTGTCATAGAAGCACTCTCTGAAGAAGGAGATGAGCGAGTTCAGCATGTAGCGTCTGCTGATGACGTCATGACCCTCATCAGGGAAGATCTGCACAGAGGTGAGAGGTCAAAGGGACGAGTGCACAGTGCAAGTCATAAGCTGTGTCCCAATTCAGAGGCTGTATCCTCGAAGGCTGAATGCTTCACAGCGGCGCAACAAAGGCAGTCCCAAGAGCGTAAGGTCAGAGGGTTGAGGGCGTGAGGTCAGAGTCGAGCATGTGAGGTCACAGGGTCAAGAGCGTAAGGTCACAGGGTTGGTGGCGTGAGGTCAGAGTGTCGATAGCGTGAGGTCACAGAATCAAGAGCGTGAGGTCAAAGGTCGATAGCGTAAGGTCACAGGGTCGAGAGTGTGAGGTCAGAGGGTGTGGTGAGGTCAGAGGGTCGAGGGTG
This sequence comes from Rutilus rutilus, assembly GCF_951802725.1. NCBI lineage: Eukaryota > Metazoa > Chordata > Actinopteri > Cypriniformes > Leuciscidae > Rutilus > Rutilus rutilus. Next base: position 2,532,041 of record NC_140215.1, read on the forward strand.
TGAGGTCAAAGGGACGATAGCGTAAGGTCACAGGGTCGAGAGTGTGAGGTCAGAGGGTGTGGTGAGGTCAGAGGGTCGAGGGTGTGAGGTCAAAGGGACGATAGCGTAAGGTCACAGGGTTGAGAGTGTGAGGTCAGAGGGCGTGGTGTGGTCAAAGGATCAATAGCGTAAGGTTGGAGAGCCGAGAGTGTGAGGTCAAAAGGTCAATAGCGTAGGATCGAGAGTGTGAGGTCAGAGGGCGTGGTGAAGTCAGAGGCTCGAGGGCGTGAGGTCAAAGGGTCGATAGCGTTAGGTCACAGGGTTGAGAGCGTGAAGTCAGAGGGCGTGAGGTCACAGGGTTGAGAGCGTGAGGTCAGAGGGCGTGAGGTCGGAGGGTCGAGAGCGCGAGGTCAGAGGGCGTGAGGTCAGAGGGTCGAGAGTGTGAGGTCAGAGGGGGTGTGAGGTCACAGGGTCGAGAGTGTGAGGTCAGAGGGCGTGAGGTCGGATGGTCGAGGGCGTGAGGTCGGAGGGTGTGAGGTCACAGGGTTGAGAGCGTGAGGTCAGAGGGTCATAAGGTCGAGGGCGTGCAGGTGCTTGTCAGTGTGAAGGACTCACCTGTAACCTGTAGTTTACATTGATCACAGACAGCAGCTTCACTAGTTCTGCAGTTTGTTGAAAATGAACGTTCGCTAATAAGAGAGAAAGAAGAAGTCATGGGACGATGCAGCCGTTGTATTATGCAGGACAATAACCACCATTAAGGGCACAAGTCCCTCCCATTCATTAGAAATGGCCAAATTATCCCCTCCATTTTTGTTATTCATGATTCTCTGCTGCACTCCATTACGCACCGCTCTGTTTGATATTAGGATGACCAAAAGTTTTAAAAGTAACATTTTCAGGCTGCTCTGCCTCAGTGGTCTAACAGCGCTCGTCAATGTCAAAGTGATTGAAACGGCCAATCAAATCAAAGAAGGCGGGCCTTACAGTTCACAGAACACGAGTGCAGATTCCAACGAGACGCTTTAGTTTTAACAGTGAAAGTGTGTGTGGTAAGATGAGCTAAACATTTAATATTTGACAAAGTTTCACTATAGAAATGTTCAACGACTCATCCTAACTTTTTATTAAATTTCGCCATTTTGAAACTTTTCACATTCTTGTAATTAATATAACTGAATGTGATGAGACGTTTTGTGTTTTCAACATATTAGACATAAGAGTGAATGTGAACATTTTAAAATAAAATATTATTTGCAAATAGATTACTTCATCATTAACTACTATTAGACCTAGAACGTCTTTTACCATCTCAATTATTTGTAGGCTATTTTGTGTTTTCTTTCATGGGCTCACCATCCGCCGTCCCGTGTAGAATCAGGAAGCGTAACTCCTCGGAGCGCGTGCCGTTCTGCAGGAGGCTGGAGATCTGAAGGACACAGTAACTGTTCTGTGATGTCGAACCCGTTCAACCGCAGAGAGCTGAGCCTCTCGTTCACACTGCACCACAGTCACTGATGCCATTCAAATCAGCGTTCAGCACGCCAGACAAATACAACTTTCTGAAGTCAAAGTAATCACACACACCTTTATGTCTCAAATCTTACAGTAGCAACAACACTTACCTTGTATTTTAGCTCATTTTGTACGGGGAAGCCGAAGTATCTCTCTGTGAAGGCGGAAGCTGTGTAGAAACACAGAAGGGTTACACTAGTGAGTGTGTGTGTGTGTGTGTGTGTGTGTGTTACATATCCGTAGAGTTGCCAGTCGAACACTGGAGTGACGGCAGCACCGCAGCGGAGAGCAGAACTGTGAGAGAGTGTTTGTGTGTGTGTGTGTGTGTGTGTGTGTGTGTGTGTTACGTACCGTAGAGTTGCCAGTCGAACACTGGAGTGACGGCAGCACCGCAGCGGAGAGCAGAACTGTGAGAGAGTGTTTGTGTGTGTGTGTGTGTGTGTGTGTGTGTGTGTGTGTTACATATCCGTAGAGTTGCCAGTCGAACACTGGAGTGACGGCAGCACCGCAGCGGAGAGCAGAACTGTGAGAGAGTGAGTGTGTGTGTGTGTGTGTGTGTGTGTGTGTGTTACATATCCGTAGAGTTGCCAGTCGAACACTGGAGTGATGGCAGCACCGCAGCGGAGAGCAGAACTGTGAGAGAGTGTTTGTGTGTGTGTGTGTGTGTGTGTGTGTGTGTGTGTGTGTGTGTGTTACGTACCGTAGAGTTGCCAGTCGAACACTGGAGTGACGGCAGCACCGCAGCGGAGAGCAGAACTGTGAGAGAGTGTTTGTGTGTGTGTGTGTGTGTGTGTGTGTGTGTGTGTGTGTGTTACATATCCGTAGAGTTGCCAGTCGAACACTGGAGTGACGGCAGCACCGCAGCGGAGAGCAGAACTGTGAGAGAGTGAGTGTGTGTGTGTGTGTGTGTGTGTGTGTGTGTTACATATCCGTAGAGTTGCCAGTCGAACACTGGAGTGACGGCAGCACCGCAGCGGAGAGCAGAACTGTGAGAGAGTGTTTGTGTGTGTGTGTGTGTGTGTGTGTGTGTGTGTGTGTGTGTGTGTGTGTGTGTTACGTACCGTAGAGTTGCCAGTCGAACACTGGAGTGATGGCAGCACCGCAGCGGAGAGCAGAACTGTGAGAGAGTGAGTGTGTGTGTGTGTGTGTGTGTGTGTGTGTGTTACATATCCGTAGAGTTGCCAGTCGAACACTGGAGTGATGGCAGCACCGCAGCGGAGAGCAGAACTGTGAGAGAGTGTTTGTGTGTGTGTGTGTGTGTGCGTGTGTGTGTGTGTGTGTGTGTGTGTGTGTGCGTGTGCGTGCGTGTGTGTGTGTGTTACGTACCGTATAGTTGCCAGTCGAACACTGGAGTGATGGCAGCACCGCAGCGGAGAGCAGAACTGTGTGAGAGCAGCAGAAGCGAGCTTAGAAACCCACCGTACACCTGCACACACACACACTCACGCTTCATTATGACGTCTCAGATCATCTCACACACTTTGAAATGTACAAAAACACTATAGGTTTTGATCTTGTAGAGCCTGTTTCTATATCTGTAGTAGACTGAAACTTTAATTATAGTACAGGTATTTTTATCCGATAGAGATGCAGTTTATTTAAAGCAACTGATGTTTAACTTTCTGTGCTTTCTTTGGCCAATTTATTTAAACCTGCGGAGTGTAAACCCTACGTCATACAGGTGAAGAAATAATTCACACAGTAAATTATAATTCAGTCATCATTTACTCTCCCTCATGTCGTTCCAAACTTTTCTTCTGCTGAACACAAAAGACATTTTGAAAAATATATCTGCGTTTTTTTGGCCATACAATGAAAGTCAGTGGTGTTCGGTTTCCATTGTTCAAGTCAAGTCACATTTATTTCTATTCAGATTGTTTTAAAGCAGCAATAAACAGGAAAATAACAGAATCAATGATGCAAACTTCAAATTCAGCTGTAAAGCAGCTCTAAAAGACAATAGAGTCATTATTGGATAAGAAGAAAACTTGAACAGTGTCAGTGCCGTAAAACCAATAATATTACTGAATATTAAGTGTCTTTATCCCCAACTTAACAAACCAAAGGCAACAATAGGAAGGAGCCCAAACTCCATCATGTGACAGAAATGGTCAAGTCAAGTCAAGTCATCTTCATTTATATACCGCTTTTAACAATGTAGATTGTTCCAAAGCAGCTTTACAGAGATAATAGGAAATTAAAGTAAAGTGTTTTGGCTTTATAGCAGCTCTAGAATAAAAGTTATTGTCCAGCTAAAGTTAGTTTGATTGATTCACTTCCGTCACAACGATCACTAGTTATTAACTTAGAACTTGTCGCTGAACACGACACCGTTTAACAGAAAACTCTTAAGTTCTTTCTGCGCAAACTTCAAAAAACGCAAACCTGTGAGAACGCCGATGGCGTGCACATGTGTATTACGAGTTCAGTCTATAGGTATGCTCGTTTGATATGTGCGCAGGCGTGTAGTCCTTCCCTACAAACCAACCCTCAACAATCTACAGGGTGGGCCATTTATATGGATACACCGTAATAAAATGGGAATGGTTGGTGATATTAAAGTCCTGTTTGTGGCACATTAGTATATGTGAGGGGGCAAACTCCTCAAGATGGGTGGTGACCATGGTGGCCATTTAGAAGCCACAAACAGGACTTTAATATCACCAACCATTCCCATTTTATTACGGTGTATCCATATAAATGGCCCACCCTGTACTTGTCTGGCCTTAAAATTAATAATACAGAATTTTTATCGCTTCCACATAGCCATGTGGTTTCGGTTTGGTCTTCATAATATCTTTTGTTACAGGTTTGAATGACATGAGGATGTGACAAACTCCATCATGTGACAGAAATAGTCTTCAAAATATCTTTTGTTTTCAACAAAAGAACAAAGTTTTACAGGTTTGAATGACATGAGGATGAGGAAATGATCATTTTTGTTTGAACGAACCCTGTAATGAAACCTCACCTTGCCAAAAACCCCGACTCTGCCTCCATCAATGTACGGCTGCTTCACCAGATACCTGCCGCAGACAAACACACACATGGAGGAATCCTAACATGAGGGAAAATACTCGTGCAACCATTGAAGATCACTGTTATTCCCACAGTGGGAGAGATGATGAATCATCAGTTTCTTCCTAAATGCATCCAATTACAAAACTGAAGCTGGATATGTCAGCCTTTTATTATAGACACCAATTCATGTCCACAACCAATTTCTACTCAAGTTAATAAACATTAGATGCTTTACAGAAACATTTGTTTTAATACAGTTATTTATATATTATGCTTTAGTATTCCAGTGGGAAATTTCACATTGTTTTTGCGAAGCATCTTATGTGTCCGTGTCCAAACCAGACACACTGCTTTTCCATGTTAATCAGAATTTTTGTCCTAACCAGCCGCGATAATTCTATTTCTGTGACGTCGTGGTGGGAAAAACAACATCAAAGTATGACAATGACAATCTCAGGTACTGATTATGTGTTTTACTAAATGTTAAAAGCGTTTAATGTGAGTTTGAATATCGTTCTGCGTGACCTTTATAGCCATACTGAAAGCCACAATGGATAATTCACCACAGAAAAAATCTTGAAAATAATTTAAAGGTGAACTAAGTAACTTTTTTTACCTTAACTGAACTGCTTCGGAGTCATTGGAATGGTTATATTACTTATTTCGGGTTGAATGGTGGTCGTTTCGCACCCCCCTGGTGCCCCTGAGCGGAAAATACGCACTTGCAACTTTGGGGCGGCGGGCCGCTGGCCGCCGCATCAGGAAGTATCGCGTGATATCAGGTCTCGCGATGTAAACAATTGCTTTACGGCCAAAAGAAATCTGCTAAAATGCTGTCATTATTGCGCTCCCTCACGCTGTTCGAACCCGAATGAAGAACATGTTTTAAAGAATATTCCATCTGCTTTGATGTCGTTGATCTACTAGCCACTGGTGTCTGAGAATCGCCAACGAGTTTTTACAACAGTGTTGTCAAATATCTATTCCGAAGCTGTGGGGGGAGCTCTAGAGAGAAACCTGCGAGCAAAAAGCGAGAATACAGCGAAGAAATCCCGAATTACTGAATGCAGCTTTAAAGTCTGTGGTGAAAATTCAGCTTTTAATGTTGTTTATATGTCTATGTGGTGTTTTTAATGTGCTTTAAGACAAACCATGTGTAAATTCATAAGTCGACACCATTGCTGAGTATTTTCTCCTTAAAACTGCAGTGAACCAAAGACAGTCTCAAACACACGCTTTGAAATCGCTGGTGTTTCTGACGTCACAAACTACCTTGTAACCAATCAGATCAACGTGTGATCGTCAACCAGTGGATCTCTGAGCTGAGTGAGTGAGTGGAGGCGGGGCTCATTTGCATTAATAAATTAATAAATGAGGCAAGGGTGTCGAGTTACATTCAAGATATTCTAAAAAAAAGTTTTTTTTTCCAAGGAAAAAACATTTAAATTTAAATGTAATTTTAAGAGATAAAATGATTGACTACAGGGGGACTTTAAAGATTGTGTCAGTTACCTCAGTATGTGTTTTTGAGTGAGTAATTACTTCACAACCGCTAAAAAGTACATTCTATATAGTAAGAACGTGTGTAGAATGAATATAATTTGGACGTATACAGTACTACATTCACCATGTTGTCATTATCACGTGACCTATGAGTATTGTGAATTTAGACATACTTCTTTTTTTGTCGCACACTGTTTTTCGCCTACTTTCTACTATGCGATTTCTAATGCAGTCCTAGTGTGGCTGGGCTTTTTCAATTTTTCGATTAATCGTTTTTTTAAATGTGGTCGATTCAAAATCAATCCTCAAAGGCCACGAATCGATTTTTTTCCATATTTATTTATCTCTCACCCAAAAGCCAGTATTAGTTTTCCTCCACTGTTCATAGGCTTGTATGTGAATGTTACAGCTAATGCTAATGTTTGTTTTCTCTTAAACATAAAATAAGCTGATCCTGTTTGATCAAGGCATTCGGCATCTGTTCTGACTCGCCCAATTTTCAGCATCAATTTTTCATCTTGCATCAAAATCCTGTCTATTCACTGTATGCATCTGAAATATAGAGTTGGGTTCTGTTTTAATGTATCCAAGTGTACCTAAAATAAAAAGAGGTTTGTGACTCTTTATTTCTTTTTATTAATTAACCACTCGTAAACTTATGTTCACTGTTCTTTTTTTTATAAATATAGGATTTGTATTAAATCTATATTCATTGAGTCGAATCGAGAATCGAATCGAATTGGAACATCTGAATCGATACCCAGCTGTAGTGTGGACAGACAAGTTGCTTGTCGCTGCAATCTCATCGCATCACATCTGGTTAGGACACAGCATAAGAATTTCACACAGCAGATGGATTTTTTTTACTCACTCTAAAACCGAGAGTTGATCGTCTGCGTCCACGAGCCCCAAGCGCTTGTAAACCCCCTGGAGAATCTGCTGGCCCTGAAAGCCACTCCCTCTGCCATCGGCCCGAGCCACAATCACATCATCACAGCCCACCAGCACATCGGCCCACTCCAGACGGAAGCGCTCGTTCACCTGCTGGCAGCCGGGGTCACACTCCCTGTCACACACACACAGACACAGAGAGAGAGAGGTCAGACTGATGAGGCATGATCTGATGTGCTAGATTGGTGTTTTTGACAGTTGCACTAAATCTCGCAGCTTTTTCAGTTTCAAGTGCATGTGTTTTAAATTAAAGGATCACTTCAGAATTAAAATTTCCTGATAATTTACTCTCCCCCACGTCATCCAAGATATTCATGTCTTTCTTTTTTCAGTCGAAAAGAAATGAAGGTTTTTGAGGAAAAAATTCCAGGATTTTTCTCCATTTAGTGTCTTCAATGGGGTCCAACGGGTTGAAGGTCCAAATGTGAGTTTCAGTGCAGCTTCAAAGTCTCGACACGATCCCAGCCGAGGAATAAGAGTCTTATCTAGACAAACCAGCGGACATTTTATAACAAAATCCTGTTGATAACTGCTGAAGACACTATATGGAGAAAAATCCTGGAATGTTTTCCTCAAAAACCTTCATTTCTTTTCGACTGAAGAAAGAAAGACATGAACATCTTGGATGACGCGTGAATTACTCCTTCAGTTCTATCTTTAACGTGCAGCACAGCTCATTATTGACATCGGCGTGAACGTGTGTTTACAGCGGCACTTTTGTTTCCCGGTGAAATGTTAGAGGAGTGTCCAAATACTGAATTCAACTTTAATAGTGATTATCAAAACCTGCCTCCTAAAAACAAGAGCTAAGAGAGAAATATGTCACTGAATATTTTTAGTGAGTAAAATAGTTTGTAATAGCTATAATATTTCACACACAAAAAAAATACTGTATCCAAGTTGCAAAACAGCCTTACTAAACAATAAGCTTTTAGATCTTTCCATTGTCTTATTTTATTTTTCTTTTAAGATACATCTCAAGTTTGGGGTA